>NC_059429.1:10761943-11061943 GCF_021028975.2 Sphaerodactylus townsendi
CCACTCCCCCCCCAACCCCCCCCCCCCCCCCCCCACCACCCACCCCCCACCCCCCACCCCCCCCCCCCCCCCACCCCCCCCCCCCCCCACCCCCAGGCCAATTGGCCCTGCTGGCAGGGGCTGATGGGAATTGTAGCCCATGCACATCTGGAGAGCCGCAGGTTGCAGACCCCTGGCTTAGAAGAAAACAAAGCAGGGGCCAGGTGAGCATCAAGGGGGAAGACATCGAAAGGGGAGGTGCCACCACAAAACATGCCCTGCATTCAGTCGCCATTTAGTTTTGGCAGGCAAGAAACGCTCACTTACCACATTTGGTGGCCACAGGCAGAGCCGCGCTGCTGGGCACGTGGGCAATCCGCTTCTTTTCCCCTTTGGGCAGCACAAGGGAGCTCCTCGGGGGCACTGTGGACACTGGCACAGACGACCGCAGGGATAGTTGTGCCACCTGCTGCTGCGCGAGGCGGATCCTCTGATAGCAGACCTCCTGGGCGGTGGGCGGGCGGTAAGGCCGGACCACTGGCTTGCTTGGGATTTCTGCCTGCAGGGGCCGAGAGGCAGCGGGTCAGTTGGCGCAAGTAAAAGAATCTCAGACGGGCTCGGCCATGTAGAATCCAGCACCTGGGGAGGCCATGTTTATTCTTAATGGGGGGCCGCATTCTGAACAGACTGAAACAGAATGAGCTTGAAGAATCCATTTAGCTGCTGTGAAGGACACTGGCAAAAGGCTGTATAAATATACATATGACTGAAAAGCCCTTTGCTCTCATTTTCTCAGGTCTGACTGGGAGCAGCAGTGGCGTAGTGGTTAAGAGCGGGTGTACTCTAATCTGGAGAACTTGGTTTGATTCCCCGCTCTGTCCCCTGAGCTGTGGAGCTTATCTGGTGAACTAGATTAGCTTGTGCACTCCCACACACGCCAGCTGGGTGACCTTGGGCTAGTCACAGTTCTTCGGAGCTCTCTCAGCCCCACCTACCTCGCAGGGTGTTTGTCGTGAGAGAGGAAGGGAGAGGAGTTTGTAAGCCCTTTTGAGTCTCCTTACCGGAGAGAAAGAGGAGTATAAATCGAAACGCCTCCTCTTCTCCTTCATAAGGGAGCCGACAAACGAAAGGGAGAAATGATTCACGGGGGAGGGGGTTGAAGAACACTTTGCCTGATTCTCACCAAAGATACACACTCAGGTTATCACGGCACACTCTGTTCTCCCCGTTTCCACGCGTACACACTGGCGAAGTGGTTTGTCGCTGCAAATATTTGAGCTGTGGCCTTTCCAACCCATTTAACGCCCGATCCCTTATCTCTTGCTGTTCGCCGGGTCTTGGCGGGGGGGGGGGGGGGGGGGGGGGCATTAATGGATAAATTGACAGAGGGCACCCGATTGGCCCCGTGCTTATTTGCGCTGACCACAAACGTTTTTCTTGTGACAACAGAGAGCTTATTGACCGAGGAGGGGTGGGGGGTGGGGGCAGGCAAAGCAGAAAGCCCCCTTGCCACCAGGAGATCATCTTGTTTTGAAAAACAGGTTGCCATCCGTCCTCGAGGGTGGAAAATTCTAAGGGGAAGGTGGGAAGAAAAAGTTTGTGCCACAAACAGAGGGGCTGGGCGTTCTCACCCGATCTGCCTGAAGTTGTATAAACACATTTGACCGTGAATGTACACGATCCCACACAAAGATGCAGGAGTTTGTGTGACAGTCGGTGTGGTAAGTGACAGTTAGAGTGTCAGACCAGGTCCTGCAGCTCTCCAGATGTTCATGGGCTACAATTCCCATCAGCCCCTGATTGGCCATGCTGGCAGGGGCTGATGGGATTTGTAGTCCATGAACACCTGGAGAGCCGCTGGTTGCAGACCCCTGGACTAGGATGTGGAAGACTCAGGTTTGAATTTACATTCTGCCAAGCGGCCTCGGGCCAATCACACCCATACACATAGTTGAACCCAGGGGTGGCCAACCTATGGTGCTCCAGATGTTCATGGACTACAATTCCCAATTGGCTATGCTGGAAGGAACTGATGGGAATTGTAGTTCATGAACATCTGGAGCACCATAGATTGGCTGCACCAATTGGCCATGCTGGAAGGGGCTGATGGGAATTTTAGTCCATAACATCTGGAGTGCCAAAGGTTCGCCACCACGGCCCTAGTCTAACCTACTTCACAGGGTAGTTGTGAGGATTAAATAAAGGCAAGGAGAGCCACGTAAGCCACTCTTAGTCAACACCAGGGAGAAAGAGAGGGAAAATAAATACCGTATATAGTCGAGTATAAGCCGACCTGAATATAAGCCGAGGCACCTAATTTTACCACAAAAACTGGGAAAACTTATTGACTCGAGTATAAGCCTAGGGTGGGAAATGCAGCATTCAACATATGGCAAGTTACCATCAGCCTTTAATTATCTTAACGTTGGATCTCCATCTCCTGGGGAGAAACTACATACCGTATATACTCGAGTATAAGCCTACCCGAATATAAGCCGAGGCACCTAATGGGAAAACTTATTGACTCGAGTATAAGCCAAATGGGGGGAGGTTCCCGAGCATGAAAAAATTTGCTGAAAAGGTCGGATTATACACAAGTATATATGGTAGTACATAAAGAGAAAAGGCTGAAGCAGCCTAGATGCAGTAGTCAGCAATCACAGGCACCGGGTCAGAGATGGGGGGGGGGGGAAGGAATGGGCCCCCGCTCTGGCAAGTTCATCCAAATTCAAGGGGCTTTCAGCGTTCACATGTGAGCATCAGCATATGCCAAATTCCGGCCCCTTCACTGCAGCATAGCTGCCACGCATATTTAAACAACATGCAGCGCCAAAGACTTTGGGTGCCTTCCAGCATTTGGCTAAAAGGAAATGAGTTGCTAAAAGATATTTGATGTGATCTTCCCAGCAGTGAGTAAATTACAGCTCTGTAGGACCCTGATAGGAGTCTGAGCTGTGTGGGGAGGCAAGAGCTGAAACCAGTGATACTAGATCGGTAGCTCAGGAGCCACGAAGGGCTCTCTGAAATACCACCCGCAGCTCTTTTGAGCACTGTTCCCCACTGCAGTGCCTGCCCCAAGCTTCAGGAAAATGGGAAAGGCCTTCGTCCTTTGGATCTTGCAGTTGGCCATGGGTTACCACCTTGAAACGCCCATTGCTGGAGGAACAGAAACAGAGGAACAGAAAGAGGCGGGCAGCCCCTCGGCCTCAGGCCCTGGACGTATCTCTTTGGGTCGAGGGCGCGTGCCAATTGGCCATGCTGGCAGGGGCTGATGGGATTTGTAGTCCACAAACATCTGGAGAGCCGCATGTTGCAGACCCCCACTTTATACCCTCTATTTCAGTTACACAGGTCATGTTACGTGTTTCCATAAAAACATAAGAACAAGCCAGCTGGATCAGACCAGAGTCCATTTAGTCCAGCTCTCTGCTACTCGCAGTGGCCCACCAGGTGCCTTTGGGAGCTTACATGCAGGATGTGAAAGCAATGGCCTTCTGCGGTTGTTGCTCCCGAGCACCTGGACTGTTAAGGCATTTGCAATTTCAGATCAAAGAGGATCAAGATTGGTAGCCATAAATCGACTTCTCCTCCATAAATCTGTCCAAGCTGCTTTTAAAGCTATCCAGGTTAGTGGCCATCACCACCTCCTGTGGCAGCATATTCCAAACACCAACCACACGTTGCGTGAAGAAGTGTTTCCTTTTATTAGTCCTAATTCTTCCCCCCAGCATTTTCAGTGTATGCCCCCTGGTTCTACTATTGTGAGAGAGAAAAAAATATCTCTGACAATATTTTCTACCCCATTCATAATTTTATAGACTTCGATCATATCCCCCCTCAGACGTTTCCTCTCCAAACTAAAGAGTCCCAAACGCTGCAGCCTCTCCTCATAGGGAAGGTGCTCCAGTCCCTCAATCATCCTCATTGCCCTTCTCTGCACTTTTTCTATCTCTTCAATATCCTTTTTGAGATATGGCGACCAGAACTGAACACAGTACTCAAAGTGAGGTCGCACCACGGCTTTATATAAGGGCATGACAATCTTTGCAGTTTTATTATCAATTTTTTTCCTAATGATCCCCAGCATAGAGTTTGCCTTTTTTACAGCTGCCATGCATTGAGTTGACATTCCCATGGAACTATCAACTAAGATGCCCAAATCCCTTTCCTGGTCTGTGACTGATAGCACTGACCCCTGTAGCGTGTATGTGAAGTTTGGATTTTTTGCCCCTATGTGCATCACTTTATATTTTGCTACAATTTTTGCTACATTTTGTTACATTTTTGCTACAATTCAGAGTGAATGGTACTCTCAGTCCTTTTGGGTTGGTCGTGTAGATGCATAGAAATTTAGGACTGGAAGGGACCTCAAGGGCCAACTATCCAACCATGACTATGTAACTACTAGGATCGGTGCTGCCCCTGATCGCGTCCTGAATCCTGTGCCTTGAAGCTGCGTTAATGTGATACTGAATGATCCATTCGCAGAGATTATTTGCAACACAGAGCATTAAGCAGCATTTTATGAAAACGCTTTGTTATCATGAACGGAGTTAATAGAATGGCTTTCCTCCGAATACTTCGTGTTCCAGAGAAGGAGTACAGCATCACTCAAGTCCCATTTAGTTTGGAGAGGAGACGTCTGAGGGGGGATATGATTGAAGTCTATAAAATTATGCATGGGGTAGAAAATGCTTTACCGTGGGCATGTAAGAAAGAACCACAAGAGCTGGGCGCTGACTCGTCCCTCCTTGCCCTCCCTCTCACAATCTAAGTCAGGGGTGTCCAAGTCTGGGGCTTCAGATGTCCATGGGCTATAATTCCCATCAGCCCCTGCTGGCATGGTCAATTGGCCACACCAGTGGGGGGTGATGGGAATTGTAGCCCATGGACAGCTGACGCCCCAGAACTGGACACCCCTGATCTAAGTTCAAAAAATCGGCCTTGCTGTCAGACAACCTTCTGGCTTCAGCTGAAAAACCTCCAAAAAACCCTCTCCCCCACCTCCCGAGCAAGCTTGTTCCACCGAGGAACCGCGCTAACCACCAGGAAGTTCTTCCCAATATTTAGCCAAAAACTCCTTCGATTTAATTAATGCATAGGTGTCAAACCCGCGGCTCTCCAGATGTTATGGACTACAGTTCCCATCATCCCCTGCCAGCATGATGCTGGCAGGAGATGATGGGAACTGTAGTCCACAACACCTGGAGGGCCACAGGTTTGACACCTATGATTAATGTATTGTTGAAGGCTTTCCGGGCCTGATTCAACCGGTTGTGGTGGGTTTATCCGGGCTGTGTGGCTTTAGTCTGGTAGATCTTGTTCCTACCAGATCATGGCCACCCAGCCTGGAAAACCCACAACAAATCCTTTGATTTAATTTCAAGCCTTTGGGCCCTGGTTTGACCTTCTGGGGTGACAGGAAACAATTCTGCACCATTCTCAATATGGCAGCCCTTGAATGTGATTGTCGTATCACCTCTCAGCCATTTCCTCTCCAGGCTAAAACATACAGCACGTCCAAACTTTCCTCGAAGGGCTGGGGTCTCCAGACCCCTCGCCACCTCCATTGCCTTCCTCGAGCCCCTTATCTGCCAGAGCTCAGGGGTACCCATAATGCACCAGGGCCCCTGGGCTGCCACTCACTGACATTTCACACCTTCAGTGTCGTTCCACTTACGCTTCCTTGCTTGGTCACGTGGGAGATCCTCCTCTTCTGACCCGGAAAGAGGGTGGTCAAACTGTCCTCTGGTACCTTTTCATCGGACTCTTCCTCTCTGGGTGGCTAGAAATGGAAGGAGCGGGTGGAGAGAAAAGGTTTCAAAATGGCATTTGAAAGGATTCAAATATCTGTGCCTTGCTTTTCCTTGGCCTCGGACTGCATGGGCTTCTCAATCAGCCTTGGGAAGCTGGGAGGGGCGGATGGCAAAGTGGTTGCAAGCAAACGGGCAGGAAAAAGGCACTTGGGCAGGGGGTCCGCAACAGGGTCCCGGCAGCTGCTGCCCCTGCCCCCCACTGATGCTGGACCTGCACATGGTATAAATAAGCTAGCAAAGATCAGCTAAGAAAAACTACATCTGGGATTCGTCGGCATCATTTGCAAGCCTGCAAGGAGAACAAGCTCAGCCTGAAGGCGGCTCAGCTGTTACGGGACGAATGATGGTTTTACGCTCCAGAGAACGGAGGTCAGGAGAGCCTCGGCTAAAGTAAATGAAATTGCAGGGGAAAGTTGCTGGGAGACAGCACAGAAAACGCCAGCACCCGAAGGGAGCGCTGCCATTTTACAGAAGGGCTCGCCCCAACTAACTGCCCTTTTCATCTCCTCCACAGCATTTTCCAGAGAGGGGGGCAAATCCTGACACAACGGCACGCCCCGTGCACCAAGGGCGGTGTTCCACCCATGCGCAGAAGACTAGCTATGCATTACTAAAGGGACTAGCATGCAGGCGTTCACGCAAACCTCGATACACCCTTATGCACAATCGCGCCAGTGTCTGGTGTTTGCAGTGTCTTATCCACACGTGTGTGCACTGGCCCACGACAGTGATGGAAAAGAAATTCTCAAAGTCAAGTCAGAATCGAGGATGGAGCGGAAAGAAAAATTCCTGTTGCTCTTCTCATCCTGAGAGTAGAAATCTCACTCATCAGTAAGGCCCTTAAGATTGGCAGGGGGTACAGTTGCAGCTGAAGGAAATCCCTCACAGGAAAAAGTAAGGCCGACGTCATGCCATCACAGTGGGCTTTTCAGATGCTGGTGAGCATGCCCCCTGCCAATTCCGGAGGAAAACAGCAAGGGGTGAGCCTCGTAACGTGACATCACAGGAAGTGAAGGAGCAGCCTCGTTTCTTGGCTGCGCCGTCATCAACTTGACGGCACGACTCAGTGACAAGCAGTACAGCTCTCAATCACGAAGCCACTAAGCGATGCCTGCGCCTTCGACCCACACGGACTCTCAAGATGCTTCTGCAAATTTTGCTTCATGAAGCCAGAGAATGCTTTTTGCGCAACCTGTTCCGAGGAGCCTGCAGCAGTGGCGGAGATACCAGAGGACAGGAGGGTGCGCCATGCACTGGGCGCACGCCTGGGGGGCATGGAAAATCACCCCAGGCCCCTCCCCCTTCCCTCTGCGGCACCCTCCCACGGCGCCCAGCACCCTCCCGCGGCGCCCCCCACCCTCCTTCCCATACTTACCTTAGTTCCTTTCCTTTTCCTATAACTTTTTCAGGCTGAAAAAAAGGTCTGTTCACAGTACAGGCAAAAAACGATCTGAGGAACTACAGTTCCCAGGAGACCTTCCTGGGAAGTAAAGTTCCCATCAGGCCATTTTTAAGCCTGAACTGTGAATAGGCTGTTTTTTTTCAGTCTGAAACAGTTCTAGGAAAAGGAAAGGAACTAAGGTAAGTGTGGGAAGGGGGGAAGCCGGAGGGGGCGGGAAATATAGACCGCGCATTGGGCGCAGTTTGGCTCAGCTACGCCTCTGGCCTGCAGCACTAGAAAGAGAAGGCCGTCTCACGGTTTGGTCTCCCCGCCCCTCGCTGAAATCTCCAATCAGGTGCTTTCTGCACGTAACTCAGTTCCTTTAGCAATATGAGGCTGCCTGGAAGCCCCTCTATGAAAAACGTCTCAAGCCTTTCCTTTCAAAGCGAGTTCCATTTCGTTCACTTATTTCAATGCTTAACGTTTAAAAATCTTTCAGATTTCAGCAGAGGGAAAGACTTGGCTTTGCATTTCCTCTCTCTCGCTCAGCAAACCGGCCTGTACGAGCACACCAACACACACCGTCACACATCTGCAGAAAGCAGAGATAAATTTACTTCCACGTAATAAGCTCGGCCTAGTTTCTGATCTCGGCTGGCCCTGTTCAGTACTCGGGCAGACCACCAAGGAAGTCCAGGGCTTCTCTCCAGAGACTGGAAACGACAAACCACCATCTGCACCTCTATAACTGTGTGGTTTGGTTCTGCAACCCAACAAGATCGACACAGACTTCAGAGAATAATCAGAACTGCAGAAAAAACAATTGCTGCTAACCTGCCTTCCATTGAGGACCTGTATACTGCACGGGTCAAAAAAAGGGCTGTGAAAATATTTACTGACCCCTCGCATCCTGGACATAAACTGTTTCAACTCTTACCCTCTAAACGTCGCTACAGAGCACTGCACACCAAGACAACTAGACATAAGAACAGTTTTTTCCCGAATGCCATCACTCTGTTAAACAAATAATTCCCTCGATAATGTCAAACTATTTATTATATATTTATTATAAAATTACTGCACTACTTTTTTCATCATTCCTATTACCCATCTCCTCCCACTTATGACTGTATGACTATAGCCTGTGCTGACATTTCATTTTATTTTATGATTTTACATTTTATGTTTTTATTACTATTGATTGTTTCCTGATTGCTTACTAGACCTATATGACAATCATTAAGTGCTGCACCTTATGATTCTTGACAAATGTATTTTTCTTTTATGTACACTGAGAGCATATGCACCGGAGACAAATTCCTTGTGTGTCCAATCACACTTGGCCAATAAAGATTCTATTCTATTCTATTCTCTGTTCGTCTCTTGCCTTGAAAACCCGACGAGGCCGACATCACCCTGAACTGACCGCGACTGGACAACACGCAATTATTATTAATAATAAACCTAGCAAGATGCAATTCTAGTAACATTCGCCCTCGCCTGGATTTCATTTTTACCTGTTTACCCAGCCGGCCTTTGTCTTCCGTTTTCACATCTGTGGATTCATTAAAAATTCGGAGGCACTCCTCCATCGGGTCGGACTCGAAATCCAGGTCGTGCTCCAGGACCGAATAAGCGACCTCGTCGGAAGAGGAGGACGAGGACGTGGGAGATGGCGGAGCTCTGGACAGCTTGGGACATTTCAGGCTCGGCATCTCGTTGTAGTGGGGTAAGGGCTGGAAGCCGTCGTCTCCATCCGAGTCTGAACTTACGTCGGGGAAAACCACCGGCAAGGGCTGAGCCAAGGACCGCTCATCCCCGCTCTCGTCGCCAAAGAGGTCAGCATGGCTCAGTGTCCGCCGCTTGGCCTGGCACTGACCTTTGGCACTGACATGACTGTGGGAGTCAGCAAGCTTTGCCTTTAGTGGCTGCGAGTCCCGTGGCTTCGTCTTTCCACTGCCCTGTTTACCTCCATGGGCCTCCTTCTTGCCGATCACGTTGACAGGCCTTGGTTTGGAGTCCTTCTTGGCGCTTCGGGCTTTCTCGCTGCTAGAAGGTTTCCTGTGCCCTTCGTTCTTCTTCTTTCCAGGGGTTTCCTGACGCCCACCTGCCCCTTTCCCAGGTTTCGGCTTATCAAGTTGCTTTAAAGGTCCACCAACGTGGGGTTTGTCGTGTTTCTTCTCGCTCCTTTCCCCATTTCTCCTGTGCTCTTTGGTGCCCGTTTTCTCCTTGCCGGCGACCTGGCCTTTGTCTTTCTTACCCTCCGCATTTTTTTCTTTCGCTCGGTCTTTTGTTACCACTTTTGTTTTCCCTTTCTCGTTCTTGTTGGAAAGGGCCTTGGCCAACTCCTTCCCCAGAGCATCTTTAACAACTGTCCCATGGAGGCTTTCAATGTCTCCCATGTCGTACTGCACCGCCGTCTCCTTCATCTGACGGGAAGGCAAATGGTCCCGTTGGGTCCCGTTCACTTCGGCAACTGGCTGTCTGTCCCCCTTGCTCTCCGAGCTGCCTTTACATTTCGCAGGGCCGGCAGAAGCCGCTTCGCCTCCCGCCTCCTGATCGTCTTCGGAATCGGAGAACTTTGAGACGAGCTCGGGGCTCGAGGCTACGTCGGAGGGCTTCTTGAGCGGAGGAGAATATGAGTCTTCCCGGTCAGCGGCTCTCTTCCTTTTGGTCCCCTTCAGCTCCTTGCCCCGAGCTTTGCCCAAAAGCCTCGCAGAGTAATTGGAAAGAGGGTCGTATTCCAGATCCGTCGAAGGCTTGGAATCATCTATGATGTACTTCCTGTTGGAAACAGAACGGCTGTACTTCTTCTGGGTGACCACCGTGGGAACGTACTCCAGCGAGCTGCCCTTTGATTTGGCCCCGTCAGAACCACCCAAGGTGTACTTGCTCGATCGGTTCGCCGCAGCCACAGGAAGAGGGGTAGGGTTGTAGTCTGTGCTGCTGCGGGACACGTAGCTGCTCGGGTTATATTCCAAGGACGTAAAGGAGTTGGCATTGCTCACAGAAGCCAGCCCAGCAGCCTTGGGGCCCAGCGACGGAGGCTCGGTTGCGCCATACTCCTTCGTAGTTTCCAGAAGTTCCTCGTACTTCTTTTGCTCACGCTCCACTTCATTCCTGACGGCCTCGATCGCCTGGTTGACCAGCTCCAGTTCCAGAATACTCGGGGCCGAGTCGGTAACGTCTTCCAAGCTCCCATTTTTGCTTTGGGCCGAGGGGTTCGGGAGTTCGGGGTTATACGGGTCATAGCCACACTCTGTAAAAGGGAAAGGACCAGTTTCATGCCTTTTTAGTCACACAACCGCTCCCCCCACCCCCGGAGACTATCAGGACGGGAAACGGGAACGAGCTCAAAGGCCTCCCGCAGCAAGATTTCGCCAAGGTTCAACTCAATACCCATTGCAGCCTGCTGGCTTAAGCCAAGACCTTAAATCGTTTCCGACTCTGACGCTTCAGATGTTCATGGACTACAATTCACATCAGCCCCTGCTGGCATGCCATGCCAGCAGGGGCTAATGGGAATTGTAGTCCATGAACATCTGAAGCGCCAGAGTTGGACACTCCTGACTTAAAACTATACCTTTGTTTGACAGTCTACCTACTGTAAAGCTGGGAGTGATGAACTAGACCTGGGGTCAAATCTACATCAGGGTGACCTTGGGCTAGTCTCCTCCTCTCGGTCTGCCTTACAGGGCTGCCATATGTATAACATGGAGGAATGGAAAATCACTCACTTCACCCTGAGCTTCTTGGAGAAAGGGCACGATGGCAGCATGGTAGAGTGGTTAGGACCGGTGGACTCTAATCTGAGCGATCTCCAACTCCTCCCCATGAGCAGCAGACTCTAACCTGGAAAACTGATTTGTTTCCCCACTCTTCCACATGAAGCCTGCTGAGGGACCTTAGGCTAGTCACAGTTCTCTCAGAACTCTAACCCCCCACCTACCCCACAAGATGTCTGTAACAAGGGAGGGTAAGAGAAAGGCGTTTGTAAGCCGCCCTGAGTCTCCTTACAGGAGAGAAAGGCAGGGTACGCAGTTATCCCTTCCAACATTGCTGGGGTTAGCGGCACGGCGACCCCACGATCTGGAAATCCGCGTAAACATTTTTGGCGTTTCCTTCGTACCAGAGAATAAGTCTAGGGTTTTTTTTCTTTTAACTCCTTAAAACGGAGAATACTTATGCAACATACGTTGATACTCTACAGCAGGGGTCTTCAAACTATGGCCCTCCAGATGTTCATGGACTACAATTCCCATCAGCCCCTGCCAGCATGGCCAAGTGGTAGGGCTCATGGGAATTGTAGTCTATGAACATCTGGAGGGCCACAGTTTGAAGACCCCTGCTCTACAATATTTTACATACATATTTTATGCGTGTCTTGAGTTTGTAAACTTTTGCTGTGTCATCTAGTGGCCTTTGAATATCCTCTGCGGCTGCTGCAAAACTTTCCCAAAATTCTCATTTCGTTTCTTACGGCAACTGGCAACATGGCAAAACCGCAGTGGGGAAAGTCGTGATGCGGGAGGGAGGGGTGACTGGAAATCCAAACCCTCCTCCTTCTCTTCTAGATAACAGATAACATTGTGCCATCATAGAGCTACAGCAACTCTGCAGCAACTTTATTATTGCTACAGGAGTCCCTCTAGCGGGCTGGCCAACCAGACGTTCCCGGACTACGATTCCCATCAGCCCCTGCCAGCACGGCCCAATTGGCCATGCTGGCAGGGGCTGATGGGAACTGTAGTCCATGAACATGTGGAGCGCCATATGTTGGCCACTCCTGCCCTATAGGATCGTCATTAAGTCAGCTGTGACTTGACAGCAAACAAGAAACCCCCATGTTAGATTTTTTTAAAAAGTTATCCTGCTTTTTCTGCTTGACGTTCAAAGAAGCTTTTCTTCCCCACTGTCAAGTCATAGCTGACTTATGGTGACCCCCGGTGGGGTTTTCAAGGCAAGAGGCGTTCAGAGGTGGTTTACCATTTCTGCCTCCGGGTCACAACCTTGGTATTCCTTGAAGGTCTTCATCCAAATATTTGCCAGGGTCGAGGCTGAGAGTAGGTGACTGGCCTGCGTTCATCCAGGAAGTTTCCATGGCAGAGCGGGATTTCGAACCCAACACCCAATGGCCCAACACCTTAACTTCTAAACCACACTGGTATTAAAATAATCACACTATGTACATATAATAGACTGGACACCACAGATCTGTTCTGTTAGCACAGTAGTTCTCGGCCTTCCTAACGCCGCAACCCTTTAATACAGTTCCTCATGTTGTGGTGACCCCCAACCCTAACATTTATCCATTTTACAGATGCAGAACACTGAGGCAGAGTGTCTTAGGCAGTGACTCTCAACCTTCCCAATGCCGCGACCCTTTAATACAGTTCCTCATGTTGTGGTGACCTCCAACCCTAGCATTTATCCATTTTACAGATGGAGAACACTGATGCAGGGAGTCTAAGGCAGTGGTTCTCAACCTTCCTAATGCCGTGACCCTTTAATACAGTTCCTCATGCTGTGGTGACCCCCAACCCTAACATTTATCCATTTTACAGATGGAGAACACTGACGCAGAGAGTCTTAGGCAGTGGTTCTCAATCTTCCTAATGCCGCGACCCTTTAATACAGTTCCTCATGTTGTGGTGACCCCCAACCCTAACATTTATCCATTTTACAGATGGAGAACACTGACGCAGAGAGTCTTAGGCAGTGGTTCTCAACCTTCCTAATGCCGCAACCCTTGAATACAGTTCCTCATGTTGTGGTGACCCCCAACCCTAACATTTATCCATTTTACAGATGGAGAAGACTGATGCAGAGAGTCTTAGGCAGTGGTTCTCAACCTTCCTAATGCCACAACCCTTTAATATAGTTCCTCATGTTGTGGTGACCCCCAACCCTAACATTTACCCATTTTACAGATGGAGAACACTGATGCAGAGAGTCTTAGGCAATGGTTCTCAACCTTCCTAATGCTGCGACCCTTTAATACAGTTTCTCATGTTGTGGTGACCCCCAATCCTAACATTTATCCATTTTACAGACGGAGAACACTGATGCAGGGAGTCTTAGGCAGTGGTTCTCAACCTTCCTAATGCCGCGACCCTTTAATACAGTCCCTCATGTTGTGGTGACCCCCAACCCTAACATTTATCCATTTTACAGATGGAGAACGCTGATGTAGAGAGTCTTAGGCAGTGGTTCTCATCCTTCCCAATGCCACAACCCTTGAATACAGTTCCTCATGTTGTGGGGACCCCCAACCCTAACATTTATCCATTTTACAGATGGAGAACACTGATGCAGAGAGTCTTAGGCAGTGGTTCTCAACCTTCCCAATGCCACAACCCTTGAATACAGTTCCTCATGTTGTGGGGACCCCCAACCCTAACATTTATCCATTTTACAGATGGAGAACGCTGATGCAGAGAGTCTTAGGCAGTGGTTCTCAACCTTCCCAATGCCACAACCCTTGAATACAGTTCCTCATGTTGTGGGGACCCCCAACCCTAACATTTATCCATTTTACAGATGGAGAACGCTGATGCAGAGAGTCTTAGGCAGTGCTTCTCAACCTTCCTAATGCCGCAACCCTTGAATACAGTTCCTCATGTTGTGGTGACCCCCAACCCTATCATTTATCCATTTTACAGATGGAGAACGCTGATGCAGAGAGTCTTAGGCAGTGGTTCTCAACCTTCCTAATGCCGCGACCCATTAATACAGTTCCTCATGTTGTGGTGACCCCCAACCCTAACATTTATCCATTTTACAGATGGAGAACACTGATGCAGAGAGTCTTAGGCAGTGGTTCTCAACCTTCCTAATGCCGCGACCCTTTAATACAGTTCCTCATGTTGTGGGGACCCCCAACCCTAACATTTATCCATTTTACAGATGGAGAACGCTGATGCAGAGAGTCTTAGGCAGTGGTTCTCAACCTTCCTAATGCCGCGACCCTTTAATACAGTTCCTCATGTTGTGGTGACCCCCAACCCTAACATTTATCCATTTTACAGATGGAGAACACTGATGCAGAGTCTTAGGCAATGGTTCTCAACCTTCCTAATGCTGCGACCCCGTCACGAATTAGTTTGACACCCCGACCTCAATGGCAAAGAGGCTGAACAGAAGTCTTCAAAACAATCAAAGGCTGCCCCCAGATACAGAGGTGTTCCAGAGAGGGTGCTTTCAGGAGTCTGCCTGGCTTGTGCCCGAAGCTTTAACAACATAGGACAGTGATGGCGAACCTTTTCGAGACCGAGTGCCCAAATTGCAACCCAAATCCCATTTATTTATCACAAAGTGCCACCACGGCAATTCAACCTGAATACTGAGGTTTTAGTTTAGAAAAAAGTGTTGGCTCCGAGGCGTGCGTTACTCAGGAGTAAGCTTAGTCATATTCGGTGGCTTTGCTTTGAAGCAACCATGCAACTCTTCCAATGGGTGAATCATGACCCTAGGAGGGTTTACTCAGAAGCAAGCCCCATTGCCAGCAACCAAGCTTACTCCCAGGTAAAGGATCGCGCTTTAGTTCTTTGCATGAAAATCAGTGGGGTTTAACAGTGCTTAAAAGGGTTACCTACACTGCTTCCCCAAAACTAGGTCTTAGGTTTAATGCTAATAGGTTTAATGCTAATAATAACAATAATTTAATGCTAATAATCGAGCCCAGAGGCCCAGGCCAGCCTAGATATGTGTGTGGGGTGGGGTGGGGTGGGGACTCTGCTTGTGTGTGCCCACAGAGAGGGCTCTAAGTGCCACCTCTGGCACCCGCGCCATAGGTTCGCCACCACTGACATAGGAAAATGTAACTGAAAGCGCAACTCGAAAGTCACCTAAAAATACCTCCCGGCAGGTTTCGCTCTTTGAAACAAGGATTGAAAATGTCACAACCGCTTGTGACCACCTGTGGGACGAAGTTCAGCATCTCATCTGTCACTTGCAGATTGAGTACTGGATCAAGTTCGGGGTTTTCGAAGCCCAAAATGGTCTGGGACCCTTGTACCTGCGGGATCGCTTCTTACACTGCAGGGGGAACAAGGTCCTGGGAGTCCCTGGCCTCAGAGTTGTCTGTTTGTCCTCAATCAGGCCCAGGGGGATTTTTGGCTCTGGTTCCGGAGGAAATTTCTGTCTAAGGAGACATGGGTCAGGTGGGACCTAGCTCAATTCTGCCAGGCCTATGCTTGAAAACAGCACGGGCCAAATATAAACTGTCCCCCTCCCCTCTTTCCTTTCTTCTCCTTCTCTTTCCCTTTCCCCCTCCATCTTTTCTGTTTTCCTTTTCCCCTTCCTATCCCTTCCCCCCCCTCCTTTTTTCTGTGAACCCACAAACAAACAAACAATTATGGCCCGGCCATTCATCTCCAGGTATCTAGTTTTTGTCCCTTATATAATTTCCTTGGACAACGTTGGGGCCGCCATGCTTTTACGAAACGAAGGAACGAAACCCTAGATTTCATTAAATGTGATTTTGTTACCATTGATCGCGCGATGGATTCTCGTATGCCGGAAGCTGCCCTCAGCCCAGCTATGCCAGGGGAGGGCAGTGTACAGACTAAACCAGTGATGGCGAACCTTTTTTAGACCGAGTGCCCAAATTGCAACCCAAACCGCACTTATTTATCACAAAGTGCCAACACGGCAATTTAACCTGAATGCTGAGGTTTCAGTTTAGAAAAAAATGGTTGGCTCCCTCTTCCTCCACCCCACCCGCTCGAGCAGGGGCCAGCCTGCTCTAGCCTCCAGCAAGTCCCGCACACACTGTTATGTGCCTCTCTAGCATTTCTGCCTCCTCTGCGCCCCCCCCCACCCCAGGCAGCAGCCACCCAGAGCACAGGCACCAGGCCCGCCAGCTGAGTCCTCCCTGCTCACCGCGGTGTGCGCATGTCATGCTCAGTGGCCAATGCCAGCCTAAATGTGTGTGTGTGTGTGTGTGGGGGGGATTTTCCATCTCCCCACAAGATGAACTCTGTGTGTGCGTGCCCACAGAGAGGGCTCCGAGTGCCACCTCTGGCACCCGTGTTATAGGTTCGCCATCACTGGACTAAACAATATTAAATTTAAAAAATAGCAGGGCAGGCCTGGGACAAGCATGAAATATTTAAAATGTAATGGGAATATCTCCCCCCGCCCCATCCCCATGTCCTTTTTAAAAAAGTATCCCTTTTAGACTTGGCGACAAAACAACAGCAAAGTAATATTTTGTTAGGGGTAAAGTGGAACGAAACCGTGAGCAGGCTTTTGAGCTCACGAGAACACTTTAACGCAGGGGTGGCCAACTCTGGCGCTTCAGATGTTCATGGACTACAATCCCCATCAGTCCCTGCTGGCATGGCCCAATTGGTAGATGTTTTCAGGTAGATGTTTTTGTGAAGGAACTTGATTCTAATCTATTGCAGTGTTTACAGAGGGGATAGTCTTACTTCTACAGCATTGTCTCCTATCGTTGCCATTCTGCTTTCCACACTGTTTATCACATATACCAAGGGTGTCCAACTCTGGCGCTTCAGATGTTCATGGAGTATAATTCCAATTGGCCGTGCCAGCAGGGCTGATGGAAATTGTAGTCCATGAACATCTGGAGAGTCGCAGGTTGCAGACCCCTGCATTAGTCCATTCCAGTTCTCTTAACAAATGGTTGACAGCATTCCTAAGTATAAATTTGCTTGTCTGTAGGTTACGGAACAAGAGTATGGATATCTTCCAGAGAATCCTTCCTATGCAGTGGAGTAGTAGTTAAGAGCAGGCGCATTCTAATCTGGAGTAACCGGGTTTGATTCCCCACTCTGCCGCCTGAGCTGTGGAGGCTTATCTGGGGAATTCAGATTAGCCTGTGCACTCCCACACACGCCAGCTGGGTGACCTTGAGCTAGTCACAGCTTCCCAGAGCTCTCCCAGCCCCACCCACCTCACAGCATGTTTGCTGTGAGGGGGGGAAGGGAAAGGAGATTGTAAGCCCCTTTGAGTCTCCTACAGGAAAGAAAGGGGGGATATAAATCCAAACTCCTCTTCTTCTTCGACAACCAAATCCAGGATTTTCCCACCTTGAGGCATCCATTAGAAATGATCAAAATGAATTCTGTATTTTTCTTTTGTATTATGTGATTATGATTTATTATGATGATGTTTATGATTGTTTGTGGAATTTAATAAAGTTTATTTATTTTTTAAAAAGGATCAAAATGCTCAAAAAACACATGAAGGCACCGGTTAACTTCTGAGTCACCCAGAACTATAACACAACTCCCTGAAACGCCTGCCTTCTTAACAAAGAGAGCAAAGAGTCACAGCAGCCACTGGGCCCAACAGAGAACATGCGATATCTAATCAGAATCATCTTTGCCGCCAAGCAAACGGACGGCTTCTTCGTATTAAAAATGAGTGTCAATTTTGCTCATAATGCTGCCTTGCTCCCCTCCTCCGTTAAGCTCCGGGTAGCATCCGGGAGACTGTCGTGGTTAGACTGAAGACTCTCTAAGCCAGGAAAGGCCGGATAAAAACAAGAGAGGTCTTGAGTAACCATTCTTCTACGTTAGGATTCTTATTCAGAGCCAGAGTGGTTGCACGCCGGTCCTCTGCAATTATTTGTTTCTTATGAATTTTCAAACTGTAGGCTGCACTGACGTGTATCCAGCCACTGAGCAGAGACACAGCTACTGATCCAATGAAATGGGCCAATGTTCCCAAAGAAAGAAAGAAAGAAAGAAAGAAAGAAAGAAAGAAAGAAAGAAAGAAAGAAAGAAAGAAAGAAAGAAAGAAAGAAAGAAAGAAAGAAAGAAAGAAAGAAAGAAAGAAAGAAAGAAAGAAAGAAAGAAAGAAAGAAAGAAAGAAAGAAGCAGGCACTGGTATAAGGAAGGAAGGAAGGAAGGAAGGAAGGAAGGAAGGAAGGAAGGAAGGAAGGAAGGAAGGAAGGAAGGAAGGAAGGAAGGAAGGAAGGAAGGAAGGAAGGAAGGAAGGAAGGAAGGAAGGAAGGAAGGAAGGAAGGAAGGAAGGAAGGAAGGAAGGGAGGGAGGGAGGGAGGGAGGGAGGGAGGGAGGGAGGGGACGGCTTTATTGTCTTGTAAAGCACCCATGAGATTTGCCATACAAGATTCACCTGATGAACCAGAGTTTCTTTCTGCTGACCCCCTCCACAGCAACTGGGTAGTATTGTGCAGAGGATCAGAGCGAAGAAACTTTGAATCCCCTGATGCACTTATAGAGCAAAATCCATACGGGTTTTCGTGTGTGTGTTTGTGTGTAAAGGCTGCTGTCAAGTCACAGCTGACTTGCAGGTTTTTCAAGGAAAGCGCAGTTCAGAGGTGCCCTGCCATTTGTTGCGCCTGTGTGGACTAAGAGAGTTCTGACCAGTGACCAGCCAAGGTAACCCTTGGAGAAGTGAAAAACTGAACACGGTTCTCCAGGTGAGAATCCTGCCGCTCTTAACCACTACACCAGGCTGGATCTCCAGACAATAACACCTGGCATTCCCCCACCCTTTCTGTTCATTAACTAGTTACCCATAGTCAGGTTTTAGAGATCCTCATGTATTGGCTGCTTGCGCCAGCATCACTAAATCCCCCGAAGGAATTTTTTTTAATGTAAAATTTGCCCCTAGCCTTTGCTACTTCATGTATTTCCCCCATAAAAGGGACAGCTCCTCTACAACATTAAACAGTTCTTTAAAGAGGCACTGACATCTGCTACAACCCAACGAACATGAATTTTTTTAAAAAAAGACTAAATGGGTCCCACAAGGAGAAAACTCGTATTCAACAGGACAACTATTTTACATTCATGGAGAGCAAAGATAAAGGAAATGTCAATTATAAAACGAAAGAGAGGAGAACAATTTATTTGCTTGTTGGATTTGCAGAGCACTCTCCCCTCTTGAAATGGACTCAGGGCAGTTCACACGCATATATTGATATGATAAAAACAACTGCATGTATTACGTTTCCAGACTAGCCTTATGGCACCCTTCCTATATACATAAACCCCATGAGGAAGAGAGCCAATTAAAGAACCTAAGGATGCAGGAAGAAAAATGAAGAAAAAGGGAGGCTAGTTAAAATAATAGAAGAAAAAGAAGAGTTTGGAGTTCATACCCTACTTTTCTCTCCTGTAAGAGGTCTTGAAGCAGCTTACAAACTCCTTTCCCTTCTCCCCACAACAGACACCTTGTGAGGCAGATGGGGCTGAGAGAGTTCTGAGAGAACTGTGATTAGCCCAGGTGGTCTGCAACCTGTGGCTCTCCAGATGTTCACGGACTACAATTCCCAACAGCCCCTGCCAGCATGGCCAATTGGCTCTCAGATCCTAGTCTGACACACTAGCCCAGGGGTGCCCAACTCTGGCACCCCAGGTGTTAATGGACTATGATTCCCATAAGTCCCTGCCCAATTGGCCATGCTGGCAGAGGCTGATGGGAATTAGTCCACGAACATCTGGAGAGCCACAGGTTGCAGACCCCTGGACTAGCCCAAGGTCACCCAGCAGGAGTGGAGGAGGGGAGAAACAAATTTGGTTCACTGGATAAGAGTCCGCCACTCATGTGAAGATGTGGGGAATCAAGGCAGTTCTCCAGCTTACAGTCCACCTGGTCTTAACCACTACGTTGCCATGCTGTTGCTGCCCGGAACCACAGACCTAGTAGAAAATCTCCACCTTACAGACCCTGTGGAACTGAGATTAATCTCACAGGGTCCTGCTCCCATTGGACAGACAGTTCCACCAGGCTGATGTCAGACCAACGAGGGCTCTGGTCCAGGACAGCCAGATAGATTTCGATGTGAGAGCTGTTTTGGGTTCCCACAGGGGGGAAAGACAGGGGATAAACGAACAACTCAATACACAACAAGATTCGGTATTTTGTATTCAACCAACGGGAATAAGTTTACAGTTAATGAATCTAAGAACATAAGAACAAGCCAGCTGGATCAGACCAGAGTCCATCTAGTCCAGCACTCTGCTACTCACAGTGGCCCACCAGGTGCCTTTGGGAGCTCACGTGCAGGAGGTGAAAGCAATGGCCTTCTGCTGCTGCTGCTGCTCCCGAGCACCTGGTCTGCTAAGGCATTTGCAATCTGAGATCAAGGAGGATCAAGATTGGTAGCCATAAATCGACTTCTCCTCCATAAATCTGTCCAAGCCCCTTTTAAAGCTATCCAGGTTAGTGGCCATCACCACCTCCTGTGGAAGCATATTCCAAACACCAATCACACGTTGCGTGAAGAAGTGTTTCCTTTTTTTAGTCCTAATTCTTCCCCCCAGCATTTTCAATGAATGCCCCCTGGTTCTAGTATTGTGAGAAAGAGAGAAAAATTTCTCTCTGTCAACATTTTCTACCCCATGCATAATTTTATAGACTTCAATCATATCCCCCCTCAGCCGTCTCCTCTCCAAACTAAAGAGTCCCAAACGCTGCAGCCTCTCCTCATAAGGAAGGTGCTCCAGTCCCTCAATCATCCTCATTGCCCTTCTCTGCACTTTTTCTATCTCTTCGATAACCTTTTTGAGATGTGGCAACCAGAACTGAACACAGTACTCCAAATGCGGTCGCACTACGGCTTTATATAAGGGCATGACAATCCTTGCAGTTTTATTATCAACTCCTTTCGTAATGATTCCCAGCATAGAGTTTGCCTTTTTCACAGCTGCCGTGCATTGAGTTGACATTCCCATGGAACTATCAACTAAGATGCCCAAATCCCTTTCCTGGTCTGTGAGTGATAGCACTGACCCTTAATCTGGAGTCTTTCAAACCCTACAAGAATCGTATCAGTGGGTAGCATGCAGAAAGGCGGAAGTCTTCTGAACCACATCGGGCACAGACGCGCAACACAGAATGCACATGTTCGGGCAAGAGGCTGATTCTGCCCATTTGGTGGGGTGGCACTACCTCACCGGGACCTACCTCACAGGGCTGTTATGAGGATAAAACACAGGACAAGAGAATGGGTTCTGGTCGGGAGGAAAGACGGGGCAGAAATGAAGTAAATAAATAAATAAAAATTGAACAGGCCCTTAAGTCCACTTTGCGTCAAGGCACAGTTTTGGGCCCAGAGTGCTTTTATGGAATAAGTTTACAGTTAAGGAATCTGGGGTCTTTCAAACCCTACAAGAATCGTATCGGCGGGTAGCATGCAGAAAGGCAGGAGGGCAGAAGCCTTCTGAACCACATCGGGCAGACGCGCAACATGGAATGCGCATGTTCGGGAAAGGTTGCTGATTTTGCCCCTTTGGTGGAGTGGCGCTTGCAAAAGGTCACACACCTGCCACAGCAGATCAGCTGTGTTTCCGATTTCTCACTGCGTCTCTTTTGAAACCCAGAGCAAAACGGGGTCTATCTGACCCCAACAGCTGAACAGTGAAGTGCCTTTCTGCACATCTCAGAGGGTTGAAAACCAAACCTACCAAGCAACGTTAAGCAGCGCAAAGAGGTTAAGAACGAAAAAACGGGGCTGAGGGGCTTACGATCGGCTAGCAAGTTTCCCAGCCTGCAGGCAGGCATGGACAGAGCCTCGCAAAGGGAACTGCTTCCTTCACAAGTCGGGGCAAAATGCAGTCCTGGTTGGACTCCTCGGCAGCCAAAGCATCCCAGCAAATTAATGCAGGGGAGAAACAGCGGGAAGTTTTTACCTGTGCTCTCGTGAGTTAGCAAGCAACGGAGGTACTTATTCATCTTCCCACCCAAAGGCCTCTTTTCAAGATTCCTTGTGACACCTTCCCGGCACCCCGGACCACAAGGATGTCACAATGCCCAGCCAGGACTGTGCTAGCCCTGCACAACAGAGATAAGTCAGGCTGAAAGAGTGCAAGCAGGAAGCTGCCCAGGGCCCCCACCTTTGCACACGTGCTGCTCTTAAAGAGACACCGCTCTCCCTGAAAGGAAGGGGGCAGAGTAGGAGGGTGGGTTAAAGCAAAGCACCCATTTTAATCAACGGGCTTGAAAGCCTTCTGTTTGGTGAAGCTACCCCTGATCCTGGAAGATAAACCAAAAAAATGCCATTTTTAATATACCCAAGCAGCGTTTTCTTGCAAGCTTGCAAACGGGGACAGTCTTGGGATCTTTGACACTGTCAGTTTTCTATCCTGCCGTTTGCCCAAGGAGCCCAGGGGAGCCGACTCCATTTTATCCTTGCAATGACCCCAGGAGTTACAACCACCTAGGAGGCTGCACGTGGTCTACTGTGCTTCGTGGCAGGCAGAGATTTGAACCCAAGCCTGGAGCACATCTGCCAACGAGGGGTTATTTCTATTTACATTTATTACCTGCTCTTTACCACAGACTCAGGGCAGGAACTGAATCCTGCACCCCAAAACATGCCTGGTATGACTCCCCCAAGCTGCACAGCGTGCCACCAGCCAACTCAGCCATTCTCAACCAGGGTTCCCTGGTACCCTGGGGTCCCGTGAGCATGTCCCAGGGGTACCGCGGCAACACTACCGCCCCCCCCCCTCATTTTTGTGGTGTCTCCCACCGGCGCCAGCAAGGACATGGAGCTGGCCCATGGGGCAGGGCCTGCCACAAGGTCAGCAGCCACCACCACCCCCAGTGCTACCCTTCACCCTGGGAGAAGAAGGTGGGGGTGTGGCAAGCAGGGGCAATGGGAGGGGAAGGTGGAGGGTGGCGGCAGGGGTACCGTGAGATATGAAAAGTGAGGTCAAGGGTACTCTGACCTCGAACAGGTTGGGAAACACTGAGCCAACTGCATCCAAAGAGACGCCCAGCCCCAAACAGTCAACTGGCCACACCAGGTAGCGTGGTGCAGTGGCTAGTGCAGGGGGTGTCCAATTCTGGCACTCTGATGTTCATGGACTACTTTTCTCTCCTGTAAGGGGTCTCAAAGCAGCTTACAAACTCCTTTCCCCTCTCCCCACAACAGACACCAATTGGCTATGCTGGCAGGGACTGATGGGAATCGTAGTCCATGAACATCTGGGGTGCCAGAGTTGGACACCCCTGGGCTAGTGTGTCAGACTAGGATCTGAGATCCAGATTTGAATCCCAACTCTGAGACAGAAGCTTGCTGGGAGATCTTGGGCCAGTCACACCCTCTGACTGACCTACCTCACAGGGCTGTTATGAGGATAAAACAGAGGACAAGAGAATGGGTTCCCGTCGGGAGGAAAGATGGGGCAGAAATGAAGTAAATAAAAAATAAAAATGGAACAAACTTTTTAGTCTACTTTGTGTCAAGGGACAGTTTTGGGCCCAGAGGGCTTTTATGGAAAAGTATAGGGTGCAGTGCATCAGGGTATGAATCTGAGACCGCTCACAAGAATATTTCAGAGCGTACTGTCACTGAGTGAGGCCTGATTCACATTCAGGCGTTTTCAGAAAACAGAACTGGTAGTCGGAGCACAGCCGCCTGTCCAGTGGTGGGTGGGATTCAAATAATTTAAGAACTGGTTGTTTACAAGGATTGTTTTAACAACCGGTTCTGCCAAAGCGGTGCAAACTGGCTGAATCCCACCACTGCGCCTGCCCCTCCACCACAGACTCGTTCCCTGACCGCTTCCCCATAACCTTGTCATGTCCATAGTGGAAAAAGAAAATTGTCCAAGAAATACCTGGGCAGAAACATCCTTCAAGCACACCTACCATGTTTCCCAGTTACACGGGGCGCAGAGTCAAGAGAGGTAAAACCTTAAAATTCAAAATATGTAGGCACCACCCAACTGGATCAGATCAAGGAACCTCTGGGTATCCCTGGGAAGTTAACAAGCAGGGTGTGAAAGCAAGTCGCCTGATCTGGTTTATCCCCAGCAGCCTCTAAGCGTGCATGCTCTATTCTACCACTGTGCTCGAGTAAAAAGGAGGACGCCACTCGGCAGAGGCGTATCTAGGCAAACTGGAGCCCGGGGACAAAACCTGAGTTTGCTCCCCCCCTTGGGTGGCCACCCTCTCCCACCAGAACCAAACAATGATTTTTTTTGCACCAGCTTACAAAACACCTCTCACCCCCAGCAAAACATACATGGCTCTCTCCCCACCAACTCTCTTTCCTAATTTTGTCCTCACACCAACCCTATGAGGTAGGTTGCTAGCCTGAGAAACAGCTCCAAGCCAGTGCAAGTGGGTATTACGCATGTAAATCTCTCACAAATCACCCCCAGCAAAACATTTACCAAACAAATGTCAGCATCATCTCTGACAAAACACCTCCAGTGGAATCCACCCCCAAACAGCATCACTTTCAATGGTGTTTAAACTAGGGAGCCCAGATTCTTCTTTTAAATCCACCTTAAAGGGAGAATCTGGGGTCCCCAGTTAAAACAACATTGAAAGTGATGCTGTTTTGGGGTGGATTCTCCCCCACCCTGAAACAGCATCACTTTCAATGTTTAAACTGGGGACCTCAGATTCTCCCTTTAAATCCATGCCGAAGGGGGTGGATTTAAAAGGAGAATCTGGGGGAAGTTTGGAGTGTGCCTGCTGTCAGGGATGCAATTGTTAAAGCTAGCACAGGGGTCTGCAACCTGCGGCTCTCTAAATGTTCAGGGACTACAATTCCCATCACCAATTGGCCTTGGTGGCAGGGGCTGATGGGAATCATAGTCCATGAACATCTGGAGAGCCACAGGTTGCAGACCCCTGAGCTAGCAGCACCAAACGTTGAGGGTATCTTTAGGAGACTCTCCTGATGATACCACCCAGGTTTGATGAAGTTTGGTTCAGGGGGTCCTAAGTTATGGATCCTCAAAAGTGCAGCCCCCATCTCTTATTAGCTCCCACTGGAAACAATGGGGGATGGGGCACCCCTTTCGGGAGTCCATAACTTTGGACTCCCTGAACCAAACCTCACCAAACCTGGCTGGTATCATCAGGAGAATCTCCTGAAAAATCCCTGAACTTTTGGTGCTACTAGCCTAAAAGCTGCGCCCCCTACAGGCCAAAAACTGAAAGAAACACTAAAAAATACAAAAAACACACAAATGAGTCTGAAATGTTTGCGCCCCCCGATGTGACCAAATGGGGATACCCCATGTCCCTAGGCAAATATGCCTCTGCCACTCAGCAGGAACATCTGCTTGCCAGTCCCAACCCTTCCCCGCTCCCCATGCAGCACAAAACATGAGGGCTCCTTGCCACCCACAGGCATAGCATGTTGTACTTCTTGAATAAGCCTTTAGCATTCACTTTCGAAAGGGGTGGGAGAGACAAAATGCAACCAGTCGGAAATAAACTGAAACCAGCAGCTGCCACCAAGTGACACAGATCTGAACGAAGAAAACACTCATGAATCGCTGCGAGCCAGTTTTGATAGCAGCTTCAGGAGGAAATGGTGCTGGGGGGAGAGACTTCAGGGTGCAGGGCACCCTGCTTCAAAGAGCAGCAGGGGGGAAGGGGGAGCTCTCTTCACTTTCTCCCTTCCCAGCTCACACATTTTAATGAGCCTCTAAACATGTGCAGAATGGCAAAAAGGAACATCAAACACGTGCAAAGGAGTTCCTTGGCACTGTTGAAAAATACCTGCCTTAGGTGGTAGCTATGGGGTCACTCTGTTCTCTGATTCTGTAACCTATGCTATTACATGGGTCTTTGAGAACATAAGAACAAGCCTGCTGGATCAGACCGGAGTCCATCTAGTCCAGCACTCTGCTACTCGCAGTGGCCCACCAGGTGCCTTTGGGAGTTCACCTGCAGGTTGTGAAAGCACCTGGTCTGCTCAGGCCTTTGCAATCTCAGATCAAGGAGATCTGGTTGTCTTACTCTTTCTAATTACATTGTTACTATACTCCTTGACCCTGTAATCTGTAATCAACCTTGGCCTCTCCTGGTACGCCCCCCGAAGAGCACTGCGGTCAGCAAATAACAATTTGCGGATCCCTTGATTGGACGAGATCTGGCTGATTTCAACCCTGAGCCTTTCGGGGGAGGGCAACTCATAAATCAAATAAATAAATAAATAAATAAAAATTAAAAACCATGGCCAGAGCATTTTTGGCCCTGGCCCCAATCCGATGGACTGCTCTGTCAGGTGAGATTCGGGCCCTGCAGGACTTGACGCAGCTCCGCGGGGGCAGCAAGACAGAGCTGTTCCACCAAGCTTATGGTTGAAGCAGCAACAGCATATCCTCTAACTGCCTCCCTCTCCTTTTTTCCCCCACCTCCTCCCTTCCTATTTGCAGCCTATGAAAACAGGAGGGTGCCACCACTAAGGAGGGTGTCAGTCACCCTCGAGTTTTAGGATACACGTCAACTGTGCTTTTCAACTCTCGCTTTACTCTATTTTTTTATTGGCCTATTATTGTATTTTTGTATTGCCGGAAGCCACCCTGAGCCCGTAAGGGGAAGGGCAGCCTATAAATGCAATAAACAAACGAATGAAATGAATAACCTAGATCAGTGATGGCGAACCTTTTCGAGACCGAGTGCCCAAATTGCAACCCAAAACCCACTTATTTATCGCAAAGTGCCAACACAGCAATTTAACCTGAATACTGAGGTTTTAGTTTAGAAAAATGGTTGACTCCAAGGCGTGCGTTACTCGGGAGTAAGCTTGGTGGTAGTGGGTGGCTTTGCTTTGAAGCAACCGTACAACTCTTCCAATGGGTGAATCACGACCCTAGGAGGGTTTACTAAGAAGCAAGCCCCATTGCCAGCAACCGAGCTTACTGCCAAGTAAAGGATCGCACTTTAGTTCTTTGTATGAAAATCAGTGGGGCTTAACAGCACTTAACAGGGTTGCCTACACTGCTTTCCCAAAACTAGGTCTTAGGTTTAATGCTAATAATCGAGCCCAGCGGCCCAGGCCAGCCTAGATGTGTGTGTGTGTGGGGGGGGGGGGAGACTTTGTTTGCATGTGCCCACAAAGAGGGCTCTGAGTGCCACCTCTGGCACCCGTGCCATAGGTTCGCCACCACTGACCTAGATAGCCTCAGGTCGGCCTGATCTCGTCAGACTCTGAAAACTAAGGTGGGTTGTCCTCCAAGTACTTGGAGGGGAGACCACCAAGAGTTGCGACGCAGAGACAGGCAGTGGCAAACCATCTCTTGCCTTGAAATTCCGACGGGTGACTTGTCTGCAAAAACAAAATAGAAATCTGTCTCCGGGAGGGGGAGGCGGCCCAATAGGAGAACTGGAATTTGCCTCTCCTGGAAGCAAATGTATTCCCAGTGAAAAGATACGAATGTTTTTCTCCACTCCTGGGCAAGCCTCCCTAAGGCAGCATGGAATGGCCCGACTTCATCCGATCTCAGAAGCCCAGCCGGGTCAGTATTTGGAAGGAAGGAAAACTTTGGAGAGGAAGGCCACGGCAAACCAGTTCTGCTCCTTGAAAGCATTTTGATGGGTTGCCATGAGGCAACTATGACTCAGAGGCGCTTACATACATAATTACACCTTGGGCCTCTGCAAAAAATTAATAACATAACAATAAATCAAGTAAATAATAAATAGATTCTGAAGTATCTTTTCTTGTTTCGATTCTGCCAAATAATATTGTGAAAATTCATTAAAATTTGTTTTTTTAAAAAAATATGAGATTCATTATGTTATAATTATATTAATACAGTTTTGAGTAGATGTCTTTTCTGTTCTGTTTTTATCCATTCTAAAGTATGTTTTTTTCTATTTCTAGTCTGTCAAATGTACTGTGAAAATCAATCATTATTTTTTTAAAGGAAATAATGAAAGATATAAGGGTACCCAGGAGACCTCCCCACTCTTCCCCGATGCAGCCTCTGAGCATTTACAGAGTGGTTTCCCCATCCCACCTTACAATCTTCCCCCAAGAGAGGGCTGGGGGGGGGGGGAGAACTCGGAGCATGCGCAAAGCCTTCATCATCTGGGGTGTTTATCAACCCCTATTACTCTGAGCATGCGCAGAGTGCCTCCTCGGAAAGATCCTCGAAGCACCCCTGTACTCTCAGGCCTTGGGTTTACCTGAGCCAGAGGAGCGTCTGCTGGGACCAGCCTGGCCGCTGAGGCGTCGGGCGGGTGCGGTTGGGTCAGTGGTCCCCGGCGGGTGTCGGAAGTGGCAATAGGGCCTCCCGCAAGCCGGCCCGAAAGGGCACTCGATGCCGCGGAAGAACCCTTTGGAGCGGAGCATCGCGCCAGCATCGGGAGAGGGAGGAGGCCGCCGCCTCTGGAGACCCGCAACTGCCGCCCCTCTTCAGTCGAGCTTTCCCCGTCAGGCCGCTGCCATCTTAGCTCCGGGCAAGGCGGGCAGTGCTCCTGCGCGTTCCCGAAAAACCGCGAGACCCGCCATCCTGATTGCGGGAGAGGAGGAGAGAGCGCATGCGCTTTCGGTGAGCTTGGAGGGGTGGAGTAGGAGGTGGACGCGAGCCGCCATCTTATGTGGGGGCACGAAGGGAAGAAGTGAAGGGCGCAGGTGCTGGCAAGGACCCAATGGGCGGGGGCTAAAGAGAGAAGTGACTACGGTGGCGCCTGATGGAAAGTTGACAAGTAAGAAGCAAAATGGGGCCAGGAGGTTGGGCTAGAATCAAGGTTGCCAGCTCCAGCTTGGGAAATTCTTGCAGATTTGGGGGTGGAGCCTGAGGAGTACAGTGTTAGGTCTCCAGCCTTAAACCGAAAAACAGACTCTCGGTTGTTGATCAGTAGCGTTTATTGATGAGGCTGCCACTCACACGGTCAGGAGTTCGAGCCCCCTGTGGGTCGGATATCCTGGCAGCTGGCTCATGGTCAGCTCAGCCAGCTATCCATTTCTTGGTCGGTAAATGAGTACCTAGCACATAGGTAGGGGGTAAAGAATAGCTGGGGAAAGCAATGGCAAACTACCCCACAAAGAGCCTTGCCTATAAAATCACTGCTCGCAATGGTACCCCAGCGTCGGACACGACTTAAGGGGAAACTGTACCTTTTTATTGATGAGGCATCGAAGCACCAAAGCGTGGCAAAGCAAGTTCTGCCCAACCTGGCTTTTGCAGTTCCATTTATCCCATTGCAATTCTACCTCCCGTTTTCCCAAGAAGCTGTGAAAAACAGTCCTTGGGGGTGCCCCAAGGCCCGCGACAGATTGTAAGAAAAAGCCAATTGGCTTCCTGCCCCCACAAGATAAGGGATGCAGCTCTGTTTCTCATGGGACCAGGGTGTCAGGGGAAGCCTAGTTATCTACAAAGCATGTGAAGCCATAAAGATCAAGGAACGCCCCAGATGGCAGTGGTGATATATAGCAGGCTGGTTACATATATCTTTTTAGCAGCATTGATTTGTAGTTTTAAGCAGTTACGTTGAGGTAGGAATGCATCTCAATCACATAGATACAATTCCCCTGACATACAGTGGGGCACAAGAGTCTACCCTTCAAAGCAACCATTTTCTCCAATCTCTGTACTTTAGAGATGAGTTGTAATTCCAGGAGATCCTTAGGTCACACCTGGAGGCTGCCATCCCCAGCTGGAATACAGTAAGTGAAAGGCCACAGTATTCTTATTAAAATGTGAGACAACATGATAGGGTTGCCCTGGGCTAGCCAGGCTGAAAGCTGCCAATTCCAGTTTGTGAAATTCCTGGACAGTTAGGAGTGGTGCGTGAGGAGGAAAGCAACTCAACAGAAATGCAATGTAAATTAAGGTTGCCAACCTCCAGGTAGGGCCTGGACATCTCCCAAAATTTGAACTCGTATCCAGACTGCAGATCAGTTCCCTTGCAGAAAACGGCAGCTGCAATGGCAGACACAATGATATTACACCCCACAGAGGTCCTTCTGCTCCCCAAAATCTCCCAGGATTTCCCAGCAGTCTTAGGTGTCCTAGAGTCCGTGCTTCAAAGCTGCTGTTTCCATGGGGCAATTCATCTGCACAGTCTGGAGATCAGTTCAGAGGTGGGATCCAGCAGGTTCTCACCAGTTCCCGAGAGTGGGTTACTAATTATTTGTGTGTGCCGAGAGGGGGTTACTAATTGGGTCCGCTTTTCCGTTAGAAATTCCATTAGGTCCAAAAATCATAAAGTCCTGTTGTTTCCTATGTGGCTGGCTAGCGAAGGTAGAAAACGGGATAATTCTCCCTGTTGGGCTGTTTTAAAAACATGTTTTAGAAATATGGTAAAGTTCCTCGTTTAAGGAAAGTATCCTTCTTTTGATTTCTAGAAACAAAATTAAGTATTTGAAAGTATGAAGTATTGGACAGGCAGTCAATTTGAGGAGCAGTAGTTGTTTCTGTTGGCAGTAGACGATAGGACTTGCTATAATGAGTTTAAATTATGGACAGACAGATACCAGCTGGAAATTAGGAACTTTTTTTTACAGTAAGAGTTTTTTACAGTAACAGAGAAATTATTGCCCCGCCCCCAGAATGCCCAGCCACGCCCCCGTGGTGCCCTGCCCAGCCCCATTGGTGCTACGCCACTGTTTGAATCCCACCACCATGGGAACCTACTAAAATTTTTGGAACCCACCACTGCTTGTAGCGCTTGGGAGGGGGGCATACTGTTGGCTACTGCGTGGAAAAGGATGCTGTATGCATCGATGTAATGCAGGGCTCTCCAATCGTTCTGAGCCTGAATCGTTTGAGAATTCTGACACAGGATGGTAGGCACAGTCACAAAGTGGCCGTTCTGGGATGTGGAGCCACATGCGCACATAGGAAGCCCCTTCCGCACATGCAGAATAATGCACGTTCAATCCACTTTCACAATTGTTTGCAGGTGGGTTTTGCTCTTCTGCACAGTAAAGATCCAGCTGCAAAGTGCAGGGGGCAAGAGGAGCAATTTTTAAACATACACTCCTACCGAGGCGTGAGACTAGAAGCAACACTGTGAGGACAACGGCCTTTATCTGCACAGCCAACCAGCTCTCCAGTGGCGAATCAGAAGCTTCTCTGGGCAGGAGCCTGATCTGCCCCTCCCCACTTTCTAAAAATACTTGGTAGGTGCCAGGGCAGATGCTTGTGTAACCCCCATGCTCAGAATGGGTTGACCCAGTAAGGGGTGGAGACTCAGAGCAGCACGAGGCAACAGACCTAATGTAGTTGGAGGAGACAAGGCTACCAGACTCGGACCTTGATTTCTATAAGCCCTTAACACCTTGTTAAGGGTTTCTTTTTTGTGGTTGTAATGGGTGAGAGTTCTCCTGGAAACCTTCCTCATGTTGAAGCCTGTTCATCAAGCCCTTGGAGTCTTCAGGAGCCAACCCACTTGCAAAGAAGAAATGGACTTGGCAGTATCAGTAGACTGTAAATATAAGGACTTGAAATTGCAACCTGAACAGGACCTTGAAATGTGATGTTATATGTTATGTGTTAAGAAAGTAAACCATTTTGTTTTTAAAAATTGTTGTTGCAAACTCATTCCAGGTTCTGCCCCACAGAACCCACAAGCTGAGGTTATACTTGCACACACTACCGCGCTCATGGGCACCATGTTGGCGCTCCCTGGTTCAATCCATCTGGGCACCGCCCAGGGATCTGCAACCGGCGGCTCTCCAGATGTTCATGGACTACAAATCCCATCAGCCCCTGCCAGCATGGCCAATTGGCTGGTGGGATTTGTAGTCCATGAACATCTGGAGAGCCGTAGGTTGCAGACCCCTGCTTGATCGAAAAAAGCCAGCTGGGGAGCACCAACAGTGCGGGTGCCAACTTTTCCCCGGAAGGGCTCTTCTGCCTTTAAAAGCTCTGCCCCGTACAAGGTTTTGTCAGTTTGGCGGCAGAGGCATTAACACCCTAATGCTGATTAGGGGAAAGGGGCAATTTACTTGGGGGGTGGGGGGAGGTGTGAGAAATGGAAGTATAAGTTTGAGGTCTTCTAAACTGCTGAATCCTCAGGCTGACCCTCTGACCATGTGCAGAGTGAACCCCACTTCTCCCTTTGAAGAGATAGAAAAAGTGCAGAGAAGGGCAACGAGGATGATTGAGGGACTGGAGCACCTTCCTTACGAGGATTGGCTGCAGCGTTTGGGACTCTTTAGTTTGGAGAGGAGATAGGATTGAAGTCTATAAAATTATGCATGGGGTAGAAAATGTTGACAGAGAGAATTTTTCCTCTTTTTCTCACAATACTAGAACCAGGGGGCATACATTGAAAATGCTGTGGGGAAGTATTAGGACTAATAAAAGGAAACACTTCTTCACGCAACGTGTGATTGGTGTTTGGAATATGCTGCCACAGGAGGTGGTGATGGCCACTAAACTGGATAGCTAGCTTTAAAAGGGGCTTGGACAGATTTATGGAGAAGTCGATCTCTGGCTACCAATCTTGATCCTCTTTGATCAGAGATTGCAAATGCCTTAACAGACCAGGTGATCGGGAGCAACAGCCGCAGAAGGCCATTGCTTTCACATCCTGCAGGTGAGCTCCCAAAGGCACCTGGTGGGCCACTGCGAGTAGCAGAGTGCTGGACTAGATGGACTCTGGTCTGATCCAGCTGGCTTGTTCTTATGTTCTTTATGAAAGGGTTGCAAGGCAATGCATGTCCGGTTTGGAGAACACAATCCTGCGCGTGCTTGTCAAGGAGTGAACGTGTATTGAATGGATGTTCCTCCAGAGTAAAGTGTGTAGGAACGGGACGAGACAATTGTATCCAGAAACAGCACACAGGCACAAATTATAATGCAATTTTTTCCCCTTTAATTAAAAACCTGACTTGAGAAAAATACACATCATGACTTTCAGTGCTTATATAGAAAAAAACACACACATAGACCTGGAAAAATATCCACTTGGGACTCTGCACAGCACCCAGCAATCCACAAACCCAGATATATAGACTCTTAACAAAAATTAGATCTCGAACTCTGTTACTAGATAAATATAAATATTAACACATCAATCCGGTCGCTCCTAGGGAATGACCACAAGCATTGCAATTAAAGTGATTCAAGCCGAAGTTTTGGGCGGTCATAGCTCCTCCCCCCCAAAATTATGGCTTTTCCAAAGTAAAATTTGGCTTAATTATATATTAAGGACAGACATGTCCCATTTAAAGTACCTCTACAGCTACTACCTCCTAAAATCACTGTTTCTTTCTATACACGAACAAGGATCTGCACCAACAGGATTATGCGCGAGCCACACCGGGCAAATGGAATGGACTATTCCTTGCACATAGAAATGCAGCACTTCTCATCCCGCACTACGAACGGGACAGGAACAAAGTCTCTGCCGTACAACATCATGCATAAAAAATAGAGCACAGGCTGGTTTCCTAGAGCCCAACGATGCCATCGAATCCTTTTTTTCTCTCTCTTTCAAAAATACCTCTTTCAAAATAATAATAATAAAAAAATATTTATGCACCTCTCTCAAACAGTTGCATGTTTGAAATTCATAACTACACAGAGGGAATAAGGTTGCTGTTGTTGTTCTTTTTAACAAAATTTATCCTAAAAGGAAAGCATGGGAGAAAAATGACTGCTTCCATACATCCCGTGAGAACACAGATTTTAAGCAGGGCCCACAAAAACTACCACTGCATGTGGTTCCGTTCCTTTCCCAGATGCTGGGGATTCCGCCCCCCAACCACAGGTGTCAAACTTGCGCCCCTCCAGATGTTATGGACTACAGTTCCCATCATGCTGTCAGAGGATGATGGGAACTGTAGTCCATAACAACTGGAGGGGCGCAAGTTTGACGCCTGTGCTAGACCGAACAACCTAGAGATGTGAAGACCTGAGAAAAAAATATATAAACCTTTTCCCCACCATATCAACTTAAAAAAAAAAACTTCTATCGAGATATTGGAAATATTAAAAAAAGGATGAATTATGTTAACCGTCAGAAGAAATGAAATGCTTTTAAAGACACTTTTTACGAGAAAAATGCTTTCAGCGGCATATAAAGCTTTCTACATATGTCCATCTACGCAGCATCAGATGATGATAATGCCCCTGTAGCTTGTTTCAGGTGATTATTAATTTTGCTCACACTTCAAAAGATGGACAGTATTAATGGAAGGGATCGATATTTTCAGTGCTCTGAAGTTCAACTCGATATCCACATTGGTCGACGGTCTTCAAATCCCGTGACTGGATGAAGACTGTTCCTAGCGAAAGCCAAGCATCCCGTTTCTATTTCCAACTGTTCATTTATTCCTATTTTTTCAAGATGGTGGAAAGTAAGGCATTTCCGCTGAGGCCATTTGCAGCTCTCTCTGGTACGCTGGCCATTTTGGTTCCAATAGTTCCGCCATGTCTGTTTGCAGCAGAACAAGTAAATTGGGAGTCCAATGACACCTTACAGACCAGAAGATTTTCAAGGTATGAGCTTTTAGGAGTCAAAGCTCCCCTTCATCAGATATCAAACGAAGACAGCTTGGACTCTGCAAAGCTTCTGTGCTGAAAATCTTGGACGTCTCTAAGATGTTACTGGATTCACATCTGTCTAAATGGTTACTGGCGTACCAAAGGGGGCGGTTTTGGAAGCTAACAAAGGCTGCTTCTAGACCAGGGGTCTGCAACCTGTGGCTCTCCAGATGTTCAGGGACTACAAATCCCATCAGCCCCTGCCAGCATGGCCAATTGGCGGGGCTGGTGGGATTTGTAGTCCATGAACATCTGGAGGGCCGCAGGTTGCAGACCCATTCCACACCGTGTGTGTGTGTGTGTGTGTAAATGCACCTCTGCCATAGGAAAAGGAGGGAATGGCATCCACACCTGTACATACACATGTTTCCAGGCTATTTGTGGCTTCCATATGCACCCCCAACTACCTTATCTTCCCCTTTTCCCATAATGCAAAAGCGCAGAGACCACATCAATTGCTGTGAGACCCTGGAACCTGTCTCTGTCACAGCCACGCTATGCTGCAATGTTTGAAAAACCCTCTAAAGCACAGGTGTCAAACACGCGGCTCTCCAGATGTTCGTGACCTACAATTCATGAACTACAATTCCCTTGCCAGTACAGCCAATGCTCATGTTGGGAGGGACTGATGGGAATTGTAGTCCATGAACATCTGGAGGGCCGTGAGTTTGACACCCCTGCTCTAGAGGGCTAAAAAGGTGAGGGGGGGGGATGCACTGCCATGCACCATTATGAAAGAGCTTAGCTCTACCTGCTTCCCGCAGTGGCAACCGGGTGACAGTCCAGATGGGCAATTGCCACACATCAACCCCCCCGCCCATCCATCCCTCCCGTTTCAAAACAAAAAAATATATCATCTGTTTCTCTCCAGCCCAACTGAGAAACGCCTGGAAGCATGACGAATTGCACCCGATCGTTCCCCTGAAACACAGGGGTTTTCTGTGCTGCACACGAAACGGGGGGAAAAAACCCCGTGCGGAAGCGGCTACAATTATGAAAAGTGCCTGTGATGGTCTTGAAGCAGTTGAAAAAAGTTTTGATAACTGTCCCCTCCAATGGGCTGGGTATCCAGCTGCAGCCATGTTGGCCCACCCCCCAAATTTCCTGGCAATGCGCGGGAGGCTTAAAAGGAAACAAAGTCTCCCCGCCACCAGAAAGCCCCCATGGCTGGTGCCTCGCCCTCTCATGTGATTGGGCCAAAGGCTGGAACATTGGCTCCTCCCCTGGTCACACCTCCAGACAGGCCCCAGAATACCGGCAGTGGGGGCACAGGGCATACCGGCATCCGGCACCATATCCCACCGTCGTGGAGCACCGTGGTGACTGCCCTCAGATTTGCCCCTCCGCCAGGGCAAGTGCCCCGAGGAGCGCAAAGCCCTGTGCCGCTGCCCCCAGCAGATTCGACACTCCCTCCCCAACAGGGCTGAAAGTCTTATTTTTTTATAGAATTTTCCCAAAAATTCCCGTGCTCCCCAAAATCTTTCTTTCCTCTCCCCATGACTTGTGTTTCTGGGTCAAGTGTGCCTTTAAAGCACAGGTGTCAAACTCGCGGCCCTCCAGATGTTAGGGACTACAGTTCCCAGCATGATGCTGGCAGGGGATGATGGGAACTGTAGTCCACAACACCTGGAGGGCCGCGAGTTTGACACCTGTGCTTTAAAGTATCTCGTGATCCCCCAATCATGGCCCACGTTCCAAAATCCCTGGTCTCAAACTCAAATCCGTCCTGGCATGGGGATACCGCAGCATACTAGACCTGGGGCATTCGGCTACACATTTCAGGGAGAGTTGATAGGTTTGAAACCCCAGAGTTTATTAGGTTCCCTTAAGACAGCCCCAGCTAATTCGACTGTCCCCGGGACATTTTGGTCGTCCAATACTTCCTGTGTTATCCAATCACTTCCTGCGCGGAGCAAGCAACCATGGATCTGGCTGGCAGGAACTCTCCCCAGCCGGTGACCCCGCTGATTTTTTTTTTAACAAAAGATTCCACCTATTGCAATCATGTGAAATTGTCTGTGAGCGGTCATCATATGCACGCACTCCTGACATTTCCAAAAGCAGACAGCCACAAAGAGGCCACAACGACCCACACCCACAACAGAGCCCTAACTTCTAAGCACCAGCTTTCCGGAAATTGGGCATGTCTTTGGGGTCTCCCCCATCACTCCGAAACATCCAAATTGAGTTTGTTTAAAAAAGGAATCCCTGATTTGTCCTGGGTTGCCCCTTGAGTAAAAAGTGCTTTGATGTGCTTCAAGGAAAACTAGTTCCCTTCTGATTGGCTACAACCTAGCCACACCCATTCCCTCTATATTCCAAAAGGCGGAGCCAACAACCTCACATTCTATGGCGTAGGTGTCAAACTCGCGGCCCTCCAGATGTTATGGACTACAGTTCCCATCGACCCCTGCCAGCTTCATGCTGGCAGGGGATGATGGGAGCTGTAGTCCCTAGCATCTGGAGGGCCACGAGTTTGACACCTGTGCTCTATGGGGTAACAGCTGAAGCCGGGAAGGAGATTTTTGCCAGTTTGTACCATGAGCTGTTTCTTCAATTTCACCAATGTGAAGGAACAACATAGGAGAGGGGGTCAAAGACGTTCTGTGGCAGGAGGTGGGGTAGCTCCCTTTTTCTAGTGCAACTCCCTTTACGTTGCTTCAAGCCACTCAACCCCAACTGACCTCCCAAAATTGACTGGTGGGAAAATTGGGGAGGCAGTCTCCCAGCACAAAAATTTAAAAGAAATAAAGGGAAAAAATTAAGCCTCACCTACTTGCAAGAGGGTCTGACCATAGAGTTCCTGACAATTCCTAGAGCGACCCACGCCACTTCTGGGTAACTCTAGGAATCTCTAGGAACTCTATAGTCAGGAACTCTTGTAAGCAGACGAGGCTTTGTTTTTCTGTTTAATTTTTCTCCCCAGTATAACCCCCCCCCCTTCCAATTTGATTCCCGTTTCCACTTTGCAAAAGCATTAATTCCCTGGAGATCTACCGCCAGAAGAAGGTGAATGGGAAATCCACCCCTCTTCTGCAATTCGCTTGATTTTACACTTTAATAAAAATAAACAGATTATTTTGAAAAAAAAATCAACAGCCACCGCACCTGTAAAACTGCCCCAATATCTCTCTTCCAAGGTAAGGTTCAAGCCAGGGGGGCGGAAATATTATTTACAAACAGCATCAGTTAACTTAGGATTGGTACCACTAAGTTATACCCCTAGGGGCAGAAATCGACTACACCCACGAAGACGCCTTCCCCCCCCCCCCCCCAAAGGAGAATTATATCAGGATCCTTAAATTAATGTATTGTCGAAGGCTTTCACAGCCGGATTCAACTGTTTGTTGTGAGTTTTCCGGGCTGTGTGGCCGTGGTCTGGTAGATCTCGTTCCTAACGTTTCGCCTGCATCTGTGGCCGGCATCTTCAGAGGGAAGTCTGTTACACACTGTGTCCAGTGTGCGATACACCTCTGAAGATGCCGGCCACAGATGCAGGCGAGACGTTAGGAACAAGATCTACCAGACCACGGCCACACAGCCCGGAACACCCACAACAACTAATCCTTATATTAAGTTCAGAAAAATAGGAGAGGGATGCAACCACGTAAGCCAAGGGGGAGCAATTTGGGGGGGGGGGGGGGGTGGAAGCGAAGGAAACGGTATAACTGAGTCTGACCACGCCAGACACAGCCAGGGCCCGGCTGAAACAGCCTCACGTCTGAAATTCCTTCTCCGTTCAACATCTAAGCAATGTATAGAATTCACGGCGAAAGGATGCAGGGGGGCCTACGTTTAAAAGGATCTGCCCCATTCAGGAAAAGTAGCGCTGTTGTCTCTCATCCATTGCGGCTGGCCATGACAGTGAAGAATGGATCCTCCATGTTCAGGGGCAGAATACCTTTGGCACTAGGGGGGAAAAAAACAAAGGACTGAATTTTCCAGCAGGCTCCAGTTTAGGGTGGAAATGGATAGCTGGGTAGGACAGGTCTTGGACTCCGCGGCCTTCTGTTCCCAAATACCGGGGAGCGGCAGCAAACGGCGGGTTAAAAATCTTCATGGGAGCGTGGATGCCAGTCGCAGAGTCTCTCATGCCGGGGGAACAGACGCAACTGCTCTGATGCAGGGGGAGAATGCTAGATTCAAAGGGCATTGATTAGAAATATCCTATCTGGCTGAGATGCTTATCACTGTCACTGCATAGATCTGGGGGATTCCACTGGGCTCGGCAGCTGGAGCCGAGGGGCATCTCCCAGTTGTGGGAACTCCAGACCGACGGTGGGGGAGAGAACTATTGGATTGCAAAGTTTCACCACACAGAACGGCCACCCGGCGTCTTCTGAGGTTTGGGATGGCATCTTTCCGAGAAGCACAGAGCACCAGGCCTGCCGGGGTTTCCGTCCCGAGCCTTTTAAGGGGCGGGGCTGTCAGAGGTGGGGCTGTCTGGGGCAGGGCTCCCGGCCAGACTGCTCGCAGCCGAGTCGCTGGGGGACGCGCTGTGGCAGTTGGGCCGTCGGACCATCCCCGGCTGGAAGGCAGGGTGGCGCCGGGCGTGCTTGGTCAGGTGGTCGCTGCGCATGAAACGCTTGTCGCAGAGCGGGCAGGCGAAGCGCTTCTCTCCGGTGTGCGTGCGCAGATGACGGGCCAGCTCATCGGAGCGGGCAAACCTCTTCTGGCAGCCGGGCCAGGTGCAGGGGAAAGGCCTCTCACCTGCAAAAGGGGAAAGAAGAATCACAGTTTACCCAAGTGGAACTTTCATGAACAGAGGCAGTCTATCTTGTAATGCCAAACAACCAAGCCAGAAGGCCGAGACCTTCAAGGATCAGATCCCAGGCTCTGCCATCCCACCGTAATATATCTCATAAGATCTCCAAACTCTGTGCCAGGAAAATGAATGAGCGCAAAAGTTTCTACCCAGAAAGGAGGTGGTCTGCTGCATCTCTGCATGCTGTGCCCTGGCCACTTCCTCCTCGGTGTCTGATGCGTATCTGCACACCATGCACAGACTTTGCTCAACTTTATTGTTTCCTTTACAATATTACTCTCTTCCAAAGGTTTTTATATATATATATATATAACCAAAGGTTATATATATATACATATATACATATATACACACATATATATATGCATATCTATATATATAAAAAGCAAACAGTGACTTTGTTAGTCACTCCCTAACGCCGAAACGGCTAGACAGATTGCCCCCAAATTTTCACATGACGTTCCTCCCTGTTGCGGGCAGGTAATCGGACCTTCAAATTGCTGAAAGTCCATACCTGAGCCAGGTAAAACGTCTTTTTCCTGGCGTACCAGGCCATGAAGCTGTTTGTGTTTAACTGTCACCCTTAGAATGTTCGTGCAGCCTGTCTGTGGCCTGAGGGGTTGGTATGCCCTTACAATGTTCACGCAGATGGCCAGAGATGAGCAGTGAAAACAGTAAATAGGTAACACTGGTAGGTAATACGAGTGGAAGTGAAACACATACACACTTTGCCATGTGAGACACACACACCCTTCACACGCAGGTAACTTTCACTCTCTGTGCCTCACCCACTGCCACCACACAACACACATACTCTCATACACATCCAGCTCATCCTCACACACCTCACTCTGCCCTCCCTCACATCCAACCACCACTTACCCACTTCCTCACCCATATTCGCCACAGCTCTCTTTTACTAAAAGCGAGCTGGAGTTTGCCTTTTTCTTCTAAGAAAATCCACGGGGTGGGGGCGAACCAACACTACTGGCTCCGCTTCTTTTGCACGTGGCCCTTTAAGAACCCAGGGAGCTGGCCTCGATCTAAGCGCCTCACCACCCTGCCTCTGCTGCCTGACTGGGATAGCCTCCTTGCCCCAGTTCTGCCTTCCCCAAGCCAGGACTGTGCATGTCAACCAGCCTCATAGACAGCGGGATTCGCACTCTGGACAGTTCCGTTGTAGAAAGGAAAGGGTTACCTTATACTAAAAAAAACAAGACACCACCATGTAACACTGTGAATTGAACAGGGAAAGAGGGATTCCATTTGACCACCCCAAAAGGCTATGCTGCGGATCATTGGACCTGCATGGACATCTGTGTGGGTTGCGGACTGTGACGAGAAGGACAATTGCCACAGCAACGTGTGGCTGGGCCCCGCTTGGGCCCCCACTATATAGTTCATAATCATAAATAATAGTTGAAGACATCCAGTAATAATTCAAGAGTATAACTTGTAATAATATGCATCATGTACCGACAACCAAAAGCAATAACAGGCAACAGAGGTAATTAATGGCAAATCGTACAACGAACCACAGCAGCCAGAATTTCCAGATAAATGTTCCTTTATTTTGTGATTATGAACTATAGAGAGATCACAGCCTATAACCTTTAAAAGTGATTAATATCGTAATTAATACTGTGAAGAAAACAATGGAGTAGCACTGAGTCTGTAACCCCTTCTTTTTATATTACTCATAAACATATTGTATTGCTCATATTATATTGCTCATCAACACAAGCATCCCTTCGTTTTATATTACTCATAAACACTCAGCCTCAACACGCGTTATCCTTTTCTTTTTCGAATCAACTTCTGGGTTGCTGCAATTTTAACAGCTGCATTACTGAGCTCGTGGGCGGCAGGGCAGGATTTTGAAAAGAAAGAAAAGTGAGTTATTAAGTGTTGTTAATTCCACTTGGGAAATACAGCCCAACCCGGTACATCCTGCTGAATTTGCCTGAGTTTGCATGCCATGGCAAACTATCTCCTACTGAGGAGGCATATCGCGCCGGCGACCTTTCTCGTGAACGCTCGCACCTGATGACGGAAGGGGGAAGTGGTTCCCAGTGGGACCACGCCGAGCACGAAACAGCAGCTCCCCCCACCCCCTTGATAATGAAGACGTAAAGCTTCGCTGCCAAGAAACTGCGGCAAGGGAGGGCCCCAGAGATGCGTGGGGGACGTTCCAGACCTCTCATCTTGCCAGGACGAGACAGTGCCATCTGGAGAGGGGCGGGCAGAGCCCAGCCTTTGTCTCGCAAAAAGAAATCACAAAGGCTACGAGAGAGAGAGAGAGAGGGGGGGGGGGGAGAGGCAGAAACACAAATAAACATTTCAGACAATCCCTGGCAGGAAAAATCAGAATTTTGCTGAATATATCCACATGTTTTTAAATATATGCTGAATTTGACTGGGGTGCAGGTGCTTAAGAAGAAGAAGAGTTTGGATTTATACCCCCCCCCCCTTTTCTCTCCTGTAAGAAGACTCAAAAGGGCTGACAATCTCCTTTCCCTTCCCACCTTTCCACAACAAACACCCTGCGAGGTGGGTGGGGCTGAGAGCGCTCCGCAGAGCTGTGACTCGCCCAAGGTCACCCAGCTGGCATGTGTGGGAGTGCACAGGCTAATCTAGTTCCCCAGATAAGCCTCCACAGCTCGAGTGGCAGAGCGGGGAATCAAACCCGGTTCTCCAGATTAGAGCGCACCGGCTCTTAACCACTACGCCACTGCTGCTCCTTTAAAGCAAATGGGGAGGGGGGCTGTTTGATCACAGGGCTACGCCGCCAAGTATCCCAATGCCTCAGCGTCTATCCAGTAGAAGCACAGAGGCCCACGTCTCCCTTTCTGATGGCTCCTGGAGTTCAGATGTCCTCTGCCTCCAAACATGGAGGCTCTACTTAGCTGTTGTTGCAAGCAGCCAGCAGCAGAGTTCTCCTCTTCCTCCTCCTCCTCCCTCCATCTGCCCAGATCCCCTTTGAAAAGCCACCGTGGCAAGTGACACAGTGCATTTATTCATTTGTTTATAGCCTGCTTTTCTCCAGAGGTAGGATGCCAAGTGGATTAGAACACCGTCCGCCCCTCCTCCATCACAACTACCCTGCGAGGTACGCTAGACGGGGGACTTGAAGGGCCCTACGGTACCCGGGGAGCTTCCAGAGTAGAAGTGGGGATTTCAACCTGGGTCCCCCGAGGTCCTAATGTGCCACACTGTCTACGACACCCCGCTGGCTCTCATCACTCCATCCAGTAGCCAGGAGTTCCACAAGTGAATCGGGCATCATGCAAAGGGCTTCCCTTTCATCTGGTCGTCAGCGTTAGTCCGACACCTCTCTCAATTCTCAACTAGTTTCAACTAGTTTTGTAAGTAGGGTCATCATGAATAAGACCCCCATGCACACATATGCCATATTTTAAATTCATATTTTCTATTTTTGAACCATTATACTCCTAAATAAAGGGGGCCATTTTCTCTGATATCGCCAACTGTACCTTTTCCTCCCATCTCCCAACCTCACACTTTGTCTCATTGCAAAATATAAATGCAGTGGCTTAACCTCTCTATGCCCAAGAAAGAGTTCCAGTTCTATGCTCACACACTCAGTGGCGTAGGAGGTTAAGAGCTCGTGTATCTAATCTGGAGGAACCGGGTTTGATTCCCAGCTCTGCCGCCTGAGCTGTGGAGGCTGATCTGCGGAATTCAGATTAGCCTGTGCACTCCCACACACGCCAGCTGGGTGACCTTGGGCTAGTCACAGCTTCTCGGAGCTCTCTCAGCCCCACCTACCTCACAGGGTGTTTGTTGTGTGGGGGGAAGGGAAAGGAGTATGTAAGCCACTTTGAGTCTCCTGCAGGAGAGAAAGGAGGGATATAAATCCAAACTCTCTTCTTCTCCCTCTCAGTGTCACCAGGAGTGTTGGATGAAAGCTGCAGTTTCAAGAAATCCCAAATTCTTGCTGCTCAGGTAGACTGCTCCTGTGCCCCCGTCCCAGCCTGCCACTGTGCAGTGTCACATGCCAGATTTTCTCTAGAACTCATCAACTGTCTGTGCTTTCCCGCATAGGCACAAGGGCTGCAAGAATCTGCTCTTTCTAATGCACCCAGCCTGCTGCCCATACTAAGCCTCGCCCTAAGCCAGCAATCGACTTCCCCACCGAGCACCTTGAAAAATCACCAAGACTTCTGTTAAATGTGTCACTGCATCCAATGCTCTTCCAGGCCCATTCCTCGCCCCTACCTGAGCTTCGAGAGGTACCCCTAGACCGCTTCCAACTACAGAAATATCCAGCCGGGATCACAAGAGAACCCAGCCCTTGCACGGTCTAGTCAGAGGCGGGATCCAGCAGGTTCTCACCAGTTCCCGAGAGTGGGTTACTAATTATTTGTGTGTGCCAACAGGGGGTTACTAATTGGGTCCGCTTTTCAGTTAGAAATTCCATTAGGTCCAAAAATCATCAAGTCCTGTTCTTTCCTATGTGGCTGGTTAGCGAAGGTAGAAAACGGGATAATTCTCCCTGTTGGGCTGTTCTGAAAACATGTTTTAGAAATATGGTAAAGATCCTTGTTGAAGGAAAGTATCCTTCTTCTGATTTCTAGAAACAAAATTACCGGTAAGTATTTGAAAGTATTAAGTATTTGACAGGCAATTAGAGGAGAAGTAGCTGTTTCTGTTGGCAGTAGACGATAGGACTTGCTAAAATGAGTTTAAATTATGGACAGAAAGATACCAGTTGGAAATTAGGAACTTTTTTTTTACAGTAAGAGTTTTTACAGTAACAGAGAAATTACTAATGCCCCGCCCCCAGAATGCCCGGCCACGCCCCCGTCGTGCCCCGCCCAGCCCCATTGGCGCTACGCCACTGTTTGAATCCCACCACCATGGGAACCTGTTACTAAAAAAATTGGATCCCACCACTGGGTCTAATGCATGACCACATACAAAGGTCTAAAAACCTTGCCTCGGAAACACAGTTAGCTACAGATCGGGGACGAGGAAGCAACGCTCATACTGTAAAGCTCTCCCTACCCCACAGAGTCCAGATGTTTTGAAGAACACACTGCTTAAACAAGATGGAATCTAGGTAAACAGCCGCCGCCGCCCCCAAACAAGATTTTCAGCCTCTGCGTGTACAAGACTGGCAGCTGCCAACCCAACCCTCCGCCTACGAGGGGATTAAGGGCATGGGCACATGCCAGGCAGCTAAGACATTTTGCAGGGCTCCACACAACAAAAATTCATTGCCAGGGCACCGCCCAGCCGCGCTTGCTCCGTTACCATCTCCTTTCGCCCGTTTCCTTGGAAGTCAAAAACCTGGCTGCATTCCCCAGGCTGTACTATATGGGATGCCTGCATCCAGTAGCCACATCACAGCTTTTCTGGACAACAAAACACCCCGCGGACTAGAAACCTGGGCAGGCCGGCCCAGGTATTTCACTTTCCCACTTAGAAAGGAGTGGCAGTGAAGTTCTCTCTCCTCCAGATGCAGGAACGGAGAAAAATAATCTTGTGACATAGGGGGGTTGGGCAGAGGTGGGATCCAGCAGGTTCTCACCAGTTCCCAAGAGTGGGTTACTAATTATTTGTGTGTGCCGAGAGGGGGTTCCTAATTGGGTCTGCTTTTCCGCTAGAAATTCCATTAGGTCCAAAAATCATAAAGTCCTGTTGCTTCCTATGTGGCTGGTTAGCGAAGGTGGGAAACGGGATAATTCTCCCTGTTGGGCTGTATTGAAAACATGTTTTAGAAATATGGTAAAGTTCCTGGTTTAAGGAAAGTGGCCTTCTTTTGATTTCTAGAAACAAAATTAAGTATTTGAAAGTATTAAGTATTTGACAGGCAGTCAATTAGAGGAGAAGTAGTTGTTTCTGTTGGCAGTAGACGATAGGACTTGCTATTATGAGTTTAAATTATGGACAGAAAGATACCAGCTGGAAATTAGGAACTTTTTTTTTACAGTAAGTTTGTTATAGTAACAGAGAAATTATTAATGCCACGCCCCCTGTGCCCCGCCCAGGCCCATTGGCGCTACGCCACTGTTTGAATCCCACCACCATGGGAACCTGTTACTAAAATTTTTGGATCCCACCACCGGGGTTGGGCCTTCCTGGGTCTTTCAAATTCCCGACCTACCCTAGAACTTCCTACGTGGTTTGGAGCCTGCCGTTCTCTCCTTGCCTAGCCCACCTTGCAAGATTGTTGTGAGGTTAAATGGAAGCATGCATCGAAGTCCCGAGCACCTCAGGAGACGGCTAAAAATGCGATAAGAGGTTCAGAATTTCCCCTCCCCGCTCCCTGACATGTCACTCGGCAACGGAGCTAAATTTAAGCACGCTTCTTGAGACAGGACAGCACATTCCAGGGCTTACTCCTGAGAAGACCTGCCCAGTTTTACCGCTAGGCCAATGTATTGGGTTTTCCAGCCCTCCAAACACAGCAGCACTTCCGGATCAAGACGTGTAAGCCTCAACTCCCTGTTTGTGTGTTGCAACCCACAATCCAGCACAACATATTTATCACAAAAGGTGGTATTGGAGGAGAACCAGGAAGAGGAGGAGTAAAGGATTGGAGGAGAACCAGGAAGAGGACAAAAGCCATAAAGTCACCAGGCCTGTTGGGCCCCTCTCTGTCTGACTAGCCTACTTCGCAAGGTTGTTGGGAAAATCCAATGGAATCGGTTTTGTGGCGGAGTGTTCCACAGGTGGCTTTGCTACAGAAAGCAAGAGGGTCCATGCAGAGGTGGGATCCAGCAGGTTCTCATAGGTTCCCGAGAGTAGGTTACTAATTATTTGTGTGTGCCGAGAGGGGGTTACTAATTGGTGATTTTTGCCACGTGATTTTTGCCTTAGTTACGCCCCTCCTCTCAGCAGTAGCGCGCAGTCTAGCAGGAGGTGCATCGGCGTGCGTGCCAGCCTGCGCCTGCGTGCATTCGTTTCCCGCCCAAGGACCGGCGCAGTGGCTGCTTCCTTGCCACAGCCCTGCCCAGGAATCCCCTGCCCCGGAATGCCTGGCCATGCCCCTGTTGTGCCCCGCCCAGCCCCGTTGGCGCTACGCCACAGTTTGAATCCCACCACCATGGGAACCTGTTACTAAAATTTTTGGATCCCACCACTGGGTCCGTGCCTCATCGCTGCCACCCAAACACGGGAATGCGTCTGTAACGTTCTAAAACAAAAGAGGGCCCAGCACGCGGCAGAGGAAGTGACAATTCTGCTTAACTCTTTTTGTTGAAAAGGGTACAATGAGGTCACAAAGGAGTGTGTACTGTTGCAAAATGAAAGCCATCCCAGCCAGAAGCTGTTGCCCCCAGTTTGTTTTATTTATTGTAATTTATTCCTTGAAACGTTTCAGCCAAAGAACAGACACAAATTACATTTTTTTATTTTGTTCAACATAACTCGGAGACCCACGCTAGAAATTTCCTCAGGACTACGTAGCTTTTGGAAACTGCTTTAAAACACAGAAATGTTTATTTCAGGGGAAAGCAGAAAAGGGGGTTGGGATTAAATTCCTGACGGCAAGTAAATATAGGGAAGAGAAAGGGGAAAAACCCCCATTATTTTGCACCCGTTATATTTATCGGTAAAGAAATCAGAGCAGGCGCTGCAGCGTCATCCCAGCAACCCAAATGCAGAGCAGGTAAGAGGTTTGCAGCCCCGACCCACAAAACCAAGCAGGCTCGATCCTGGTTAGTACCGGGATGAGTGACCACCAAGAAAATCCAAGGCTGCTACGCAGAGGCGAGCGATGGGCAAACTACCTCTGCACATCTCTTGGCTTGGCATTTCTGCGAGGGGTCTGCAAGCGGGTGTAAACCCTAACGCATAATTTGCTACGGGTGGCACGTGGTAGCATAAAGATGGTTGCCCCCCCCCCCCGCAATCCACCAATGCCCTGCCCTGCCCGCCAGAAACCTCCCTATTCCTTGCACCCCAAACATCTGTGCCAACAACAAACCTACCCATCCAAAGCATCAAACAGTGACTTGGGGGGGGGGGGAGCGGTGAGGTTGGAGTGGAGACGTCAGGAGGGGAACTTGGGCAGAGCTTTTCCTTCCCCCCCCCCAATTAATCTAGAGTCCATTTTATTGCTTCTTAAAGTGGGCTTTTCACTACTAGTAGGTAGATTAGGGGTGTCCGACTCTGGCACGGGAGATGTTCATGGACTACAATTCCCATCAGCCCCTGCTAGCATAGCCAATTGGCCATGCCAGCAGGGGCTAAAGGGGATTGTAGTCCATGAGCATCTCCCGTGCCAGAGTTGGGCGTAGATAATCCAATCGCCAATTGGCCATGCCAGCAGGGGCTGATGGGGATTGTAGTCCATGAACATCTCCAGTGCCCGAGTTGGGCGTAGATAATCCAATCGCTGGCGAGCGGCACTCCACAGATGGTATTAACACCCACACCACTCCCCTTTGCAGATGTGACCTCCTAACTTCGCATAAGGAGATCAGAGGGCGGGGGCGGGCACGAGGCATGCCTCTCCCCGCCCCCCCCCCACCACCCGTCGCCAGCTCCAACAACGTGGCCACAACCCAATGGGGCCATCCCGCGCACGGCCACACCTCCCACCCGCGTGGGCATCTCCAGACTGGCACCAGAAGCCGGGCGGGGGCGGGATTGGCAGGCTGGCGAGGTCTCCAAGGAAACCAGCGGGGGGGTGGGGAGAGAGTAAGAGAGAGAGAACGGGAAAAAACGGACACCCCCCCCCCCATACAAGCGCACGCGCGCAGCAAGTCTGGATCAAAACCGGCCTCTCCCAAGGGGGATGGGAAGGAAAATGCTCTCCCTGGCCCGAGGTAGACTGCATCGCGACGTGGAGGCTCCTTGCGTCGAGCAGGAGCACGGATCTGTCCTGTCCTGGGGTGGTGGGCGGGGGCGGGGGCACGGGACGAACGGCTTCCCTCCCCCCCCCCCGCCCTTCATGCAAAGTACTTTCGCTTTCCAAGCAGCCACGTGGGGTCGGGGAAGCGGCGTCTTTGAGGCCAGGGCCCTCGCCAGGCAAGCGAAGGGGGAGTTAGCGCCCCCACCCCAAGGGGGAGGCCGGGGGTGGGGTGGGGTGGGGGGTCGCGCGGGGGGCGCGCTTACCGGTGTGCGTCCGGAGATGCGCCTTCAGGTGCGACGACTTGCCGTAGATCTTGGCGCAGTCTTGGAAAGGGCACCGGTGCCTCTTGGGCGACGGGGCGGCCGGGCCGGGCGCGCCGTCGGGGGCTCGCCGGGGCCTCTCCGGGAGAGCCGCGCAGCCGCCCGCCAGCGGGCCCCCTCCGCCGGGCAGCGGCGCCGGACCCAGCCCGTTGGGGAGCGCTGCCGAGCGGCAGCCGGGGCGCGGCGTCCAGTCTTCCGGGGGGGCGGGCGGGTGGACGAGGGCCCCGCTGGAGATGGACACCAGGCACTCGGCCGCCAGGTAGTCCAAGCCCGACATCCCGCCTGGCCTGGGCGTCGTCGGGGGCGCGCCGGCCGGCCGCGCTGGGAGGCGAGGACGGGGGTGCCGCGCCCTGGCGCACGGCTCCGCCCCGCCGGGGTGCCTCCAGGTCGGCCAGTGGCGGGTGACCCTCCTCCTCCTCCTCCTCCTCCTCCTCCCCAGCCAGTCTCCACCTCTCGGCACGTCGGATCCCGGGGAAGGAGGGGCCGGGGAAGGGCGGGGCGGAGCCCAGAGGTCGCGGCCGGCAGGGGAGTGGCGCGCCTCGGACGCCCGGCTCTGCTCACGAGGAGTCCTGGCCGGGAACGGACTGGCCGGCTGACCCAGGCGGGAGCGGCACCGGGCTGCCCCACCGCCACCCCTGCGCACGCACCCACCCACCGGGCGCCGGTTTCCCGAGCCGGGAGGGAGAAGGGAAGCGCCGCCGCCGCCGCCGCCGCCGCCGCCCCCCTAGGGCTCTGGTTAGGATTCGCGGGGCAGACCCGGGGCAAACCATCCCGTGACGTCTTTTGCCTTGAAAAGCCCGCCAGGGGTCGCTGTAGGGGTCGCCTGACTTGATGGCCGCATGTCACCATAGCTGTGGGTGTATGAACGTGTGTGGGTTCGGACGCGTATGGGTGAACACGTGGATGTGAGTGCACGTGTGTATTGATAGGTATGCATATGCCTGTGCACATCTGTATGTGGATTTAGTTCTTTTATTCGACCTGATAATCCTCCCCTGCGCGGCCTAAACCGGGATGAGAGCGGCTCCGTGCATATATAATAATCTGTGTATAATCTATGTATGTATGTGTATATGTGTAAGTCTGTGTGTATAGGAGCAGCAGTGGCGTAGGAGGTTAAGAGCTCATCTATCTAATCTGGAGGAACCGGGTTTGATTCTCCGCTCTGCCGCTTGAGCTGTGGAGGCTTATCTGGGGAGTTCAGATTAGCCTGTGCACTCCCACACACGCCAGCTGGGTGGCCTTGGGCTAGTCACAGCTTCTCGGAGCTCTCTCAGCCTCACCTACCTCACAGGGTGTTTGTTGTGAGGGGGGAAGGGCAGGGAGATTGTAAGCCCCTTTGAGTTTCCGGCAGGAGAGAAAGGGGGGGTATAAATCCAAACTCTTCTCTTCTTCTTATATTTATATGTATGTGTGTTTGTGTATGCTTGGGTACAAATATGGGTGTGTATGCATATGTATGTGTGTATACATGTAAGTCTGTGTATATGTGTGTGTGCGTGTGCATGCGTTTATGTGTAAGTCTGTATATGCGTGTGTATATGCACGCACATATATGTGTAGTGTGTGTTTATTTGCACGCACGTATATGTGTAAGTCTGTATATGTATGCGTGTGTGTAAGCATTATATTTATGCGCGTATGTGCGTAAGTCTGTATATGCACGTGCGTATGTATATCTAGGTGTGTGTGTATGTACATATGTACATATGTGTGTGCGTATGGGGGGTGGGAAATCAGTGGTGGGGTCCAAACATTTTAATAACAGGTTCTGATGGTGGTGGGATTCAAACAATGGCGCCGCTGCACACACGCACCTCCAGTCCCTGTTGGGCAGGGAGGTTGCTTTAGTAACCCCTTCTCGGCACTCGGAAAAAATGAGTAACCACTTCTAGAGAAGTGGTGAGAACGGGTTGGATCCCACCTTTGAGGAAAATCCTGGGGAATTAAACTGGCAATTCTGGGCTGAATGCAGAGGAGGCAGAGAATAGGAGTTTGAGGGCACTTGCTGATTTATCTACAGGATTTATACCTCGCTTTTCTGCCTTCATCGGGGCCCCGGCTCAGGTCTTTAACAGCTTGATTCTCGAGGGGGCAGATGGGGAGGGGTTAATTCCTGATTCCCTGCCGGCCCCCAGCTTGTCAGAGGTAGACAGATTGCAAACCATGCTGAGAGCTGGCCCCCTTCTCAAATAAATACGAAATTAAAAATAATTGGTGTCTCTGGCCTCAATTGGTTGCTGGAAATCTGATACAACCTGTACAGAAGTTCGGCGATTCACCTTTCTTCCAGTAGGTGGCGGCAGCCCCCCTCCAGAAGACAAACCCTTGTGTTCTTCTGGAGTTTGTTTCACACAAGCAAAAATTCCTGGCACCCAAGTACTTGGGGGTGACTCTTTACCTTGACATATGTCTGTACTCACAATGATCCATGGCCGCCAGAATGTGATTTCTCTCTCTCTCTTTTTTGAGTTTGTTGTCAAATTGATCCTTTATTGCTTCACAGACTCGGGCTGCAATTCTCTGCGCCTCACATACTCGATGCGTTGAAGATTCCCCCCCCCCCCCAAATAAAAAAGACTCACCGAAATAATCTTACAAACAGGAGAGAACGGACAGTAAGCTCAGAAAATGACGCCAAGTAAGATATTCGTGGATAGCAAGGAGGCATGAAAATGTCTTAAAGTGATCGCACAGCGGTGAAGCCATTTTGAAAATGTTTCAACCTAAATAATCATTTTTTAAAAACATTTTAAGGCTGCAAATGAAAGGTTTTGGGAACCAAAGTGGGTAAAAACAAATGCAGAACTCCAGGGAGGAAGCGTTTTATTTCCTGCCTCGAAACATTTCAAAAGGGTTTGTAAAGAAAAAGTCCCAGTTTGACTTGCTAACCACTATACAACCTTGCCTGCTTGCTTCCAGGGAGTTTCAACCTAAAGACTGACAAAGGCTGGAAAGCAAGCCGAGGGAGGGGAGGCAGCTAAAAGGGATGTGTATGTATGGCCCCACCCCTTGTCTTTAATCACACTTGGCATTTCATTAGTATTTCCCAGTGCTGCTAGTATATACTGTTTGGCTGCCTTTGTTACAACAGCCCTGTAGAGTGGGCCCATTGGATTAGCCGGCTGCAGGAAGTAACTTCTGGAAGGCCGCCAAGTGAGTTTGAGGCAAGGGTGGAATTCTTACCCGCAGCCTTTCAGAAAAGTCATTCTTTTTGCAGACTTCATTATGAGTGTGGCTAATTGTATTGTTTGCAAACCTTTGGGGACTTTTTTTCTGGTACCCAAGAAGAATCACGAGATCGTACCCCCTACTGCGCCACGCCATGAACTGAACCTGCCTTCTGAAGAGCCACGCTGATTTTGTACAATAGATCAATAAAGCTAATTTATTGAGGTGGTTGTCTGTTTGATCAGGGGAACTTTTCAATGCAAAGAAAAAGGCAGAGAAGGGGGGGGGGGCCTGCAGGTTCATATCTCCTGAAACCAAAATGGTAACTATATGTTTTGAACTGAAGCAACAGGGAGGAGGCGTGATAAGTAATCCTTAATCACAGCTTAGCCTCCTCCCTTCGTAAGAACATAAGAACAAGCCAGCTGGATCAGACCAGAGTCCATCTAGTCCAGGGGTAGGGAACCTGCGGCTCTCCAGATGTTCAGGAACTACAATTCCCATCAGCCCTTACCAGCATGGCCAATTGGCCATGCTGACAGGAAACTGATGATAAGAGGAATTGTAGTTCCTGAAGGCCTCTGGAGTACAGCCACTGATCGAATCAAACTCTACTGCTACTCACGCCGGTGGCCCACCAGGAATTGCCATTGAGGAGCTCCACATGCAGGATGTGAAAAGCAATAATGGCCTTCTCGGCTGTATGTAAACTTCCGAGCACCACCTGGACTGTTAAGGACATTTGCAATCTCAGATCCAAGGAGGGATCAAGATTGAAAGAGTAGCCATACATCGACTTCTTCTCCATAAATCTGTCCAAGCCCTTTTTTTAAAAGCTATCCAGGTTAGTGGCCGTCCACCACCTCCTGTGGCAGCGTATTCCAAACACCAATCACTGCGTTAGCGTGAAGAAGTGTTTCCTTTTATTAGTCCTAATTCTTCCCCCCTAGCATTTTCAATGTATGCCCCCTGGTTCTAGTATTGTGAGAAAGTGTGTAGGACATATTACAAAGTGTGTAGGACATATTCATGCAACCTAGAACTGCAGCACACTTCATTGCAATTTTAGCAAGGTGGTATAGGTAAACTATCATGTTCAAGGTTCTGGCATTAATGTATAATTAAATGGTCTAGGACTACATGTTATGGACTACATGTTCCCTAGGACTACATGTTATGGACTGCAGTTCCCATCAGCCCCTGCCAGCATGATGCTGGCAAGGGATGATGGGAACTGTACATCCACTATTTATCTGGAGAACATCAAGTTTGACACCTATGATCTAGGACCTTGGTATCTGCAGAAACCACCAGTATGCCTCCCTAAAAAGCATTTCGCTCAGCAAATAACAACTTATTGGTGATCCCCGGACCAAAAAATATCTGGCTGTCCTCAGCTGGAGCCTTTTTTGGCACTGCCCCCCAGCATGGGGGAAGATTGCCCCAAGTGCGATCTGGGCTACAATTCTGCAGGACCTATAAGATGCAGATGTTCCATCAGGGCAGCGACAGTGAGCATCCTAGCTGGCTTTCCCCCTTTCCCCCCTCCTCTATTCCCTTCCTTCCCCTCGAGAGCCAGCGTGGTATAGTGGTTAAGAGCGATGGACTCCAATCTGGATAACCAGGTTCGATTCCCCTCTCCTCCCCACGAGTGGCAGGCTCTTATCTGGTGAGCGAGATTTGTTTCCCCACTCCTACGTTCCTGCCGGGTGACCTCGGGCCAGTCGCTGTTTTCTCCGAACTCTCTCAGCCTTGCCTACCTCACAAGGTGCCTGTTGTGTGGAAAGGAAAGGAGTTTGTAAGCCCCTTTACACTCCATATGGCTGAGAAAAGTAGGGTATAAGTTTTAGTTATGTATTTTATGTGCTGTTATTGGAACAGCTGTATTGTATGAAACGCCTAGGAGGCCCTTTGGGGAGGTGAAGCTGACCTATAAATCTAATAAATAATAATAATAAATCCAAACAATTCTTCTCATCCCTTTCCCCTTGTTTGTTATGGTTCCGCCCTCTTCCATTGTCCTGTTCTGATTTGTTCCTTCCCTCCGAACTGGTCTGCAGTTGATTGGTTGAGGTGGCCAGAAATCGATATGTCACACGGGGTGTTTTATTATATGGAATACTTTGAATCGTTTGTTGAGAGCTGCTCTTGATTGGGGACGGCGGAGCATAAAACTAATAAATAAATCAATATTATAAGAAACCTCCGTTGTATGTGAGGCACTATTCGAATCCGCACCCACTGGAGGCCTTGCTTGGTTTTGCTCTTTTAGGATTGGAGCAGCAAAGAGAATAGGCTTGAGGCCTTCTATTTCACGCCTGAGTGGGAAGATTCGAACCCAGGCATTCACTGGCTTGCTGTAGGGTTCCAAGTGAGGGCGGGGGGTCTTAGCTTATAGATCAAGTCTCTACTCTCCATGCACTAATTCCTGGGTTCCATCCAGTGGTGGGGTCCAAAAAATTTAGTAACAGGTTCCCTCACCAGCCCGCCCCCCCCAGCAAAGGGGGAGCCAGAAGGCGTCACCTAGGCAGAAGCAAACCTGAGCCCTGGGCAAAACCTGAGTTGGATCACCCCCCCATGGGCAGCTTCCACCCACCACCCGCGACCGCCAATTTTTTTTTTTGCACCAGGTCATTTCTAGAAATCATCACATCCCATTATAGAAAAATGCCCCAACTCACAAATCTGAACACAGCAATGGTGAAACACACAGGTTCTTTGATAGAGACTGGTGAGATAAAAGGTACGAAAGGCTGAGAATCAATGAATGGCAGTACCTGAAAGGGATTAACCCAGTTCAGGGAGTGACATTATTAGTCGCAATTGCTATATGGAACCTTCACGTTCAAAGGAGCAGGATGCTCTTGCCTCTACCGAGGGAGGCGAGGGCGTGGAGACTGAAAAGCGGACCCAATTAGCAACCCCCTCTCGGCACACACAAATAATTAGTAACCCACTCTCGGGAACTGGTGAGAACTGGCTGGATCCCACCTCTGGTTCCATCCCTCCAACCCCTGTTGGAAAGTTAATCAGGCATTGGGTAGACAGAGTTGCCAACTCTGGGGTCGGAAATTCCTGGAGAGTTCCGGAAGAACTCCAGCCGCCCCCTGGAGATTTGCAGCCCTGTTACGGTAGGCCTTTCTTGCTTGCTTGACAGCTGCGGCCAATCGGAAAAGATCCTGCTGGGGTAGAAGGACCAATGGCGTAATTTGGTACAAAGCAGGGTTGCTACTGTGTGAGACGACGTTCAGCCAGAGAATCGCCGGGAGTTCCCAGATGCCGGCCTTGCGAGGCGGGTCTTCTCGCCCCAGCTGGACCCGCAGTCCCGTGGCCTTCCCTTCAGCGTCCCAGCCTCCAAGAGTCTACCAGGCATAGGATGACAAAGGGAAGGCCACAAAACCGGGGAGGGGGGCATTTTTTTGCTTCACGAGAGCAGAGGAGACTGTGCAGCCTCGGCCAAGAATTGACGGTAGAAGAGACTGGTGTCTGCCAGCAACCCTGCAAAAGGGATGGGGAGGGGGCAAAGAGCAAGAACAGCTGTTGAACGAATAAGAGAAGCAAAAGGGAAGAGATCTGTGCCCTCAAGGTGTTCCCAATCTACACACCAAGCTTTGCTTCACTGTAAATTTTCTGATGCAGTGGCGTAGGAGGTTAAGAGCTCGTGTATCTAATCTGAAGGAACCGGGTTCGATTCCCAGCTCTGCTGCCTGAGCTGTGGAGGCTTATCTGGGGAATTCAGATTAGCCTATGCGCTCCACACACACAAGCCTTCTGTTGGTGACCTTGGGCTAGTCACAGCTTCTCCAGAGCTCTCTCAGCCCCACCTACCTCACAGGGTGTTTGTTGTGAGGGGGGAAGGGCAAGGAGATTGTCAGCCCCTTTGAGTCTCCTGCAGGAGAGAAAGGGGGGATATAAATCCAAACTCTTCTTCTTCTTCTTCTACCGATACCATATTGAGTGCTCAGCCCCTGTGCCAGTGTTCTTGAAGCATCCGTCGGCCAAAAGGCAGAGAAGTCACCAGCTCAAAACTAATTAGCTATCCAGAAATTTTAAAAAGCCAATTGATGGTAGTTTTGAAATATGGCAAGGACCCCATCTGGAATAGGCCTCCAGCATACCTAGTCCTCGGGAGTTGCGTGGTTTCCGGGCTGTGTGGCGGCGTTCTAGATAGCATTTTCTCCTGACGTTTTAGCCTGCATCACCATGTGGCTGGCATCGTCAGAAGGGACACTTTACTAACTTTTCTACCATTACTAGATCCTCTTGAGAGAGGCCAGCCACAGATGCCGGAAGCGAGAGAACATCAGGAGAATGCTACTAGGAACGACCATGCACAGCCGGGAAACCACACAGCACCCAGTAATTCCAGCCATGAGAAAGCCTTCAACAATACATACCTACCGTGTTTCCCCGAAAATAAGACAGTGTCTTGTATTAATTTTGCTCCCAAAGATTGTGCTATGTCTTATTTTCAGGGGGATGTCTTATTTTCTGTGTTCTGTTGGGGGGGCGTATGCTTCCAGAAGCAAAACTTTGCTATGTCTTACTTTTGGGGGATGCCTTATATTTCGCACTTCAGCAAAACCTCTACGATGTCTTATTTTCCGGGGATGTCTTATATTCGGGGAAACAGGGTAGTCCTGTTTCCCAGGAGAATACCTGTAGCAAGAGCACAGAGGATGCTTCGCGATCTTCCCCAGGTGGTTGGTTCCCAATAACTGGTCCTCACAGATGGACTGTGTTGGAACATGGGTGTTTTATTTAGCCATTGTGATAGCCACGGATAGATTTATCTGCCACAAATGGCTCTAGTCTCCTTTTAAACCCATCTGTGCTATCAGCCCTCGCTGTATATTGTAGCAGTGAGCTCCACAGGTTAATGGCGGCGCGTGTGTGAGGAGGCACTTCATGGGGAAATATATCTATTGAATTCTCTACCCAGATTCCTGGAGAATGTTGAAAAGTGTGCTGGCATTGGCGTTTAAGATCACCCCTGCTTGCAAAGGATAGACGTCGCTTCCGTGCTGAAATGGGCAAGGTACTTTGCTAGGCCACGCTAACAGCCATTATGAACAGGGACAACGTGAAAATCCCTTCTTCAAAACACACACACACACACACTATTTTCTGCATTAACATCCTGCAAAGAAGAAGAAGAAGTTGGATTCATATCCCCCCTTTCTCTCCTGTGAGGAGACTCAAAAGGGCTGACAAACTCCTTTCCCTTCCCCCCTCACAACAAACACCCTTTGAGGTAGGTGGGGCTGAGAGAGCTCGGAAGAACTGCGACTAGCCCAAGGTCACCCAGCTGGCGCGTGTTGAAGTGCACAAGCTAATCTGGTTCGCCAGATAAGCCTCCACAGCTCAAGCGGCAGAGCAGGGAATCAAACCCGGTTCCTCCAGATCAGAGTACACCTGCTCGTAACCGCTACGCCACTGCTGCTCCTGGTTGATCCCACATACGTTTTCCTCTCTTTTCAGAGCCATATTGATCTTCTACTAATCTGAACTAGGTTCAATTCCCCTCTCCCGTACATGAGTGGCGGATTCCAATCTGGAGAGCTGAGTTTGATTCCCCACGCTTCCACATGAGCAGGGGTCTGCAACCTGATGGGATTTGTAGTCCATGGACATCTGGAGCCGCAGGTTGCAGACCCCTGTACGTGAGCAACAGACTCCAATCCGGTGAACCGGATTGCTTTCCTCACTCCTCCAGACGAAGCCTGCTGAGGGACCTTGGGCCAGTCACAGTTCTCTCAGAACTCTCTCAGCCCCACCTACCTCACAAGTATCCATTGCGAGTGGGGGGGGGGGGTGTCTGTGAGGCAATTATAAGCCACTTTGTGATCCTTGAAGCAAGGTATAAAAACAAAAATATTAAGCATATTTTTCTTCCCTCAAAAAAGCGGCAGTTTCTCCACACTCCCCAGAGAATGTTTGTGAAGTTTCCGTGACATCACAGCAGCTGTACCAATGAATGAGCTGGGAAGCAAAAGATGTAGCCCGTGTATGCCATTAGAGTTTAGAATTTGGAATTAAGCAGAGGACTTCTACCGGTGTGGCGTAGTGGTTAGAGTGTACGACCGGGACCTAGGATGACCCAGGTTCTAATCTGCTTGAAACCCTGCTTGGACAGTCACACAGCTTCACACTAACAAACCTCGCAGGGTTGTTGTAGGGATAGAACGGGGGAGAGGAGAATGATGGAGGCAGCTTTGGGGCCTACTGGCGAATTAGGTGGATATTGCAAGGAGATTGTAAGCCCGAAGAAGAAGAAGAAGAAGAGGAGGAGGAGGAGTTTGGATTTATATCCCCCCTTTCTCTCCTGTAGGAGACTCAAAGGGGCTGACAATCTCCTTGCCCTTCCCCCCCTCACAACAAACACCCTGTGAGGTAGGTGGGGCTGAGAGAGCTCCGAGAAGCTGTGACTAGCCCAAGGTCACCCAGCTGGCGTGTGTGGGAGTGCACAGGCTAATCTGAATTCCCCAGATAAGCCTCCACAGCTCAGGCGGCAGAGCGGGGAATCAAACCCGGTTCCTCCAGATCAGATACACGAGCTCTTAACCTCCTACGCCACTGCTGCTCCACAAAAAGTGTGTCAATTGATTAATTAATTAAATCTTATAAAGCCGGTGGGGTCAAGGAACATGTGGAAAGAGATGTGTTTTATTTCTCTCTCTCTTATTTAGCCAAAAAAAGGGTAAAGTTTCCCCTTCAGTCGTGTCCGACCCTGGGGTACCACTGCGAGCAGTGATTTAATGGGCAAGCCTCTTTTGTGGGGTAGTTTGCCATTGCTTTCCCCGGCTATTCTTTACCCCCTGGCTATGAGCTAGGTACTGATTTACCGACCAAGGAATGGATGGATGGCTGAGTTGACCATGAGCCAGCTGCCAGGATATCTGACCCACAGGAGGCTCGACCTCCTGACCGTGTGAGTGGCAGTGCAAGCACTTAACCGCTACGCCACGCGGCTCCTTCCTTTAGCAAAAGCAAACGCTGGGTGCAAATATGCATAACAGAGCATTATGCAAAACAGTAGACCTCACATTTGCATAACTCATGCCAGTTGCAAACTATAGGGAATTTAGGTTGGGCACACCATTTCGTCCTACCTCCCAATGGGTTGGCTTTCTAGTCACACTTCGTCCCAGAAACGTGCCAAGGTTTTGTAAAGATTAAATAAACGTCTGTGAAGCCATTGACTGCCTTTGATCACTTCTCACCTGATTTGACTAGGGCAAGAATGCCGAACATTATTTTTGGCTTCAAACAAGGCATTTTGAACAGTCTTAAATTGTACCAGGGATCTTTCCTGGTGCATTGATTTCATTTTTTCCCCACATTTCGCATCTCAGTCCGTATGTGGGTGGAACGTCAATGATTAATAAAAGGCTCAAAGCCTTCCTTTAAAAAGAAACCCAAATATTACCAAGAAACATGACCTAGTACAGTGGTGGCGAACCTATGGCACGGGTGCCAGAGGTGGCACTCAGAGCCCTCTCTGTGGGCACGTGCAAACAGAGCCCCCCCCCCTCCCCATCTAGGCTGGCCTGGGCCACTGGGCTCGATTATTAGCATTCAACCTAAGACCTAGTTTTGGGGAAGCAGTGTAGTTAACCCTGTTAAGCGCTGTTAAACCCCACTGATTTTCATGTGAAGAACTAAAGCGTGATCCTTTACCTGGGAGTAAGCTTGGTTGCTGGCAATGGGGCTTGCTTCTGAGTAAACCCTCCTAGGGTCGTGAGTCACTCGTCGGAAGAGCTGCACGGTTGCTTCAAAGCAAAGCCACCGACTACCACCAAGCTTACTCCTGAGTAAAGCACGCCTCGGAGCCAACCGTTTTTTCTAAACGAAAACCTCAGTATTCCGGTTAAACTGCTGTGTTGGCACTTTGCGATAAATAAGTGGGTTTTGGGTTGCAATTTGGGCACTCAGTCTCAAAAAGGTTCACCATCACTGACCTAGTAGAATTTAAGAGGTAGCTGTGCAAATTAAGGAATGGGGCTGCTAGGCAGACCAGAGCAGGATCCATTATGCTCATGGCTTGGATTGCCAGCAATAGCAACAGGTATGTCTCTCTTCCAGGGGCATTGCTTCATAAAACAGTGCCTTGGGCTGGCACTCTGGCTAGCCCCGCTCCTGATCTCCATGTGGAAATGGGGGCAGGTAAGCTGGGCTCCCCCCCCACACACACACACACACCCAATCTCTATGTGAAGACTGGGAATTGGGTAAGTCCTGCTCGCCAGCATCCAACTGCGCCTGTGCCCCTAACTCGGTGTTCGAGCCAGGGCGCAGTTGTGAAGGGGTGGGGGCGCAACCCAATGCACCCCCAAGGAAATGACACTGGGGCTGCAGTCTGCCATATCCTGCCTTACTACACCACTGCTGTCTCCAAATGCAATCCCTCTTTCTTCCATATGAAGGAACGATTGTCATTCACAGAGGGAACAGGGATGTCCCCCTAAATTAAAATAAATAAATATCGAACATGGAAATCTGGAGTGGAGGGAGAGTATGTGTCTTCTTTCTCACCCTCCAGGGGTGGCCGACCTACGGTGCTCCAGATGTGCATGGACTACAATTCCCATCAGTCCCTGCCGGCATGCCGATGCAACAAATATGCAGGGGCTGATGGGAATTGTAGTACGTGAACATCTGGAGCACCACAGGTTGGCCACCCCTAGCCTAACCTCACAGGGTTCTTGTGAGAATAACATGGAGAAGAGGGAAAGGATGTAAACCACTCTGTGTGCTCATTGGGGGGGAAAGGTGGGGTATATATGAATGAAATAAATAAATAAATAAATACATCTTCCCCCTCCCCCATACTGTAGGGCAGTGGTGGCGAACCTTTGGCACTCCAGATGTTATGGACTACAATTCCCATCAGGCCATGCTGGCAGGGGCTGATGGGAATTGTAGTCCATAACATCTGGAGTGCCAAAGGTTCGCCACCACGGCTGTAGGGCATATTCATGGAGGAGCATTCACTTGGGACAACACTGCAAACCCGTTGCTTCATTCACGTGGTTGGGGGGCCAGCTGCTGGGATCATGTGACCTCAACCCTACCACAATTACACTGACTTCCGATTCGCTCATGAGCCTGAAACAGAGAACATTTATGCTCTTGTGGTCTCCTTTGCATTGAGTGTACATTCGCTTCAGGTTGGATTCTTAGTTATGCACACGTTTCCCTTCCTTCCGCAGTCACCCCGCCTTCAGATCAGAGAATCCTTACAGCTTCCAAAAAGCTCTGAAAGTGCGTCTTTCCCTCTCCCTTTGCATGGAAAGCAGAGAACTGTTTGTGTTATGCTTTCTTCGTGTTTCCTTGCTTTTCCTCACCTCCCCCCACTCAGACAACAGAAGTTCCTCTTCGGGCCAATTCCAAATTCTAAATTCCAAATTTAGAAGGATCAGAAGGGCTTTCTTTTTTTAAAAAAAAATCACGCTGAAGATCTATTGATGGGGTGACAGACACACTGAAATCGACAAGAAATAGACATGGTCTAGCAAGCTAACGCTAGACCAGGGGTCTGCAACCTGCGGCTCTCCAGATATTCATGAACTACAATTCCCAACAGCCTCTGCCAGCATAGCCAATTGGCCATGCTGGCAGGGGCTGATGGGGTTTGTAGTCCATGAACATCTGGAGAGCCGCAGGTTGCAGACCCCTGCACTAGACCAAAGAGGGGGAAGGTGGATGGTAACCTCCCTCAGTTGAAGTTGCCTAGAAACGACGAGGAAATGGCAGGCAGGCACAATGGCGGATTGGCTTGGCCGGGGACTTTTTGTAAGAGGAGAATCCCTGTGCATTTTTAAAAAAACTGTGGGTAAACCACACTGGGAAGCAAACAGCCCCAGGATAAGTATTGTCTGCGTAAACAGCCCAAGAGTTGGTTTTGATCTTTTAAAGCCCTACATGCAGAGGTGGGATCCAACCCGTTCTCACCACTTGTCTAGAAGTGGTTACTAATTTTTTTTCTGAGTGCCGAGAAGGGGTTACTAAAGCAACCTCCCTGCCCAATAGGGACTGGAGGTGCGTGTGTGCGGTGCCGCCACTGTTTGAATCCCACCACCATCGGAACCTGTTATTCAAATTTTTGGATCCCACCACTGCCTACATGGCCATCTTCTTCTATATTCTCCTGCCCAGAAACTAGGATCAGAGGGAGTGGGTACCCGAGACGGGGCCTTTTCAGTGGCAGCTCTGCCGTTATGAAACAACCTCCCCAAAGAGGTGCGCCTCGCTTTCAATCTCCAGGAGGCAGCGGAAGGCAGTTCTATTCATGACGGCATTTGGATTAGTTCGTCTGCCTACCAGCAGAATTATCCACCTTAACTGGGGCGGGGAGTTACGTATTTCATTATTATTTTCTTTGCAAGCTGCCTCGAGTCGAATCCCTACGAGGCAGAAAGGCGGAGAATGAATGTTTAACGCAACTCTGCGCACCATTCTTCACTGACACTTTGGCCCCGGTGCATCACGCTATTGGGGGGAGGGGCTCTCTGTAGCCCTCAGGTGCACCACTAAGGAAGGTTGGCAGAATTGAATACCACACCCCCAAATCCCCATACCTAGAAAAATGTTGTGTCCTCGGGATTTAAAGGGGAGGACCGTATGCCCTCCCCTTTAAATCCCGAGGACGCAACATTTTGGGGATGTTGGCGGGCAGGTGGACCTTGAGGTCATCTCCACGCTACGGAGATCAGAGAAGACTCTGGATTGCGCCCCAGTGAGTAGGATATGGTAGGAACCTGTCCTCCCCAGGTTCTATTCCCAATTCCAAAATGGAAAGGGGGAAAAAACCTTCAACTGAGAAAGACCAGGTAACCAAGAAGGCTGACAAACAGCCTAGCGCAGTGATGGCGAACCTTTTTGGGACCGAGTGCCCAAATTGCAACCCAAAACCCATTTATTTATCGCAAAGTGTCAACATGGCAATTGAACCTGAATACCGAGGTTTTAGTTTAGAAAAAACGGTTGGCTCCGAGGCGTGCGTTACTCGGGAGTAAGCTTGGTGGTAGTCGGTGGCTTTGCTTTGAAGCAACTGTGCAACTCTTCCAACGGGTGAATCACGACCCTAGGAGGGTTTACTCAGAAGCAAGCCCCATTGCCAGCAACCGAGCTTACTCCCAGGTAAAGGATCGTGCTTTAGTTCTTCGAATGAAAATCAGGTTTAACAGCGCTTAACAGGGCTACGCTGCTTCCCCAAAACTAGGTCTTAGGTTTAATGCTAATAATTAAGCCCAGTGGCCCAGGCCAGCCTAGATGGGGGGGGGGAGGGCATTCTGTTTGCACGTGCCCACAGAGAAGGCTCTGAGTGCCACCTCTGGCACCCGTGCCATAGGTTCGCCACTACTGGCCTAGTGCTCAAATGAATATTTGGGGGTTGCATGCCACCAATGCACAAACATTTAACATGTTCCAAAGTGAGTTGTTGTAGTTTGCTTCCTGGTTGTGGATATGTACACCACAGAGCTACAGATCTTGCTTACTGAGATGTTTGGCCCGGCTGATAACCACACCCTGCAAAAAAGGATCCTTCAAATTAATTAAATAAATAAATAGCAGAATGTGCGATGAAACAAGCAAAACGGAAGGGTCCCTCTCAAACGGGCACGTCTATATTTCATTCGCTGTTAAGATCCTTTGTATTGTCATTTTGTTTGTTATATGGTTTGATGTTTTTTTTCCCAATGATTTTCTATTTTGGTGCGTGTGCGTATATGGATAAAATTAATTTAATTTTTAAAAAAATCCTTCAAGGTCTCAATCTTTTCCAATAAGGAAGAGGAGATTATCTACCCTGTTTCCCCGAAAAGAAGACATCTCCGGAAAATAAGACGTAGTAGAGGTTTTGCTGAAGTGCTAAATATAAAGCATCCCCCGAAAGTAAGACGTAGCAAAGTTTTTGTTTGGAAGCATGCCCGTCGACCAGAGCATGCAGCTGTGGAGCAGAAAAATAAGACATCCCCTGAAAATAAGACATAGCACATCTTTGGGAGCAAAAATTAATATAAGACACTGTCTTATTTTCGGGGAGACACGGTAGTTAATGTAGTGGCCCTACTACTTCTTCTGCGTATGTCAAAGCTTGATCAAAGATGCCGTATTTCGTTTTTTGAACAATTTTACTCGACGAGGTGCGTTTTAACCATTTCTATCGCCGAAGAAGCTCTATCTATTGGGTCAAAACGCATTTGGTTTTAATGGTTTTTTTAAAACCCCATTGTTTTTTATTTATTTATTTTTTCGATTTATTATACCGCCCCATCCCCGTAGGGCTCTGTTGACAAACAATTGTGTGCAACGTAAAAAGTGGAGAAACTGAGACCCCTTCCGCACACGCAAAATAATGCATTTTCAAACCACTTTCACAACTGTTTGCAAGTGGATTTTGCCATTCCGCACAGCTTCAAAGAGCACTGAAAGCAGTTTGAAAGTGCATTATTTTGCATGTGCGGAATGAGCCTGAGAAACGCGCGACACACTGGCTCTGGCAAACGTAAACAATATGTTAGCAACCTTTTATATTTCAATTAGTTCATAATTCATTCAAGAAAAGATATCACAATCATTCGTAACTCAAATTTGTCAGATTTGTGGAATCCAAATACTTCTACTTCTCACAAAGTCAAAAAGACAAGTCATAGAATCCAATTCTACAAATCTGACAAATTTGAGTTACGAATGATTATGATATCTTTTCTCGAATGAATTATGAACCGATTGAAATCTGAAAGGTTGCGAACATATTGTTTACGTTTGCCAGAGCCGGTGTGCAGTGCGTTTCTCAGTTAAACCCATTGTTAACATGTTAAAGTTTTGTTTGTTTACTGCCTGTAACCCTTTAAGAATTCATGCTGGAATTAGGCTTCTTGTCAGCCTGTATCCCCAAATTTCCAGGAGTTTCCTAACCTGGATCTGGCAACGGTACGCCACCCCCACCCCCACCCACCTGGAAACTCCAATTATGCCCCCCCCCTCCTTAGCCCACATGCAAGTTCACCATTTCCATCTGTGCCCTACGAGAATGAGGTCTTCTCTTCTTACCAACCACATCTCAGGCTTCGGAAGGGCGTCTTCCCAGCATCCCGTCTTTACTCGCGGCCAAAGCAGAGCCTATTTCCTTCTGGGCAGTGAAACTCGGGTCCCTCCACAGTCTCTTTTATGCCATAGCCGTTCAGATGACAAGCACGTGAAAAGCTAACCGGGGGGGAAAGGGGTGGGCTTGGGGGAGGCCGGAGTGGAATGAAAAATCCCCTTTAAGCAGACTTAATTCACTTTGTCGGATCCCATGATCAGCCCGTGGTGCTGAGGAGGAATCCCATGACTGGGGCATGCCGAGCCCGAATTCTCAAAGGGGTCTTTATTCTTCTCCGTGACCTCCGCTCCCTCGGCTGGGTGATTTATCGGACAGGGTCGCCAACCGAGCCAAAGAGAGCTGCGGGGCGGCCATTTTTTGCGCAGGGTCGGGCCCGACTTCCCAGGCCGTGAACAAGTGGAGAAGGGTCAGCCGCATTGGGGGAGCCCTCCAAGTTACCTGGCCGTTGAGGGTTTTCTGAGCTGTGGGGCGGTGGTCTGGTAGTTTTTGCTCCTGACGTTTTGCCTGCATCTATGGCTGGCATCTTCAGAGGCATGTGACAATTCAAAATTTTTTTTTCTTACAGTGACATGCCTTTGAAGATGCCAGCCACAGGTGCAGGTGAAGCGTCAGGAGCAAAAACTACCAGCCCACACCCACACAGCCTCGAAAATCTACAACATCCTGTTGATTCTGGCTGTGGAAGATTTTGAGAACACCCTCCAAGTTATACAGTTTGTTGGTCTGCTAAATCTATAGAATTCAGCAGCAGTGGCGTAGGAGGTTAAGAGCTCGTGTATCTTATTTGGAGGAACCGGGTTTGATTCCCCGCTCTGCCGCTTGAGTTGTGGAGGCTTCTCTGGGGAATTCAGATTAGCCTGTGCACTCCCACACACGCCAGCTGGGTGACCTTGGGCTAGTCACAGCTTCTCAGAGCTCTCTCAGCCTCACCCACCTCAGGAGGGGCAAGGAGATTGTAAGCCCCTTTGAGTCTCCTACAGGAGAGAAAGGGGGGATATAAATCCAAACTCTTCTTCTTCTTCTTCAATGTCAGGGGTCCTCAATGTGACGTCTACAGGTGTCATATTGCCCACCAATGGGTTTTTTGGCATGTGCCAAATGCTTTTGAGAAGGACATGGTAGGACTTTTACCCAGCAAGGCTTTTGTTGAGAGATTTGCTTTGGCGGCAGCTGCCAGCCCACAGGATCTTCACTGCGTGACTGAAGAAAAGCTGGGGCGGCCATTTTGTGGGCAGCCATTTTGTGGCCATTCCCTGTGGCAGCCATTTTGCGGCCATTCCCTGTGGCTGAAATAGGTCAGGGAGCCTCACAATAAGGCCAGGAGGGCCAGAAGATTGTTCGGATCCAAGAGAACCAAACCCCTGTGGCCAGAAAAAGCTCTCAGAGATGGGCAAACAGACCACTTCTGAGCAGCACTCGCAAGCAACACTCTTGGAAGCAGAATGATTCGGTGTGTTCTGCAAACCCTTTGCATGTCGTTCGTTCTCCGTTTCTCCAGAGTCCCGCTCAAGGTGGCTTATGGGTAAAAACAATACTGTAAAACCATCACAAATCTCACACATCGTCAATATGAAAACAAAGCAAGCCCTGGAAAACATGCTCGTGTTCTCACGCCCCTGCCCCCACACCTGTCTGGCCAATATGCCCCGTAGAAAAATCCACCTGAGCTTTAGGCACTTTTCCTGGTGAACTTCTGCCTGCTGGAAATTGCCAGATTTGTCACTCTACAGTTTTGCCTGAGCCCATGTGGCCCGGCTTGACGCCCAAAGCCTTATATGTTCTAAATTGTCTTGCCAGTCCTTGATGAGTTTTTACTCTGCTGTGTGGAACATTTGCTTAATCCAGGCATTACAGAGCATGCTGCAACATGGCAATCGCTGCCAACAGTTTAGGCCAGTGGTGGCGAACCTATGGCACGGGTGCCAGAGGTGGCACTCAGAGCCCCCTTTGTGGGCATGCGCAAACAGAGTGCCCCCCCCACACACATCTAGGCTGGCCTGGGCCGCTGGGCTTGATTATTAGCATTAAACCTAAGACCTAGTTTTGGGGAAGCAGTGTAGGTGACCCTGTTAAGCGCTGCTAAACCCCACTGATTTTCTTGCGAAGAACTAAAGTGCGATCCTTTACCTGGGAGTAAGCTCGGTTGCTGGCAATGGGGCTTGCTTCTGAGTAAACCCTCCTAGGGTCGTGATTCACCCATTTGAAGAGTTGCAAGGTTGCTTCAAAGCAAAGCCACCCACTACCACCAAGCTTACTCCCAAGTAACGCGCGCTTCGGAGCCAACCATTTTTTCTAAGCTAAAACCTCAGTGTTCAGGCTGAATTGCTGTGTTGGCACTTTGTGATTAATAAGTGGGTCTTGGGCTGCCATTTGGGCACTCGGTCTCAAAAGGTTCGCCATCACTGGTTTAGGCATTTAAAAACAGCGCATGAAATGATGCCGGACCAGACAACGATGGCTCTGGAGCACACATCATCTCCTAGACCAGGGGTCTGCAACCTGCGGCTCTCCAGATGTTCATGGACTACAAACAACCCCTGCCAGCATTGCTGGGATTTGTAGTCCATGAACATCTGGAGAGCCGCAGGTTGCAGACCCCTGTCCTAGACCCAAGTGTTTCTGACCATGCACCGACAGCCCAGTTGCAGTACTGGATGCTGCTAAAGACACCAGCACACAAGACTTGAAACGTTGCTCCCTCGGAGTAGCGATCACGGGTGCTCGATTCGGGAAACGAGCATCGCACGCTGGTACTCCAACCGCATCTACTTTGAGATGCAGGAGCTGGCCACAGGTTTCTTTGCAGCTCTCACTGTTAAGAGCCATCTAAAGGCCTCTCCTGCAAGACAGTTTGTACCGTTTATAAAGCTAGCTAACTTCACGACCGGTCATTCAATCATGTGGCAGGGGGTTCCACCGGCCCTATCTGCAGTAGAGAACCACATCCTTTTGCCAGCCGCCAGCTGGCTGACCCTGAGTTGCATACGGATTGTTCATTCAACGGCGCGGACTTAATAAATCCCCATCCTGTCCCCTTTTTCTTATTAACAAGCCTCGTCTGCGACCTTCTGGTATTTTTGCTTGAGAGCGGTCCTTTCCCCAGCTCTGCCCCAAAGGCAGGCCTCCACCCCAGCAGCCCAGTTTCCCCGTGGACCTCAAGTTCACGCCGTCCCTCCTGACTTCCCCCAACAGGAAGTCAACACTGCTAAGTGGATAATCCTCCCCTCCCCTCCACCTTTGGCACAAGCTAGTCCTCTGTTGGGATTAAAGCGCTAGCTGTTCCAGCAGCTTTACGAATACGAGGCCACCCAGGACAAGCGGAGACTGTGTGTGGGAAAGCTGCGGTGGGGTGGGGTGGGATGGAGCCACTCAGGAAATGGGGGGGGGGGTGTGAAAGGAAAAAGACATGATCGGGTCTGTCCACACTGTAAAAACCAAGGGGAGACTCTTGCTCACATTATACTTGACTGTCCGAGATATGTGGGTATTAGGAATTTCTCTCCTGGGCAGGTCTTAGACAAATCTGAAAGAGACTCTGACAACTCCGTTGTGGAGCTTTTGTTAAATAACACAGAGGCTTGGGAAAAGTGGCAACATTTCTTTTACAAGTGACAGAACTTTCTAAGTAACGTCCATAATCTCATTTTCCTCTTTTAAACTCCGTACCAGTTCCCCACGGTTGCAAATCCCGTCAGCAACGCCCGGCTGAAATCTCAAAAGCCAGAGGGGCAGTTCAGCAAGACTCCCAGTGGGGCTGTCGACATCCCAAATAACTGCTTGCGTTCCTTTCTCGTCACCCCCTTCCTGCCCCAGAAAACCAGAGTAAAATTATGCAAATCTCTACGGTTGCGGAATCCGGCTGGTCTCGGTTCGGAACGCTAGAAGGCGCATTTTAGAAAAAGGACGTGAAATATGGACACACCCTGCCAAAGGAATGTCACGCAGGGAGTATCACAAGCAACGATGTCCTAACCAAAAACTGCAAAGACCCTGGGGGTGATTGGCAAATGGCAGGGGGGGAGCGGGGGGGGGGGGGGCATAGAGGCACACATTATGACTCTTCCCCAACGTGCTGCCCTTCTGTTGAGCTCTTTGGGGCTGGTCTTTGCAGCCCCACACCTGGTCCTTAGTGCCTACCTAGCCCTGCTCTCCCCCCCGCTACCCGCAATCTGTTTGAAAGTTTGAAGCTGTAAATGCTCTTGTATCAAAGTACCATGTTCCATAATGCACAAAATAACGGTTTTCACACTTTTATTGTTACCGCTGTTTTAATGGTTTTAATAATTTAATTAACTTTATTTATATTTATATTTTGTGTTGTACACCGGCCAGAGCCCCTTGGGCATGGGGCGGTATAAAAGTTTAAGCAATAGATAGGTAGATAGGTAGATAGATAGGTAGGTAGGTAGGTAGGTAGGTAGGTAGGTAGGTAGGTAGGTAGGTAGGTAGGTAGGTAGAGAGAGAGAGAGAATTCTCATATTCATTCAGGACTATATCCTAATGCCGAAGCATACAATTTCCTTGACTGCTGCGCCTCCACTGACTATACTAACATAATTTTCTGAGATGAGAGTATAACAGAGTTGTCATTGGCTGCCTCTGGATGGTAACTCTGGACTTCCTTGTGATCTCTCATCCAAGCACCAAGGGCTGGCCCAGCTTAGCTTCCCAGATCTCAGGAGATCGGGCCAGCCTGGGCTATCTGGGGCTAAGGGGCATCAAACCGGAGGTAGGAGGAGCTATCAAATGGCAGCTGACTGATGGTAACGACCATAGAGTTTTCAAGGCAAGGCATTCAGAGGTGGTTTGCCATTTCCTGCCTCTGAACAGCAACCCTGGATTTCCTTGGTGATCTCCCATTCAAATACTGACCAGGGCCAAGGCAAGGCAGAGCGATGCCAGTTGCTGGAGCCATTTTAGTAGCCCCCTTAACCAAATCTTTCATCTAAGTAGGGCCACAAAGACTTCCTACCCCACACCCCATCCCATTAAAATCAGGTGCCAAGAGGCTGCTCTGCGAGAGGCGAGATCAAGCAGGCCAGGGGCGTAATGCCCATTGGTCAAGGTGGGCAGCTGCCCAGGGCACCACCTTGTGGGGGGGCATCAAAATGCAGGGTTCGTTTTTGGGTATTTTTTAGTAAATTTCCATTTTTGACCTGCAGGGGGAGCTGTTTTTAGGCTAGCAGCACCATAATTTCAGCGTATCATCAGGAGACTGTCCTTATGCTACCCCCCAAGTTTGGTGAGGTTTGGTTCAATGAGTCCAAAGCTATGGACTCCCAAAGGGGGGGTGCCCTCATCCCCCATTGTTTCCAATGGGAGCTAATAGGAGATGGGGGTACAGTTTTGAGGGTCCATAACTTTGGCCCCCCTGAACCATACTGCAACAAACATGGGGGGTCCCATCAGGACAGTTTCCAGATGATACCCTGAAATTTTGGTGCTGATATGTCCAAAAATGCACCCCCTGCAGGAACATCCCAGAAATTTGCCCAAGAATCTTCGTTCTGCATTGAGTTTTCTGTATTGCAGTCAATGGGGGTTGCAGGCTGGGGGGGGGGGCACATTTCTGAAGGCACAGTCTCAAAACTTTCAGGGTCTCATCAGGAGACTGCCCTAATGATACCCCCCAGGCTTGGTGCAGTTTGGTTCAGGGGGGCCAAAGTTATGGACCCTCAAAACCGCAGCCCCCATCTCCTATTAGCTCCCATTGGAAACAATGGGGGATGGGGGCACCCCCTTTGGGAGTCCATAACTTTGGACTCCTTGAACCAAACCTCACCAAACTTGGGGGGTAGCATAAGGACAGTTCCCTGATGATAAGCTGAAATTTTGGTGCTGATATGTCTAAAACTGCACCCCCTGCAGGCACCAATGTCCTGGTGCAAAAAGAATTTTGGTCGTGGTGGGGTGGCCGCCCATGGGGGGCCATCCAACTCAGGTTTTGCCCAGGGCTCCAGTTTGCCTCGTTACGCCCCTAAAGCAGGCGCATCCACTAGGGCCATTTTAGTGGTGGCTCCCTTCCGTTAAACTTTCAGCCTCTGGAAGTCCAGGCACCCTCTTGTCAGCCAGCCTTTCAGTCCATTCTGCAAATATCTGCTTTTTTTCCGGGGGGCCTTTGGGACCAAGGGAGATTTTCTTCAAGAGGAAGATGTTCTCCACCTCCGGAGCCTGCAGTTTCGAAATAATTTTAGCTGCTATTTTTAGGCAGCCGCTCTGAGCGTGTCGCTGTACAGCTCCCGCTTTTAGCATTTTCCTCTCTGGGCTCTTCTGTTTTTGTTTAAGCGGCGGGTTTTGTTTCCTGTACAGCCTTAGATGTTTGGCGCCTGTTGTTAGTGTCGTAATGTGTTTTGGTGTTTTTGTTTTTTCAACCGACAGTTGCCTTCCGGTATTCTTTTAACGCACGAAGCACACGGGTGCTCCTCAGAACAGGATAAAAATAACCTAGATAATATTAATAATTAATAATGCGTTCGGCATTCATAATGCGTTCCGCAGAGGCCAATTTACTGGTGGTCCCCGGCCCCTCAATGATGCGGCTGGCCTCCACTAGGGCCAGGGCTTTTACGGCCCTGGCCCCTGCCTGGTGGAACGCTCTTCCTTCAGCGGTCCGGGCCCCGTGGGACCTTGGCGAGTTCCGCAGGGCCTGTAAGACTGAGCTGTTCCACCGGGCTTTTGAGGAGGCCGGCCGCTGATTGTGTGCCCCCCCCCCTTTATAACATCGGTAGACCCTGCCGTTCCCCTCTCAGGAGGGTTTTTAGCTGCTGGACGCCACCTGTTATATTAGTAATTGGTAACTTGGAATGCTGTATTTTAATGGGGTTAGTATTTTAATATTATAGAGCCTATATTTATTTATTTATGGTTGTTTAATTATTTTATGTTGTGCTCTATCTATTATATTCCTGCTGTGCACCGCCCTGAGCCCTCCGGGGGAGGGCGATGTATAAGTTTTAATAATAATAATAATAATAATAATAGTAGTAGTAGTAGTAACAATAGTAGTAGTAGTAGTAGTAGTAGTAGTAGTAGTAATAATAATAATAATAATAATAATAATAATAATAATAATAATAATAATAATAATAATAATAATAATAATAATAATAAAAGACCTGGCTGTGGTTTGGGAGCAGACCAGGTGATCGGGAGCAACAGCCGCAGAAGGCCACTGCGTTCACATCCTGCATGTGAGCTCCCAAAGGCACCTGGTGGGCCACTGCGAGTAGCAGAGAGCTGGACTAGATGGACTTTGGTCTGATCCAGCAGTCTTGTTCTTATGTTCTTATGTTCTTATGGTTAACAACTGGAACTCTGAAAAAGGAAACGGAATCCCTGATTTTAGCCGCCCAAGAGCAAGCCATCAGAACAAATTCGATCAAGGCCAAAATCGAAAAATCCTCAGATGATGCAAAATGCAGATTGTGCAAGGAAGCTGACGAAACTGTAGATCATGTCCTCAGCTGCTGCAAAAAGATTGCCCAGACTGAGTACAGACACACAACTCAGTGGCCAAGATGATCCACTGGAATTTATGCAAGAACTACAACATAAGAACAGCTAAGAACTGGTGGGAACATTGTCCAGAGAAAGTAATGGAAAATGAGACGGTCAAGATCCTGTGGGACTTTCGAATCCAGATGGACAAAGTGTTGAAACACAATACACCAGACACCACCGTGATCGAGGACAAGAAAGTGACCATCATCGACATAGCAGTCCCCAGTGTCAGCAGGGTCATTGAAAAAGAACATGAGAAGGTCACTAGATACTGCGATTTGAAAATCGAGCTTCAGCGTCTATGGCACAAACCAGTTGAGGTCATCCCACTGGTAATCGGCACGCTGGGCGCCATACTAACACTAGGGCAGCACTTGAAATAACTTCGAATTGACAAAATTAACATCTGTCAAATTCAGAAGGCAGCCCTGCTGGGATCCGCACGAATACTACGCCGATACATTTCAACTTCCTAGGCCTCTGGGTAAGGCACAAATTGTAATGAAGCCCAACAACCAGCTAAAGATCTGGCAGCTGAGAAATCTACAATAATAATAATGTTAGAATGAAAGCATGCATGAACTAACAAAACACACACTCGCTTCATTCTCTTGTTAAAGGGACTGCTGTGCATAAACGTTAGGGTGGTGTAGTGTTAGAATGTCTCAGTTCAAATCCCCGCTCAGCTATGTCTGCCTTTGGGCCAGTTACTTCTTTTACCCTTACCAACCTCGCAGGGTTATTGTGGGAGCAGAGTACATCATAAGAACATAAGAACTAGCCTGCTGGATCAGACCAGAGTCCATCTAGTCCAGCACTCTGCTACTCGCAGTGGCCCACCAGGTGCCTTTGGGAGCTCACGTGCAGGAGGTGAAAGCAATGGCCTTCTGCTGCTGCTGCTCCTGAGCACCTGGTCTGCTCAGGCATTTGCAATCACAGATCAAAGAGGATCAAGATTGGTAGCCAGAGATCGACTTCTCCTCCATCAATCTGTCCAAGCCCTTTTTAAAGCTATCCAGGTTAGTGGCCATCACCACCTCCTGTGGCAGCATATTCCAAACGCCAATCACACGTTGTGTGAAGTAGTGTTTCCTTTTATTAGTCCTAATTCTTCGCCCCAGCATTTTCAATGAATGCCCCCTGGTTCTAGTATTGTGAGAAAGACAGAAAAATTTCTCTCTGTCAACATTTTCTACCCCATGCATAATTTTATAGACTTCAATCATATCCCCCCTCAGACGTCTCCTCTCCAAACTAAAGAGTCCCAAACGCTGCAGCTTCTCCTCATAGGGAAGGTGCTCCAGTCCCTCAGTCATCCTCGTTGTCCTTCTCTGCACTTTTTCTATCTCTTCAATATCCTTTTTGAGATGTGGCGACCAGAACTGAACACAGGACTCCAAGTACGGTCGCACCACGGCTTTATATAAGGGCATGACAATCCTTGCAGTTTTATTATCAACTCCTTTCCTAATGATCCCCAGCATAGAGTTTGCCTTTTTCACAGCAGCCATGCATTGAATTGACACTCCCATGGAACTATCAACTATCATCCAGATGTTCTCTTGGAGAACAGGTAGGGTAAAAATATACAAAAAGACAGATGCGCCCCCCCCCCCCCCGCTAGAGACACACCAGACAACATTTCTTGGAAAAACAGCCCGGATCGTTCAAACTTTTATTCCTTCTTGTTTCCAAAATGAATGCGTGGAGGCATCAGACCCCTCTGTCCACATACCTGAAATGAAGGAACGCATGGTCCAAATGTGTGGGGGCTTTCGGAAGGGGCAGGGGAGAGGGTTAAACATGGGGAATCCAGGACCTGTTCCCCCAAACATGGGCAAATGGATCTGTTCCCCCAAACAGCTGGCATTTCTCAACCCCCCCCCCCCCCCCCCCGGGCAAGTTCATCGCTGGGCTCTGTGGATTGGGCGCAGTAAGCGGCAGGAGCCAAACTGCGGCCGTCCCCAATCCTGCTCCTCTTCCGCTGTTCCCTCCCTCTCAAGGGAACCTGGATGGAGTTTTCTTCCCCTGCTTTGAGGGGCGGGGCGGGGCGGACCCCAAAAGACGGCCATCATGCAAAGCATCTCATTACCCCAAGGCAGCACTGGGGTCTCCCACGCCCGCCCCTTTTCCCCTTCCCCAAAGTGGCTTATTGCTATTGCTTGGCACAGGGAGAAGTGAAAAGTTTTGCACAGGATGGTGTAACGGCGGCAAAAAAACACAGTGTAGTCCCAGCAGATGTGGTCATTAAAAAAAAAAAGGTATGATGGCAAGAAGCCAGTCTTCTTCAGTCTGAAACCGAGGGATGGGAGCAGACGGAGGGCCCCCATCCTTGGCGCATGTTCACAGACAGACACATCATCGTCAAAGACGTGGCATCAAGCAAGAGTCACTGGAGCACTCCGACGAAGACGAGGCATTGCTGGTGGAGACCTGCACGGAGACCGAGCTCGTCTCGAAGAGCCCGGGGACCAGTCACGCTTTGATGGAAGGGGTGTGGCGTGGACACTGTTCCGCTTTTGGAGTTTGCGAGCATCCCCTCGTCTCCATCACCAAAGACCACGGAAACGGTTGCCAACGGGAACGGTCACCAAGGGGAACGCCGAACGTCGGCCTGTCAGTTGTGCTGGTTGGCCAGATCTTGGGAAATAAACTTGCGGAGGCGTTCCAAGTATTGGCTGTAGAGTTCGATGTCGTTGTGGCCGGCACCTTCCACCCACAGGGGCTCGACGGCTTTGGGGCAGCGCTCGTAGAGGGCCAGGCCATGCGAGAAGTCGATCACCTCATCTTCGGTGCCGTGAATGAAGAGGACTGGGGACGTGATGCGGGATACTTTGTCGATGCTGTGGGAGAGAAAGGAACTGAGGACACGAGGCCTGGAGCAAACCGAGCCCAGGGCTGATAAACTCTTGAGACTCTACTAAACAGTGGAGAAATTAGGGATTGGACCCAGGGACCTCTGCATGCAAAGGAAGTGCTACGACCCTTTTACCAATGGAAGGGTACAATGTTAAAAAAAAGATTCCAGGTGCTAAACAAGCTCATACTGGCAGCAAAATCCAAACCGTATGTGACATGGGGGATTTATGATCAGCCAGAAAGCCAGTGTGAGCCCAGGGCTGGCAAACTCTCGAGACTCTACTAAACAGTGGAGAAATTAGGGATTGAACCCAGGGACCTCTGCATGCAAAGGAAATGCTATGACCCTTTTACCAATGGAAGGGTACAATGTTAAAAAAAAGATTCCAGGTGCTAAACAAGCTCATACTGGCAGCAAAATCCAAACCGTATGTGCCATGGGGGATTTATGATCAGCCAGAAAGCCAGTGTGGTGTATTGTGAGATATTTAGGCCCAATCTAAATGTTTAATCAATAATAACATGCTAGGGGGAGGGAGGTTAAAACTGACAAGCTCAAAGAGACTCGCCATACCTCAACTGTCTATTAATTCTCCCTGCACAAATCCGCACACACCCCTTAACCTTGAAATGAGACCTGAGTTCAAATTCCCCACTCTGCCACAAACCTTACTGAAGAAGCTTGACCCAGTCACTCTTTCTCCACCTGACCTTCCTCACAGGTTTGCTGTGAGGATTCAAAGAGAGCCACATATCACCACCACCACCCCACTCCTTGAAGGAAAGGAAGTAGCTTAGAGGGAGTCGCCAAGACTTACTTGGGAAAAGCATCAAAGCAGTATGTCTTCTTGGTTTCTGGAAAGGCGACACGCATGCCCGAGGTCAGAGGTGAATGCAAGATGACCGCGGCGCACTCGTAGCGAGAGGCCAGGTCCACCGTGGGTACGGTACCAATGCTCTGCCCATACAAGATGATGTTCTCTGGGCTGATCCCATATCTGCATAGCGGAGAGAAGATCCAAAGAGACATTGGATTGCACTGGAACTTTAATTTACATACAGTGGAACCTCGGTTTTCGTTGACTGCGGTTATCGTTGGTTTCGGGTTTCATCGATTTTTTCCGTGAACATTTTGTCTCGGGTTTCATTGGTTGCCTTGGATTTCATCGGATTTCGCCGCTTTCGTGGTCATAGATTGCTGCTAATTTCCTATGGAACTGTCCTATGGAAATCATTGCCTTGGTTTTCGTCGGTTTTGGATTTCGCTGATTGTTTTCGGACGGATTACCGAAGAAAACCGAGGTTCCACTGTAATGCCCTCCCCTGGAGGGCTCAGGGCGGTGTACAACGAAATAAACAATAACATAACAATACAATTGGACTGGTCATAGTAACGACATCATTAACAATCTGACCATAAACCCTAACAATAGTCTAACACCAGATTAGTAAAATTTGTTACTAAATCTGGTGTTGAACTATAGTTAAGGTACTACTCGAAGGTTATATGATATTGATACCTGCTTGGTTATCGTTTGTTTCGATTTAACAAACAGGTTAACAAGCTCATAACATAATCAGCATAATAACATAACAGCATCATAACATAGTAACATTTCATAATATAACAACATCATAATATCAAACATCACAACATCATTACATCCATAATAAAACATTATATCATAACGTATCATACACAGGATAAGAACATTGTCACCCAGCCTATAATAACAACATAACCCTCACGGTTTCAGTTGTAGTAACTTCTCTAAAGCAGGGGTCCCCAACACTGGGCCCACGGCTGCAACGGTGTCCACTAACCCCTTGCCTGGTGCCCACCAAATGTTTTAGACAGCAGGTGAGGCCAGACGGGGTTTTCGTCCAGCAAGGCTCCTGATTGTGCAAATTGCTGCCATCACAGCACAAAGATTATTCTCTGTGCAGCTCAAGGTAACCTGCATCCCGTTACATGTCTGACTCCGCCCCCTGAGGCGGCCATTTTGCGGCTGCCCCCACCCCACTGTCTCAGAATTCCAAAGGCGCCCGCAAGGCGCAAAAGGGTTTGAGACCCCAACTCTAGACTAATCGTATGTACCTCCTCATGCCTCCCAATACCCCTTCACACAAACACAGGACGAATGAAGCTGTGGAACTCCCTGCCACCGGAAGTGGCAACGGCTATTCTTTAAAAAAAGAACAAGGCACATTGCTGGGAGGGGAAAGTGGTGCGGGGCAATCAGCCACAATCGCTGAGCAGATCCTCCACGTTGAATGGAAGTCTACCACTACAGTGGAGAATGACCAATCACAGGGACCGACTGTTTGGCAACCTCTTCAGGTATCTGTTTAGTCACGGCTAGAAAGAAGCCTATATTAAACTTAGGGACCCCACCGTACCCCACCGGACTGTCTCATCCAAATTTTGCCCCTGCTAGAACAGCAGCTAGAGTGGGGAACTAGCAGAAGAAGTCCCTTCCTCTTGAAAAATAAAATAAAAACACCTGTATGCCTTTGGGACATGGTTGAATACAGGACAAATACGGTGGGCATGAATTACAAATGGCATTCTTAATGCCCTCCCAGGACAGCGGAACCTCCCTGTCTGGATGCAGTCTACCTGTGAATGGGTGGTAGACAGGGAATACAACTACGGCCCAAGAGGCCTAGATGAAAACAGGAAGCTGGTCTAGAAGTACCTTTGGTTTAGTCTAGCGGAGCTTCTTACATTGAACCTGTTTTCGGGGTCTGCTGTGTACCCCCCTCCCATTGTTTGAGACTGCAAGTCCCGCAGGGGCATAGCCCCCGACTGATCTGGACTTCTGTTACTTCGTAAGATCACAGTGCAAAATTTCAAAAACGATTGCAAGACTGTTCCCCTTGCCTCGATTTCTCACAGGCCTCAGCTTGTACCCGTAATAACAATCAACACGCCGAGGAGAGCTTATGAAAAGAGCCCTTGAGATATTATTACTGTAGGACAATGTGTCAGACTTGGAATATCGGTATTATAAACCACTGAGTGACAGGGGACATTCCCATCCTTTGAAGAAGAAGAAGAGTTGGATTTATATCCCCCCTTTCTCTCCTGTAAGGAGACTCAAAGGGGCTTACAAGCTCCTTTCCCTTCCCCCTCCCCCTCACAACCAACACCCTGTGAGGGTAGGTGGGGCTGAGAGAGCTCCGAAGAACTGTGACTCGCCCAAGGTCACCCAGCTGGCGTGTGTGGGAATGTACAGGCTAATCTGAATTCCCCAGATAAGCCTCCGCAGCTCAGGCGGCAGAGCGGGGAATCAAACCCGGTTCCTCCAGATTAGAGCACACCTGCTCTTATCCACTGCACCACTGCTGCTCCTGTTGCTCGGAGATATGCTGCCCCTACACGGGAAGGCTCTTTTTCAAACCATCCAGGTTAATCCAGTCATCGCGAGAGAGCCCTGCTCGAGGCTTACCGGGTGCGGAGCGCCTGCCAGGCTGCGTCGACGTCGGCGTAGAGGTTCTTCTCCGAGGGCTTCCCCGTGCTAACCCCGTATCCGGAATAGTCGTAGGAGAAGATGTTGCAGCTGATTCGGGTCCCCAGGCTGATGTAGAAACTGCACATCTGGCCCAAGTCGACAGCGTTGCCGTGGGAGAATAGAACCGTGAACCTGGAGGGGAAGAAGGAAGTGTCAGCCTGTGACATGCTGCGGTTTCCCACAATTCAGCTGACCTCTTTCGCCCTCCTTTACTGGATTGGAATTCTGTTCCTACAGCATATTTGAAGAAGAAGAAGAAGAAGAAGAAGAAGAAGAAGAAGAAGAAGAAGAAGAAGAAGAAGAAGAAGAAGAAGAAGAAGAAGAAGAAGAAGAAGAAGAAGAAGAAGAAGAAGAAGAAGAAGAAGAAGAGTTGGATTTATATCCCCCCTTTCTCTCCTGTAAGAAGACTCAGAGGGGCTCACAAACTTTCCCTTCCCCCCTCACAACAAACACCCATGGAGGTAGTAGGGGGGGCTGAGAGAGCTCCAAAGAACTGTGTGACTAGACCAGGGGTGGGCAATTATTTTTTCCATGGGGCCACATAAGAAACAGAAAATATTGTGGAGGGCCGGGCCAAAAGGCAGGGGGGGCGAGGCGCTTTTGAAAGCCCCGCAGAAGCCGGCAGCCAAGGATGCTAAAAGTGGTTTTTACAAAGAGGAAGAAAATTCCAACCAGAAAACGCCCACCACCCACTTCCCTCTGCCCCACACAACTCTGATGCTTCTCACACACCACCCTTTCCTGTTTTTTCCACCCCCCACCCCCCTTCTTTCTCTCCTCTGGAGCAGTATCTTCTGGGTAATAACACAAATCAGCTTTGAAACTCACTCTACAGACCTCAAGACCAACCCAAAGAAGGGTATACTTATCCTTCAGAAGGGAGAATTCACACAGATTCAAACTGTACTCCTAGGCAGAGGTGGGATCCAGCAGGTTCTCACAGGTTCCCGAGAGTAGGTGACTCATTATTTGTGTGTGCCGAGAGGGGGTTGCTAATGGGTGATTTTGCCATGTGATTTTTGCCTTACTTACGCCCCTCCTCTCAGCAGTAGCGCGCAGAACTTGACGCAGTCTAGCAGGAGGTGCACCGGCGGGCGTGGCAGCCTGCGCCTGCGTGCATTCGTTTCCTGCCCAAGGACCGGTGCAGCAGCTGCGTCCTTGCCACAGCTCTGCCCCAGGAATGCCCCGCCCCGGAATGCCTGGCTACGCCCGCGTCGTACCCCGCCCAGCCCCATTGGCGCTACGCCACAGTTTAAATCCCACCACCATGGGAACCTGTTACTAAAATTTTTGGATCCCACCACTGCTCCTGGGATAGTGGTGGCGAACCTTTGGCACTCCAGATGTTATGGACAACAATTCCCATCAGCCCCTGCCAGCATGGCCAATTGGCCATGCTGGCAGGGGCTGATGGAAGTATGAATCCACCTAACATCTGGAGATATAAAGGATCCGCTATGAAGAAAACTGCAAGAAGCTGAAGCTGGAGTGAGGCAGTATGAATTAAGAATGGGGAAAGGGGGAAGGGTAAATCTTCCCCTCCGTACGCGTTCCTTAATCAAATGTCCCCCGCTTCTTAAAGCTATAAGCCTTGGTAGCTATAAGTCTCGCTGTGGTCTTGAGTCCCTTAAAGCATTTGGGGGAGGGACACATTTTCAATGAGGAATGGGGTACTCCTACAGTCAAATAAATCCTCCGCCCCATTGCCATTATATGTTGCATCTGCTTTTAGGGGCAAATCATACATCTGGACAGGTTGTCGTGGGCTTTCTGGGCTGTGGGGCTGTGGTCTGGTAGATCTTGTTCCTACGGTAACATTTCGCCTGGCGAAACGGTAGGAACAAGATCTACCAGACCACAGCCACACAGCCCAGAAAGCCCGCAACAATCAGTTGAGTCCGGCCGTGAAAGTCTTCAACAGCACGTCATACATCTGGACAGATTTATGGAGGAGAAGTCGATCTCTGGCTACCAATCTTGATCCTCCTTGATCTGAGATTGCAAATGCCTCAGAAGACCAGGTGCTCGGGAGCAGCAGCAGCAGCAGAAGGCCATTGCTTTCACCTCCTGCAGGTGAGCTCCCAAAGGCACCTGGTGGGCCACTGCGAGTAGCAGAGTGCTGGACTAGATGGACTCTGGTCTGAACGAGCAGGCTCTTTCTTGTGTTCTTATGTTGTACAGGGGGCTGGACTAGATGGCCCTTGAGATCCCTTCCAGCTCTATGCTTTCCTTTATACAAATAACTGTCACTTTTTCAGCTGCTATTCTGCTGTTAGTCATACATTGACACAAGCACCTCGAATGTGAGATCTCAAATCGCCAGTTCTCCCAAGTCCTCAACACAAATCAAGTAATCATTGATGCTTCTGCTAGCTCTTTACCACAAGACGTACTATGGCAGCCACATCCAGACGTCTGTAATTACTTCATTATTAGAGTGTTGTGGGTTGTATGGGTAGTATGGCCGTGTTCCAGTAGCATTTTCTCCTGACATTTTGCCTGCATCTGTGGCTGGCATCTGAAAATGTTACTGGAACGCGGCCACAGAACCCGGAAAACCCACAACACCCTAGTGATTCCGGCCGTGAAAGCCTTCGACAAAACTTTATTATTCACTTCTTTTGTGATGTACATTTTTGTACTGAGCTGGGGGGCACTATGGATTATTGTTTGTAGCAAAGAGAAAACATAAGCTATAGAAGGTGTGTCCAAAGCAAGCATTTATCTGGGAAACCTGCGCGGCTGGTCAGCATGGCTGCTCTTCGGTCATACATATTCAACTTTGGCTCACAACAATAGCCTCCCAATTCATGGTGCATACGCTGCAGGGGCGTAATGCCCATTGGGCAAGGTGGGCATCTGCCCAGGGCACCACCTTGGGGGGGGGGGGGGCATCAAAATGCAGGGTTTGTTTTGGGGTATTTTTAGTGGTTTTCCATTTTTGGCCTGCAGGGGGTGTAGTTTTTAGGCTAGCGGCACCAAAATTTCAGCGAATCATCAGGAGACTGTCCTTATGCTCCCCCCCCCAGGTTTGGCGAGGTTTGGTTCAGGGAGTCCAAAGTTATGGACTCCCAAAGCGGGTGACCCATCCCCCATTGTTTCCAATGGGAGCTAATAGGAGATGTGGGCTACAGTTTTGAGGGTCCATAACTTTGGCCCCCCTGAACCAAACTGCACCAAACCTGGGGGGCATCATTAGGGCAGTCTCCTGATGAGACCATGAAAGTTTTGAGACTGTGCCTTCAGAAATGTGGCCCCCCCAGCCTGCAACCCCAATTGACAGCAATGCAGAAAACTCAATGCAGAACAAAGATTCTTGGGCAAATTTCTGGGATGTTCCTGCAGGGGGTGCATTTTTGGATGTATCAGAACCAAAATTTCAGGATATCATCTGGAGACTGTCCTGATGGGACCCCCCAGGTTTGGTGCAGTTTGGTTCAGGGGGGCCAAAGTTATGGACCCTCAAAACTGTAGCCCCCATCTCCTATTAGCTCCCATTGGAAACAATGGGGGATGGGGCACCCCCTTTGGGAGTCCATAACTTTGGACTCCTTGAACCAAACCTCGCCAAACCTGGGGGGGAGCATAAGGACAGTCTCCTGATGATACGCTGAACTTTTGGTGCTGATATGTCTAAAAATGCACCCCCTGCAGGCACCAATGTCCTGGTGCAAAAACATTTGGTCGTGGTGGAGTGGCCGCCCATGGGGGGGCATCCAACTCAGGTTTTGCCCAGGGCTCCAGTTTGCCTCGTTACACCCCTGCACACGCATGCCACTTGCGCTATCTCCCGGGTCGCGGCTCACCTGGCGCCAGGTACGCATCGGACGTACATGCAGCTGACCCGGTTCCCTCGGTTGCTTTTGGTCAGGAACACCTCGATGGTGTCCAGATCCCGTTGGTTGTACTGAAAATCGGCCCGCTCTGTTAAGTGCAGCTTCCACCGCGTCATGGCGCTGCTCCGCAGGGAGCTGCTGCTGGTACTGCCCGCCGGTTCCGGTTCCAGCACCATGGCGTAAGTCGGCTCCGGGGGCAAGAAAGCTAACTTGGCGGCAATCCGGCCAGGGCACGGCGGGCAGCAGAAGAGACAACACAGTTCGCTGACCGAAAGCCCGTTCATGGCAGCTGGTGATCGTCTGTAGACCAGGAGATTGGATAAGTTTCGGGGGGTGGATCGAGGAGAACAGCGGGGCCTCCTCAGGAAATCAGCAACCCCGGCTGCTTAGGAAAGCGTTTCAGCTTCCGGGGAGATAAACAGATCCTTTGTGACATGGCTCTCTGGAACGGCCGCAGTCGGGGGCTCCCGCATTCCGGGGTAGGGCTTGAGAACCGCAGCGACTCTGGCTGCGCGCATTCTCCGCTGCGCAGGCTCCTGAAGGCAAAAAAAGGAGGGAAAACTGGGTAACAGAGGGCATGAAGAACATGTTAGAGCACGCTGATCCCACACGAGGGCAGCGGAAAGCCCATGCGCCCGTGTGAAGGCACACACTCACACACAGCAAAGCTCCCCAGGCACCAGAGGCGTTCCTCCCATTGGGCAAAGTGGGCAGTTGCCCAGGGTACCACCTTGTGGGGGGCGCCAAAAATGCAGGTGGGATTTTTTTTTTGAATTTTCAGTGTTTTTTCTGTTTTTGACCTGCAGGGGGCGCAGTTTTTAGGCTAGCAGCACCAAAATTTCAGGGATTTTTCAGGAGACTATCCTAATGATATCGTCCAGGTTTGGTGAGGTTTGGTTTAGAAGTCCAAAGTTAAGGACTCCCATAGGGAGTGTCCCCATCCCCCATTGTTTCCAATGGGAGATAATAGGAGATGGGGGCTACACTTTTGAGGGTCCATAACTTTGGACCCCCTGAACCAAACTTCACCAAACCTGGGTGGTATCATCAGGAGAGGCTCCTGAAGATACTCTGAAATTTTGGTGCTGCTATTTTAATAATTGCACCCCTCACAGCAGGCACACCCTAAATTTCCCCAGATTCTCCTTTTAAATCCACCTCCTTCCTGCCAATGCTTGTTTTCTCTCTTTCTTTTATTCTTTCAATGCCTAATAAAGGTTGTTGTTGTTGTTGTTGGGGGGGGGGCATCAAACTCAGGTTTTGCCCAGGGCTCCAGTTTGCCTAGGTACGCCACTGCCAGGCACACAGGGAACACTCTCCACAACCCACGCGCCCAAGAACATGTTACAGAAGTTCCCCTCCAAAGCCTCCTGCCCACTAGAACAGGTGTCTGCAACCTGCGGCTCTCCAGATGTTCATGGACTACTAATCCCATCAGCCCCTGCCAGCATGGCCAATTGGTCATGCTGGCAGGGGCTGATGGGAATTGCTCGAATCCCATGAAGACCTCTGGAGAACGCCCGCACCAAAATTCCCGAACTTCTACTAGAATGCACATGCCACAATTTTATGGCGAGGCTGCAGCCATCGCAATCCTGTCTGGGGTTGAAGGGGGTGGGGGAGACTCCAGCCCTCACGATTCAGCTAGAGAAGTCTGCAGCAACGTCTGGCTGGGATTCAGGAGCCCGACAGCTTTCTCAAGAAGAATCGGGGAGGTCAGAGGTCGGGAGGTCTTTCCCCCAAACCCCTGAGAGATTTTGAAGAGCCGCTGTGTAATTTGTCGTGACACCTCTGGGCGGCACCTTTTGGCCTGAATGGCGTTCATCAGAACCTCCAGATTCAGAGGCAGTCTACCACGGCATTCAAGATAGCGGGAGGGAGGATTTTAATCCATCTCCACACCAGCCACTATGGCACAGTGGCGTAGTGGTTAAGGGCAGGGGCATTCTAATCTGGAGGAACCGGGTTTGATTCCCCCGCTCTGCTGCCTAAGCTGTGGAGGCTTATCTGGGGAATTCAGATTAGCCTGTGCACTCCAACACACGCCAGCTGGGTGACCTTGGGCTAGTCACAGCTCTACGGAGCTCTCTCGGCCCCACCTACCTCACAGGGTGTTTGTTGTGAGGGGGGAAGGGCAAGGAGATTGTAAGCCCCTTTGAGTCTCCTATAGGAGAGAAAGGGGGGATATAAATCCAAACTTCTTCTTCTTCCTAGGGCAGCGATGGCGAACCTTTTCGAGACCGAGTGCCCAAATTGCAACCCAAAACCCACTTATTTATCGCAAAGTGCCAATGTGGCAATTTAACCTGAATAACCCCCTCGAGCAGGGGCCAGCCTGCTGTAGCCTCCAGCAAGTCCCACATGCGCCGCTCTGCGCCTCTCTAGCATCTTTGCCGCCTCTTCTCCCCCCCCCCCCCCAACATCAAGTCCAGCGGCTCAGGCCAGCCTAGATGTGTGTGTGGGGGGGCGTGATTTCCTCCCCACATGACAAACTCTGTGCATGTGTGCCCACGGAGAGGGCTCTGAGTGCCACCTCTGGCACCCGTGCCATAGGTTCGCCACCACTGTCCTAGGGTCCACCCCAGCAGGGCCACGCACTATTGAGCAGTAGGGACTAGGAACTTGCTTGTTGGAAATTCCAAACAGGAAGTATTCCCTACTGCCCAAACGCACAGCCAAGACAAAAATGCCACCGTTCTAACCACAGCTGGCAGGCCCCTCCCAAGTCATCCCATGCCCCGCCCAATGTGAAGACATTTGAAGAATGCAGACAGACAATTGAAGGCATTGGAAGACGTTGGATTCATTTCAAATGTGCTGTCAGAGGAGAGCTTTACGGATGCCGTGGACTGAGTGGGGTCTGGATCAAATCAAGCCTGAATGGTTGGGTTTTAACATGTGTAATTGAGACTGTGTTTTGATGCTTTTAAGTCTCAATTACACAAGTTAAAACCCAACCATTCAAACCTAATAAATTTGACGGGTATTCAAAGGACCCCTGGTTGCGTACTTCCTGAGCCGGATTTAGGCCAGGAAAGAGCGGGGTATAAATATAATAAACGAAAACTAAACTACAAAACGTTTTAAGGAATCCTAAGGCTGTCTTACTAGAATGTACTAATAGTTATATGTAAGAATATGTAAGAATGTCTTACTAGAACCGTGGTGGCGAACTTTTGGCGCTCCAGATGTTATGGACTACAATTCCCATCAGCCCCTGCCAGCATGGCCAATTGGCTGATGGGAATTGTAGTCCATAACATCTGGAGTGCCAAAGGTTCACCACCACGGTACTAGAATGACCTCCCAGTTATAACCTTTATTAGCCAATTTTATGGTTGACTTATACCTTGTTCCCTTCTAATATTTTATCCTCTTATCCCATCATCCCCCTTACGTTCCCATACATTCTTGCATCCCCAAATTTCTTCTGCCAGTAGATCGTTTTAGATATTCATTTTCAGTTTTAAGACATTTTACCTTTTTAACTGAAAGGATCTTAATGATCTTATGCTGGTCTATGACCGTAACAAAGATGTGCTCATTGATTGGTTGGTTGGTTTGCCTCTGCAGAGCGACCCTGGACTCGGGGGTCTCCGATCCAAATCCTAACCAGGGACAACCCTGCTTAGCTTTCAAAATCTGATGAAAACAGGCTAACCTCGGCCATCTAGGCCAAAGCAATACCCTTTCCCACCGAGAGATCCAAGTAAAATGTTGAATTCCTCTGCTGCCGCTTCCTGGACCTTCTTTGTTCTAGAACGCTCCCGTTGGGTCCTAGTGCCCAGGAACAGCCTCCCCAAAACCCCACTCCCACTACCCCAAACACCAAGCTGCCCCAGATGCCAGCGGCAGGAGGTGGGAATGGGGAGCCGTTTGCCTCCACCAACACCAAGATGGCCCCCACAGGACAGCGACAGCTTGTCCTGTTGGGCCTGGCAACGGCCTCCCCATCCCCCCACCCAGCCCAAACATCAAGCTGAGTCCCACTAGGCCTGGCAACAGCCTCCCGATTCCCCTGCCCCCATTCCCACCAACTCACCGTTTGGTACTATTTTCTACTGCGGAAGTATCCTTTTGCACCATACCCCTGCTGACTGTACTTACATCTTTCGGCGGGAAAGGGTATGGAGACAGACAGAAAGGGTTTGCCACTGCCTGTCTCTACAGAGCAACCCTGGACTTCTTTGATGGTCTCCCATCCAAGTACTAACCAGGACCGACCCTGCTTAGCTTCTGGGCTCTGTCAAGACCAGGCGAGCCTGGGCCAGCCAGGTCAGGGTGACAGGTGTTCAGAGGTGGTTTGCCACCGCCTGCCTCTGTAATAGCAACTCTGAACTTCACTGGAGGTCTCCCATCCAAGGACTCACCAGGGCCGACCCTGCTTAGCTTCCCACGACCGTCGAGCCGCCAATCTAGGGAGAGAGGGGGGGGGCGGGATTCAGTGTGAATGTTTTGCCTAAAACAAACAAACAAACATGATGATGACGATGACATAAGCCAGGCCAGGTGCATCTTGGGAAACGGGGACCGTTCCATGCAGGGGAAGGCAAGAGAGACAGCAGGAGCGAGTGTGTAATCCGCCCGGACACACAACACTTAACACACACACACACACACACACGTACACACAATGGCAGCATTTTTAATACGATTGTTCCCCAGCCATTGCAAGAGCGAGGCAGCTGGCGACGGCGCTGCAACGCCCCCCCCCCGCGCCCCCCAGGCTCTGCAAACGGCTGGCAGATCCCCAAGGGGGGTGCATGCGGCGGCGGGGGAGGGGGGGTCGCCAACAGGAGGGCAACCCCAGACGGCCAAGCCCCTAAGCGGGCTTGCTCCCGGGCAAGGACTGCAAAAGGAGGGAGGGGGCAAAGAGACCAGAGCGCGGGGGGGGGGGGGGGGCGAGGCCCGGCATGCAAACTCGCGCCCCCACCCCCACCCCAAGGAAGGACAAGGCAGAGACCCTCCCCCGAGCCGCCTACCTTCAGATCGCGGGCAGCCCCCAAGCAGACCCTCCCTCGGCTGGGCTCCGGCTCCTTCCCGCCGCCGCCGCCGCTCAGCCGGCCCCGATCCGCCCCTGCGCCGCCTCCGCCGGGCGCCCCCCCGATGGCGCTTCGCATTCCGCGCCGGGACCGCCTGCCAGCCGGGGGCGCGGCTGCTGCTGCTGCTGCTGCTGCTGCTGGGCTCAGATGGCAGCAGCAGGACGCGGCCCCTTCCCGGCCCCGCTCCAGCTCCAGCAGCGCCGCCGCCGCCGCCGCCGCCGCCTCCTCCTGCTCCTGCTCCAGGGAGGCGGATGTGACGGGAAAGGAGCCTGCGCTGGAAATGACGACGAGGAGGGGGTGCCGCGGCGGAGCAGTCGCTCCCCAGCGCCTCCCCAAGCCAGTCCGTGTTACTGGAAAAAGGGTGGAGGAGGCTTCTGCGTCTCTGCGTGAGTCTCGGCCCGCCCGGGCTTCGGCGGCTGAATCGCTCTTTTTAACAACCAATGCAAGAGGGGTGTGTGTGTGTGTGAGAGAGAGAGAGAAAGAGAGAGAACCATCTTCAATGCAAGGGGTGTGTGTGTGTGTGTGTGTGTGTGAAGGTGGAACATTCGCTCTCTGGCGCCCCCGCCGAGAACCCAAATAAAGGAAAAACTGTGGAGGAGGCTTCTTCATCTCTGCATGACTCTCAGCCCGGGCTTCGGCAGCTGAATCGCTCTTTTTAAGAACCCTCTTCAATGCAAGGCTGTGTGAGTGAGTGAGTGAGTGAGTGAGTGTGTGTGTGTGTGTGAAGGTGGAACATTCACTCCCTGGCGCCCCCGCTGAGAACCCAAATAAAGGAAAAACTGTGGAGGAGGCTTCTTCATCTCTGCATGAGTCTCAGCCCGGGCTTTGGCAGCTGAATCACTCTTTTTAACAACCGTCTTCAATGCAAGGAGGTGTGTGTGTGTTTGTGTGTGTCAAGGTGGAACATTCGCTCCCTGGCGCCCCCACCGAGAACCCAAATAAAGGAAAAACTGTGGAGGAGGCTTCTGTGTCTCTGCATGAGTCTCAGCCCGGACTTCGGCAGCTGAATCACTTTTTAACAACCATCTTCAATGCAAGGTCTCTCTCTGTGTGTGTGCGTGTGTGTGTGTAAAAAAAGGTGGAACATTCACTCCCTGGCGCCCCCGCCGAGAACCCAAATAAAGGAAAAACTGTGGAGGAGGCTTCTTCATCTCTGCATGACTCTCAGCCCGGGCTTCGGCAGCTGAATCGCTCTTTTTAAGAACCCTCTTCAATGCAAGGCTGTGTGAGTGAGTGAGTGAGTGAGTGTGTGTGTGTGTGTGAAGGTGGAACATTCGCTCTCTGGTGCCCCCGCTGAGAACCCAAATAAAGGAAAAACTGTGGAGGAGGCTTCTTCATCTCTGCATGAGTCTCAGCCCGGGCTTTGGCAGCTGAATCACTCTTTTTAACAACCGTCTTCAATGCAAGGAGGTGTGTGTGTGTTTGTGTGTGTCAAGGTGGAACATTCGCTCCCTGGCGCCCCCACTGAGAACCCAAATAAAGGAAAAACTGTGGAGGAGGCTTCTGTGTCTCTGCATGAGTCTCAGCCCGGACTTCGGCAGCTGAATCACTTTTTAACAACCATCTTCAATGCAAGGTCTCTCTCTGTGTGTGTGCGTGTGTGTGTGTAAAAAAAGGTGGAACATTCACTCCCTGGCGCCCCCGCTGAGAACCCAAATAAAGGAAAAACTGTGGAGGAGGCTTCTTCATCTCTGCATGAGTCTCAGCCCGGGCTTTGGCAGCTGAATCGCTCTTTTTAATAAACCGCCTTCAATGCAAGGAGGTGTGTTTGTGTGTGTTGCGGAACATTCGCCTCCTTGGCTCTACTGAGAACCCAAATAAAGGAAAAACTGTGGAGGAGGCTTCTTCATCTCTGCATGAGTCTCAGCCCGGGCTTTGGCAGCTGAATCACTCTTTTTAAGAACCCTCTTCAATGCAAGGAGGTGTGTGTGTGTTTGTGTGTGTCAAGGTGGAACATTCGCTCCCTGGCGCCCCCACCGAGAACCCAAATAAAGGAAAAACTGTGGAGGAGGCTTCTGTGTCTCTGCATGAGTCTCAGCCCGGACTTCGGCAGCTGAATCACTTTTTAACAACCATCTTCAATGCAAGGTCTCTCTCTGTGTGTGTGCGTGTGTGTGTGTAAAAAAAGGTGGAACATTCACTCCCTGGCGCCCCCGCTGAGAACCCAAATAAAGGAAAAACTGTGGAGGAGGCTTCTTCATCTCTGCATGAGTCTCAGCCCGGGCTTTGGCAGCTGAATCACTCTTTTTAACAACCATCTTCAATGCAAGGAGATGTGTGTGTGTGTGTGTGTGTGTGTGTCAAGGTGGAACATTCGCTCCCTGGCGCCCCCGCCGAGAACCCAAATAAAGGAAAAACTGTGGAGGAGGCTTCTGTGTCTCTGCATGAGACTCAGTCCGGGCTTCTGCTTCTGAGTCACTCTTTTTTAACAACAGCCATCTTCAGTGTAGGGTGTGCGTGTGTCACGGTAGAACGTTTGCTCCCAAACGCCCCCTCGGAGAACTCAAATAAAGGATGAAGCATGGAGGAGGTTTCTGTGTCTCTGCATGAGACTCAGCCAGGGATTTGGCAGCTGAGTCACTCTTTTTAACAACAGTCTTCAACACGGGTGGGGGGGCCATCATGGTGGAACATTCGCTCCCAGCCGCCCCCTTAGAGAACCCACAAAAAGGATAAACTGTGGAGGAGGCTTCTTCATCTCTACATGAGTCTCAGCCCGGGCTTCGGCAGCTGAGTCCCTTTTTAAAACAACAATCTTCAACACAGGAGGGGGAAGCTCGGTATAACATTTGTTCCCAAGTCGCCCCGAAGCAAACCCACACTAATGGGTCTTCCATGGGGGAGGATGCTGTGTCTCTGTGTGAGTCTCGGCCTGGCCTTCGGCACTTCACAGCACTTCACGACAACCACAACATACAGTGCAATTAATTTCAGTTGGGGGAAAAATGTGTAGCGAGGAATGAATTGAGAGGAGGTCTCTCACCTTGCCGTAAGCTTCACCAGAGATTCTGGGCTCTTACGTTTTGTGGCCTTTTTATCCTTCCGGTTTTATTCCCACCCCCACCTCCAGTGTCTCGATCGGAGGTCTCACTTCTCCTTTCCCACAAGAGTTTCTGCCACAATCAATCGAAATGTCCCTTAATGTGTCACGATCCTTTTTTCTTTTGTCTCTGCTATCTGATTCATGTAGAAGAGTTTGAAGAAGAGTTTGGATTTATATCCTCCCTTTCTCTCCTGTAGGAGACTCAAAGGGGCTTACAAACTCCTTTCCCTTCCCCCCCTCACAACAAACACCCTGTGAGGTAGGTGGGGCTGAGAGAGCTCAGCCCAAGGTCACCCAGCTGGCGTGTGTGGGAGTGCACAGGCTAATCCAGGGGTCTGCAACCTGCGGCTCTCCAGAGGTTCATGGACTACAATTCCCATCAGCCCCTGCCAGCATGGCCAATTGAAGAGCCACAGGTTGCAGACCCCTGGGCTAATCTGAATTCCCCAGATAAGCCTCCACAGCTCAAGCGGCAGAGCGGGGAATCAAACCCGGTTCCTCCAGATTAGAATGCACCTGCCCTTAACCACTACGCCACTGTGCCATAGTGGCTGGTGTGGAGATGGATAAAATCCTCCCTCCCGATATCTGGAATGCAGTGGTAGACTGCCTCTGAATCTGGAGGTTCTAATGAACGTCATCACTACGCCACTGCTGTAGATTGCGTTACAGCAATAATTCGGTCATGATCCCAGCATTTGGTCCCCTCTGCAACTCTGCACGAGTCGCTGCTCCAGCTTCACAGAACCCGTGATTCTGCCATGTCTGCGCATCTGACCTTATTGGAGACTTCAGCATATCGCAATTATGGGCGTGCTTGGAGGTTCTAGCAGGGGAGCGCAGCTATCGTCTGCCCTTGACCGAAGAACGGTACACTCCTTCTAACTGGAATGGTCGTCCTCTTCCACTGAGTGCACAGCTTTGGGAGGGGCGCACATGGAGCGGTGAGGGAGGTAGGGTGACACCCGCCTAGCCAGCCAGATCAGCCGAATCAACCCTGGCGATCAACCGGGTGGCCGATGTCGCAGCCAGATCGCCCTCACATCCAGCATCTCACAGTTATGTGAGGCAGCTGGCTGGCTTATTTTTTTAGCAACGGATTCCTGTTGCATCTCTGTACAAGTTGTCATTCTGGCATTGCTTCTTCACGCAACGTGTGATTGGTGTTTGGAATATGCTGCCACAGGAGGTGGTGATGGCCACTAACCTGGATAGCTTTAAAAGGGGCTTGGACAGATTGATGGAGGAGAAGTCGATTTATGGCTACCAATCTTGATCCTCCTTGATCTGAGATTGCAAATGCCTTAACAGTCCAGGTGCTCGGGAGCAACAGCCGCAGAAGGCCCTTGCTTTCACATCCTGCATGTGAGCTCCCAATGGCACCTGGTAGGCCACTGCGAGTAGCAGAGAGCTGGACTAGATGGACTCTGGTCTGATCCAGCTGGCTTGTTCTTATGTTCTTATGTTCTTATAGCTTCCACATGTTATCCAGGTATATCTCTGCGTGAAGTGGGATAGACCCTCTTCTGTTCTGCAAAAGTCAATGTTTCCGAGTTGAATTCAGAAAAGAGTATGCCTCAAGCAACCGGGAACTGAGGCCCAGGATTTGAGGGTCACCCGGTGGAAAGGAAGGCACACGAAAATGTTTAACTTCAAGTCAAGTCAAACCGGGTTTGATTCCCCGCTCTACCGCCTGAGCTGTGGAGGCTTATCTGGGGAATTCAGATTAGCCTGTGCACTCCAACACATGCCAGCTGGGTGACCTTGGGCTAGTCACAGTTCTTTGGAGCTCTCTCAGCCCCACCCACCTCACAGGGTGTTTGTTGTGAGCGGGGAAGGGCAAGGAGATTGTAAGCCCCTTTGAGTCTCCTACAGGAGAAAAAGGGGGGATATAAATCCAAACTCTTCTTCTTCTTTATTGGCACCTCAGCATAAAAGACAAAAAAAAAGAAGAATATCCATAAATGATATAATAGATCTTGAGAATCGGCTGAAGTACTATAGAAGTCTTCATTTGCGAATGCATCTCAGTAGCGAGACATAGAAATTTGGCTGTTGTCTCCATTTTATTATCAACATCATTATTCAACAGGTATAAGATTTTTCGGTGATCTGACAAACTTTTTTCTCTTCGCCAGAACCGGTTGTGAAAGATTTAGGCCCCTTCCGCACATGCAGAATAAGGTACTTTCAAACCACTTTCAATGCACGATGCAGCTGGATTTTAGCGTGCGGAATAGCAAAATCCACTTGCAAGCAATCGTGAAAGTGGATTGGAAGTGCATTATTCTGCATGTGAGGAAGGGGCCTTAGTTTGGTTTGCTCATAGAGCGGGCAGCACAATATCATATGCTTGAGCGATTTTACACAGTTCACGGTGCGCGTGCAAATTGTCTCAGGATGGGGAATTTCCAGCGGTCTCCCTTGCAACAGAGCTGACGGTAACACGTCACATCTCGCACGGGTGAAGGCTCAGCGATGATTGGGCTCTGTTAGTTGGATTGAGCCCTTTGCCATAAAAGCGACCCTGTGGTGGATTCCAAAGAAGAGCGGGAAACAGAATTTACTGGCTTCTCTGGTTAGATTCTTGGTCGATCAGCCTCCTTTTCAAGCTCTGAAGGATTTCATTGGCTGGCAACAATTGCCAAAGCCTCAAGTGACGAACCAAAGCAAGTATGTATTGTCGAAGGCTTTCACGGCCGGAATCACTAGGATGTTGTGGGTTTTCCGGGTTGTATGGCCACCAGCAGGCAAAATGTCAGGATAAAATGCTACTGGAACATGGCCATGCAACCCGGAAAACCCACAACACACAAAGCAATTTTTTTTTGCCTCTATGCATTCCCACCACTCAGATCTTCAGAGGGCGGGCAAAGCTTCATACATTAAACTTGAGACCTCTGGATAGAAGCCCAAATGGACCCAGAACTTGAAGGCCACTAACCATGCCCTGGTTTCGAGAAGATGTTAAGAACATAAGAAAGAGCCTGCTGGATCAGACCAGAGTCCTTCTAGTCCAGCACTCTGCTACTCGCAGTGGCCCACCAGATGCCGTTGGGAGCTCACCTGCAGGATGTGAAAGCAATGGCCTTCTGCTGCTGCTGCTGCTCCTGAGCACCTGGTCTCCTAAGGTATTTGCATTCTCAGATCAAGGAAAGGATCCTTATTAACCGAGATCATTTTCTCTCCCATCAATCATCTGGCTTAACACCCCAAGCCTTTTTTAAAGCTATCCAGGATGATGTCCACCTCCACCTCCCTGTGGCTGCTGTATAATCCTGCTTCAATCACGCGTTGAAGTCGATTTATGGCTACCCATCTTGATCCTCCTTGATCTGAGGTTGCAAAGGCCTTAGCAGACCAGGTGCTCAGGAGCAGCAGCCGCAGAAGGCCATTGCTTTCACCTCCTGCAGGTGAGCTCCCAAAGGCACCTGGTGGGCCACTGCGAGTAGCAGAGAGCTGAACTAGATGGACTCTGGTCTGATCCAGCTGGCTTGTTCTTATGTTCTTAGGAGACATTTTGAGCCAACTCTGGATCTAGACAAAAGGACCGCATCATCTGCATATAATAGAATCGGAAGCCGAGAAATGCTTAACTCCTAAAACTCGATCCTGCAAGATACAGCAATGGCCTTGAGCTTTGGGAACAGAGAGACCAATTCTTGGAGGATGAAAACATATTTAGGGTCGTGAGCTGTGGAGGTTGAGTGGAACCTGCAGGAGCACAAGCAGTTTACCTTAGATTACCGAAGGCTGAGGTCAAGCAGCAAGGAACAGCCCAGCTTGTGAGCGTCACAAAAAACAGCACTCAAGGAGGCATGCAGAGTTCTCCCCCTTTTCTGCTCTGCCCTCTCAGCAACCTTATGAGGTGGGTTAGGCTAAGAATATCTGGCCCAGGGGTCTGCAACCTGCGGCTCTCCAGATGTTCATGGACTACAAATCCCATCAGCCCTTGGCAGGGACCAATGTGAAGTCTCCCCCCTACTCCCATTGTATTTGGCCTGCGCAGAATCCAATGGACTCTTGCTTTCCTGGGAGCTCTGGGGACCTTCAATTTGACAGGGGCATTAGTTGGGGATTCAGTGTATTGTCGAAGGCTTTCACGGCCGGATTCAACTGGTTGTTGTGGGTTTTCCGGGCTGTGAGGCCGTGGTCTGGTAGATCTCGTCCCTAACAGGTGAAATGTTAGGAACAAGATCTACCAGACCATGGTCACACAGCCTGGAAAACCCACAACAACCAGTTGGGGATTGTAAATAGACCCACTAGTTCTGAAAATATCCAGGATCAGTAGGAGTAAGCTAAGTGCCCCCGTTTTCTCTCTGTTTTCCCCCCCCCACCCCTCCCAAACCCCCCCCACCCCCCCCCCCCCCCACCCCCCCCCCCCCCCACCCCCCCCCCCCCCCACCCCCCCCCCCCCCCACCCCCCCCCCCCCCCACCCCCCCCCCCCCCCACCCCCCCCCCCCCCCACCCCCCCCCCCCCCCACCCCCCCCCCCCCCCACCCCCCCCCCCCCCCACCCCCCCCCCCCCCCACCCCCCCCCCCCCCCACCCCCCCCCCCCCCCACCCCCCCCCCCCCCCACCCCCCCCCCCCCCCACCCCCCCCCCCCCCCACCCCCCCCCCCCCCCACCCCCCCCCCCCCCCACCCCCCCCCCCCCCCACCCCCCCCCCCCCCCACCCCCCCCCCCCCCCACCCCCCCCCCCCCCCACCCCCCCCCCCCCCCACCCCCCCCCCCCCCCACCCCCCCCCCCCCCCACCCCCCCCCCCCCCCACCCCCCCCCCCCCCCACCCCCCCCCCCCCCCACCCCCCCCCCCCCCCACCCCCCCCCCCCCCCACCCCCCCCCCCCCCCACCCCCCCCCCCCCCCACCCCCCCCCCCCCCCACCCCCCCCCCCCCCCACCCCCCCCCCCCCCCACCCCCCCCCCCCCCCACCCCCCCCCCCCCCCACCCCCCCCCCCCCCCACCCCCCCCCCCCCCCACCCCCCCCCCCCCCCACCCCCCCCCCCCCCCACCCCCCCCCCCCCCCACCCCCCCCCCCCCCCACCCCCCCCCCCCCCCACCCCCCCCCCCCCCCACCCCCCCCCCCCCCCACCCCCCCCCCCCCCCACCCCCCCCCCCCCCCACCCCCCCCCCCCCCCACCCCCCCCCCCCCCCACCCCCCCCCCCCCCCACCCCCCCCCCCCCCCACCCCCCCCCCCCCCCACCCCCCCCCCCCCCCACCCCCCCCCCCCCCCACCCCCCCCCCCCCCCACCCCCCCCCCCCCCCACCCCCCCCCCCCCCCACCCCCCCCCCCCCCCACCCCCCCCCCCCCCCACCCCCCCCCCCCCCCACCCCCCCCCCCCCCCACCCCCCCCCCCCCCCACCCCCCCCCCCCCCCACCCCCCCCCCCCCCCACCCCCCCCCCCCCCCACCCCCCCCCCCCCCCACCCCCCCCCCCCCCCACCCCCCCCCCCCCCCACCCCCCCCCCCCCCCACCCCCCCCCCCCCCCACCCCCCCCCCCCCCCACCCCCCCCCCCCCCCACCCCCCCCCCCCCCCACCCCCCCCCCCCCCCACCCCCCCCCCCCCCCACCCCCCCCCCCCCCCACCCCCCCCCCCCCCCACCCCCCCCCCCCCCCACCCCCCCCCCCCCCCACCCCCCCCCCCCCCCACCCCCCCCCCCCCCCACCCCCCCCCCCCCCCACCCCCCCCCCCCCCCACCCCCCCCCCCCCCCACCCCCCCCCCCCCCCACCCCCCCCCCCCCCCACCCCCCCCCCCCCCCACCCCCCCCCCCCCCCACCCCCCCCCCCCCCCACCCCCCCCCCCCCCCACCCCCCCCCCCCCCCACCCCCCCCCCCCCCCACCCCCCCCCCCCCCCACCCCCCCCCCCCCCCACCCCCCCCCCCCCCCACCCCCCCCCCCCCCCACCCCCCCCCCCCCCCACCCCCCCCCCCCCCCACCCCCCCCCCCCCCCACCCCCCCCCCCCCCCACCCCCCCCCCCCCCCACCCCCCCCCCCCCCCACCCCCCCCCCCCCCCACCCCCCCCCCCCCCCACCCCCCCCCCCCCCCACCCCCCCCCCCCCCCACCCCCCCCCCCCCCCACCCCCCCCCCCCCCCACCCCCCCCCCCCCCCACCCCCCCCCCCCCCCACCCCCCCCCCCCCCCACCCCCCCCCCCCCCCACCCCCCCCCCCCCCCACCCCCCCCCCCCCCCACCCCCCCCCCCCCCCACCCCCCCCCCCCCCCACCCCCCCCCCCCCCCACCCCCCCCCCCCCCCACCCCCCCCCCCCCCCACCCCCCCCCCCCCCCACCCCCCCCCCCCCCCACCCCCCCCCCCCCCCACCCCCCCCCCCCCCCACCCCCCCCCCCCCCCACCCCCCCCCCCCCCCACCCCCCCCCCCCCCCACCCCCCCCCCCCCCCACCCCCCCCCCCCCCCACCCCCCCCCCCCCCCACCCCCCCCCCCCCCCACCCCCCCCCCCCCCCACCCCCCCCCCCCCCCACCCCCCCCCCCCCCCACCCCCCCCCCCCCCCACCCCCCCCCCCCCCCACCCCCCCCCCCCCCCACCCCCCCCCCCCCCCACCCCCCCCCCCCCCCACCCCCCCCCCCCCCCACCCCCCCCCCCCCCCACCCCCCCCCCCCCCCACCCCCCCCCCCCCCCACCCCCCCCCCCCCCCACCCCCCCCCCCCCCCACCCCCCCCCCCCCCCACCCCCCCCCCCCCCCACCCCCCCCCCCCCCCACCCCCCCCCCCCCCCACCCCCCCCCCCCCCCACCCCCCCCCCCCCCCACCCCCCCCCCCCCCCACCCCCCCCCCCCCCCACCCCCCCCCCCCCCCACCCCCCCCCCCCCCCACCCCCCCCCCCCCCCACCCCCCCCCCCCCCCACCCCCCCCCCCCCCCACCCCCCCCCCCCCCCACCCCCCCCCCCCCCCACCCCCCCCCCCCCCCACCCCCCCCCCCCCCCACCCCCCCCCCCCCCCACCCCCCCCCCCCCCCACCCCCCCCCCCCCCCACCCCCCCCCCCCCCCACCCCCCCCCCCCCCCACCCCCCCCCCCCCCCACCCCCCCCCCCCCCCACCCCCCCCCCCCCCCACCCCCCCCCCCCCCCACCCCCCCCCCCCCCCACCCCCCCCCCCCCCCACCCCCCCCCCCCCCCACCCCCCCCCCCCCCCACCCCCCCCCCCCCCCACCCCCCCCCCCCCCCACCCCCCCCCCCCCCCACCCCCCCCCCCCCCCACCCCCCCCCCCCCCCACCCCCCCCCCCCCCCACCCCCCCCCCCCCCCACCCCCCCCCCCCCCCACCCCCCCCCCCCCCCACCCCCCCCCCCCCCCACCCCCCCCCCCCCCCACCCCCCCCCCCCCCCACCCCCCCCCCCCCCCACCCCCCCCCCCCCCCACCCCCCCCCCCCCCCACCCCCCCCCCCCCCCACCCCCCCCCCCCCCCACCCCCCCCCCCCCCCACCCCCCCCCCCCCCCACCCCCCCCCCCCCCCACCCCCCCCCCCCCCCACCCCCCCCCCCCCCCACCCCCCCCCCCCCCCACCCCCCCCCCCCCCCACCCCCCCCCCCCCCCACCCCCCCCCCCCCCCACCCCCCCCCCCCCCCACCCCCCCCCCCCCCCACCCCCCCCCCCCCCCACCCCCCCCCCCCCCCACCCCCCCCCCCCCCCACCCCCCCCCCCCCCCACCCCCCCCCCCCCCCACCCCCCCCCCCCCCCACCCCCCCCCCCCCCCACCCCCCCCCCCCCCCACCCCCCCCCCCCCCCACCCCCCCCCCCCCCCACCCCCCCCCCCCCCCACCCCCCCCCCCCCCCACCCCCCCCCCCCCCCACCCCCCCCCCCCCCCACCCCCCCCCCCCCCCACCCCCCCCCCCCCCCACCCCCCCCCCCCCCCACCCCCCCCCCCCCCCACCCCCCCCCCCCCCCACCCCCCCCCCCCCCCACCCCCCCCCCCCCCCACCCCCCCCCCCCCCCACCCCCCCCCCCCCCCACCCCCCCCCCCCCCCACCCCCCCCCCCCCCCACCCCCCCCCCCCCCCACCCCCCCCCCCCCCCACCCCCCCCCCCCCCCACCCCCCCCCCCCCCCACCCCCCCCCCCCCCCACCCCCCCCCCCCCCCACCCCCCCCCCCCCCCACCCCCCCCCCCCCCCACCCCCCCCCCCCCCCACCCCCCCCCCCCCCCACCCCCCCCCCCCCCCACCCCCCCCCCCCCCCACCCCCCCCCCCCCCCACCCCCCCCCCCCCCCACCCCCCCCCCCCCCCACCCCCCCCCCCCCCCACCCCCCCCCCCCCCCACCCCCCCCCCCCCCCACCCCCCCCCCCCCCCACCCCCCCCCCCCCCCACCCCCCCCCCCCCCCACCCCCCCCCCCCCCCACCCCCCCCCCCCCCCACCCCCCCCCCCCCCCACCCCCCCCCCCCCCCACCCCCCCCCCCCCCCACCCCCCCCCCCCCCCACCCCCCCCCCCCCCCACCCCCCCCCCCCCCCACCCCCCCCCCCCCCCACCCCCCCCCCCCCCCACCCCCCCCCCCCCCCACCCCCCCCCCCCCCCACCCCCCCCCCCCCCCACCCCCCCCCCCCCCCACCCCCCCCCCCCCCCACCCCCCCCCCCCCCCACCCCCCCCCCCCCCCACCCCCCCCCCCCCCCACCCCCCCCCCCCCCCACCCCCCCCCCCCCCCACCCCCCCCCCCCCCCACCCCCCCCCCCCCCCACCCCCCCCCCCCCCCACCCCCCCCCCCCCCCACCCCCCCCCCCCCCCACCCCCCCCCCCCCCCACCCCCCCCCCCCCCCACCCCCCCCCCCCCCCACCCCCCCCCCCCCCCACCCCCCCCCCCCCCCACCCCCCCCCCCCCCCACCCCCCCCCCCCCCCACCCCCCCCCCCCCCCACCCCCCCCCCCCCCCACCCCCCCCCCCCCCCACCCCCCCCCCCCCCCACCCCCCCCCCCCCCCACCCCCCCCCCCCCCCACCCCCCCCCCCCCCCACCCCCCCCCCCCCCCACCCCCCCCCCCCCCCACCCCCCCCCCCCCCCACCCCCCCCCCCCCCCACCCCCCCCCCCCCCCACCCCCCCCCCCCCCCACCCCCCCCCCCCCCCACCCCCCCCCCCCCCCACCCCCCCCCCCCCCCACCCCCCCCCCCCCCCACCCCCCCCCCCCCCCACCCCCCCCCCCCCCCACCCCCCCCCCCCCCCACCCCCCCCCCCCCCCACCCCCCCCCCCCCCCACCCCCCCCCCCCCCCACCCCCCCCCCCCCCAACCCCCCCCCCCCCCCACCCCCCCCCCCCCCCACCCCCCCCCCCCCCCACCCCCCCCCCCCCCCACCCCCCCCCCCCCCCACCCCCCCCCCCCCAAAAACAGAGAGAAAACGGGGGCACTTAGCTTACTCCTACTGATCCTGAATATTTTCAGAACTAGTGGGTCTGTTAACAATCCCCAACTAGTTGTTGTGGGTTTTCCGAGCTTCCAGTAATGACCATGAGGATGCAGTAGATCTTCGTTCCTAACACATTTTGCTTGCGAGGTGAAATGTTGAGGAATACATCTACCATACCACTACAACATGATGCTAACTTTGAGGGGATGATGGGAGCTGTAGTCCATAACATCTGGAGGGCCGTGAGTGACACCAATGCCTGTCAGGGAGGAACAGTGGGTGTTATAGGCTAGATAGCCTGGGTCTCTGAATTAGGGAAATTTCACATGGGGGCCCTCCTAAAGTCTGTGACCATTCCCTTTTGGTGATAAAGGGCGGGTGAACTAAGAGTGTGTTGACTGCAGGTGGAAAGTTTTCCCTCAAGAGGCACCTGTGGGTGAATAAGTCTGTTCTGAAAACTGTGCTGTAACATCTGAGAAAGAAATATCTACCTAAGAAACAAAAAAAAAATGCTTTTGAAACCTCTCTGTTCCATCTGAGAGGGTAAACCGGTCTGTAAATAAATTTTAGTTTTGTCTTAAACGTTAACAAGCACCAGAGTGTGACTGATTGAGAGAAAGGGGTGGTAGTGCCTGTACGATTTAAAATCCATCCCTCAAATACAGAGTTTCCCGCCTTTTTTTCACGAGGCTGTTTTCTCGTCAGAGGGAGAAGGGGTTGTCGTTGCAGCATGCCTCCGTGCAGGCAGCGACCGGAACCCACGGAAACATTGCGAGTTGCTGTTGCACCATTGCACGGGGGCGTGTCTTTTTTGTCTAACTTACCTCCTTCCGGTGCGTAGCTACGCAGGCAGGCAGGCATGGACCCCCCACGGCCATGCTGACGTCTCATGAGACAATTGGCAGGGGCTGATGGGATTTGTAGTCCGTGAACATCTGGAGAGCCACAGGTTGCAGACCCCTGGTCTAAGGGTTGCCAACCTCCAGGTTGGATATCTCCTGGGATTACAGTCGATCTCCAGGTGGCAGAGGTCAGTTCATCTGAGGAAAAAGGCTGCTCTGGAGGTTGAACTCTATGGCTTCTAGGAAGCCCCTCCCCTCCCCAAATTCCACCCTCCTCAGGCTCCACCCCCATAATTCCCCAGTATTTCCCAATCCAGTACTGGCAACCCTAAATCCTCTATTATTATTATTATTATTATTATTATTATTATTATTATTATTATTATTATTATTATTATTATTATTATTTTTATCGTCGTCGTCATTAATTAAATTTGATAAACCGCCCACCCTTGAAGGGCTCTACATATGGAAACCCTAAATCCTCTGTATATCTGCAACCAAACTTATTTAGACTTCTGCATGTGGAAATTTTACATTACTGGGGTTTTTTTTGGGGGGGGGGGATCCCAGCTTATAATAATTAAAATAATATGAATTGTCTTAATTATATTCAGCATTGGCCACATGAATGTCTGGAGATAGCTCTGCCCCATGATACAGACATTACTATTGACTAGACCAGTGAGTAGCAAATAATCATGCTGACAGAGAATGTCAAGTATGCTGTGAGAGATGCAGCACATAGGAGACTGTCTACTGCATCTCTGTATGAGTCTCTGCCATGGCATTCCTCCTCCTCAACCATTGTTGAGGGGGTAAACGTTAGGTATTAATTCCATGTAGCCACTTCTGACCTAGAGCAGCAGCCACACTGCTGATCCTAAGTGGCTGCCCGTTATATCTCTGTATGAGTCTCTGCTTCCAAACATGCCCAGAAGAAAAGCAATTCATGCAGAAACTCAATGAGAAAGAGAGCTCCGATTATGCAAATAGCCTTTCAAAAGAAAACGTTTTGGGGGTGTAAGGGTGAAGAGAGACCACGAAGCATTTGGGCAGTTTTGGGGGAGTGACTTCTCAAGGTGACTTGCATTCAATCTAGAGATTCCCCCTCTTCCCATCCATTCCTAGCCACTGTCCCTTGGCTAGTAACCACTGGTCCTTTTCCTTGCTCACAGAAGTAATCAGTTGGAGCTTTACTGGCCTTAGTTTTGCCAGTCCAAATCCCACGCAAACACTACTGGGCTGGGTTGGGAAGCTGTACTACTGCAGGAGCCACAAATCTATCTATCTATATAAAAAGCTAACAGTGACTTTGTTAGTCACTCCCTAATGCAGAAACGGCTGGATGGATCGCCCCCAAATTTTCACATGACGTTCCTCCCTGTTGCGGGCAGGTAATCGGACCTTCAAATCGCCAAAAGTCCATACCTGAGCCAGGTAAAACGTCTTTTTCCTGGCGCACCAGGCCATGAAGCTGTTTGTGTTTAACTGTCACCCTTAGAATGTTCGTGCAGCCTGTCTGTCTGTGGCCTGAGGGGTTGGTATGTTCGCATAGATGGGCAGAGATGAGCAGTGAAAACAGTAAATAGGTAACACTGTTGGGTAATACGACTGGAAGTGAAACACATACACACTTTGCCGTGTGAGACACCAGGTGGGGTCCCCCCCCCTTCACACGCAGGTAACTTTCACTCTCTGTGCCTCACCCACTGCTACCACATAACACATACTTTCATACACATCCAACTCATCCTCACACACCTCACTCTGCCCTCCCTCACATCCAACCACCACTTACCCACTTCCTCACCCATATTTGCCACAGCTCTCTTTTACTAAAAGCAAGCTGGAGTTTGCCTTTTTCTTCTAAGAAAATCCGCGGGGTGGGAGCGAACCAACACTACTGGCTCCGCTTCTTTTGCCCATGGCCCTTTAAGAACCCAGGGAGCTGGCCTCAATCTGACCGCCTCACCACCCTGCCTCTGCTGCCTGACTGGGATAGCCTGCTTGCCCCAGTTCTGCCTTACCCAAGCCAGGACTGTACGTGTCAACCAGCTTCATGGACAGCGGGATTCGCACTCTGGACAGTTCCGTTGTGGAATGGAAAGGGTTACCTTATACTAAAAAAACAAGACACCACCATATAACAATGTGAACTGAAAAGGGAAAGAGGGATTCCATTTGACCACCCCAAAAGGCTATGCTGGGGATCATTGGACCTGCATGGACATCTGTGTGGGTTGCGGACTGGGATGAGAAGGACAATTGCCACAGCAACGTGTGGCTGGGCCCCGCTAGTATGTAATAATACCGTGGAACACACTGCTACTAAATGGAGTGATGTTCTCTAAATTAAAACAAAATTAAAACGGGGTTACGTACATTTGTGGAGAAGAACAGGTTCATCGTCGGCGATCAGCCAGGGTGACCGAATAAAACCTCCATGTTCAGGAGCAGTCTATTTCAGATCGCCAGTTGCTGCAGGTTGAACACAGGGGGAGGCTTTGGCGTCTGTGATTGGCTTACGTGCGGTCCAGGCATCTGTGGGCACCGGGATGCTGGTCTAGATGGCCCGATTCCGCAGGGCACCTCTTTTGTTCTTTGTGTGAACGGCACGGTTTATGGTGAATACGAGACTCGTGTGGTGTGAGGGGAAGGTCCAGCCTCGACCCCCACCCCTTGCCCCTATTTGCATGAGTGCAGCCAGAAGCAGATGGCTGCCTGCATTCATCAGGCACGCCACCATCATGATAAAATCAATCTTATGTACAACGAGGAGGAAGCCGACAGCTGTCAACAAGGTCTCTGGGAGCAAATCAGCGGGATTAGATATTTCAACCAGAGGGCCGCTAGCGTTCTAGAATGGCCTGGAGGTCCCCCGGAATAACAACTGATCAGACATAAAAAATGGGTTCCCCTGGAGAAAATGGCAGATTTGGAGAATGGGGTCTATGTAGTGGTTAAGAGCAGGTGGATTCTAATCCAGAGAACTGGGTTCGATTCCCCGCTCCCCTGCATGAGTGGCGAACATTCATCTGGTGAACTGGATTTGTTTCACCCAGAGGTGGGATCCAGCAGGTTCTCACAGGTTCCCGAGAGTAGGTTACTAATTATTTATTGTTGTGTGCGGGGAGAGAGTTACTGGTGGGGGATTTTGCCAGCATTGATTTTTTGCCTTAGTTAAGCCCCTCCTCTCAACATTAGCCCGGCGCAGAACTTGTAGCAGTCACAACTAGGAGGTACCCCGGCGTCGCGTGGCAGCCCTATTATATAACGTGCGTGGATTCCCTTCCCGCCCAAGGACACGAAGCAGCTGTAATATTGATTGCCACAGCCCTGCCCAGGAATGCCCCGCCCCCAGAATGCCCAGCCACACCCCTGTCATGCCCCACCCAGCCCCATTGGTGCTACGCTACAGTTTGAATCCCACCACCATGGGAACCTGTTACAAAATTTTTTGGATCCCACCACTGGTTTCACCCCTCCTACATTCCTGCTGGGTGACCTTGGGCCAGTCACAGTTCTACACTTGATTGTGACCCGTATTTAATGCTTTAGAAACCGTTGAAAGTTGCTGCATTGACGTGGCATCGAATTAGCCATTCGCAGAGAACTACCGCTGTACCGAAGGGCCGCAGCTTTCTACTGAGAAAGAGTTCATGAAAACATCTCATTCTTTCGAATGGCGTTTTAGAATACCTTATTCTGGATATTTTTGCACTCCTTATAAGGTGTACAGCTATTACAATCACTAACCAAAGTCCTTTATATATGCTGACTATTACTACTGTGTTTCCCCGAAAATAAGACAGTGTCTTATATTAATTTTTGCTCCCAAAGATGCGCTATGTCTTATTTGCAGGGGATGTCTTATTTTTCTGTGTTCTGTTCGTCGGGCGCGCTTCCAAACAAAAACTTTGCTACGTCTTACCTTCAGGGGATGCCTTATATTTCGCACTTCAGCAAAGCCTCTACTACATCTTATTTTCAGAGGATGTATATTCGGGGAAACAGGGTAACTACAGTAAAGGACTGTCTCTTTAAATTTACTGCGTTTCATTACCCCGTCAAAACCAAAAATAATTCCTAAATCATCATTGTTCCTATGCGTGCAATTGTGTTTTCTGCATATGTATACAGTTAGTGTTTTGTGTTTTGTGCAATTTTGGGGAAATCCTTTTGCATTTATGTATGTTCATAGCTGTTTTAGACAGTAGTGCGCTCATATTCATCTTTCAAGTAAATTAGTAAGTATAGAAGTTTGTGTGTGTCTGTGTTAAGCAGCAGGGCTGGTGGTGTTGGTTTGTTTTTTTGCGAATTGCCAGTCACAGTTCTCTCAGAACTCTCTCAGTCCCACCTACCTCACACAGTGTCTGTTGTGGGGAGAGAAGGGAAAAGGAGTTGGTAACCCACCTTGAATTGCCTTGCAGGAGAGAAAGGTGGAGTATAAATCCAAACTCTTCTTTACACTGCCCTCGGCTGAATTCCCATCCCTCCCCAAACCACATCCTCCCCAAGCGCCACAAACATCCCAGAATACCCCCCACCCCCGCGAGTTGGCCAGCCTTGTTTACACCACCACATATTCAGAAAGTGCTGCTCAAGTTAAAAGTAGCCAGCGTGGTGTAGTGGGTAAGAGCAGGTAGACTCTAATCTGGAGAACAGGGTTTGATCTCCCACTCCTCCACCCCTTTGGGGGTGGGTGGTATAAAAGTTTTAATAATAATAACAACAATAACAACAACAACCACAATAATAATAATATGATTGTGGCAAAAAAGAACAACAGTAATCCCACTAGTAGTCGGTGCTCTAGGAGGAATCCCAAGAAATCTTGAAAAACATCTGGAAAGCCTAAACTTGGACAGAACATCAGTCCACATGCTGCAGAAAGCAGCACTTCTAGGAACTGCACATATTCTACGCAAGTACCTCTAATATCCTAGGTCCTTGGGAAGGACTCGATATTCGGAGATGAATTCCAGACACTTGTGCTGTGTTGTTATGTGTATAATAATAATAATAATAATAATAATAATAATAATAATAATAATAATAATAATAATAATAATGTGGTCCCAGTGGTGATCAGCACACTGGGTGCAGTGCCTAAAGACCTTGGACGGCACTTAAAAACAAAAGGCGCTGACAAAATCACCATACGTCAGCGGCAAAAGGCCACCCTACTTGGCTCTGCACACACTATTCGTCGATACATCATACAGTCCTGGATGCTTGGGAAGTGTCCGGCGTGTGATGTAATGCAAAATCCAGCATATTGATCTTGTTTGCGGTGTATAACTGTTTTTGTATCAATATAATAATAATGAAGGCCAACAACCAGCTAAAGATCTGGAAGCTATGAAATCTACAATCATCATCATCATCATCATCATCATCATCATCATCATCATCATCATCATCATCATCATCATCATCATCATCATCATGAGCAGCAAACTTATCTTGTGAACCAGATTTGTTTCCCCGCTTCTACACATGAAGAAGAAGAAGAAGAAGAAGAAGAAGAAGAAGAAGAAGAAGAAGAAGAAGAAGAAGAAGAAGAAGAAGAAAAAGAGTTTGGATTTATATCCCCCCTTTCTCTCCTGCAGGAGACTCAAAGGGGCTGACAATCTCCTTGCCCTTCCCCCCTCATAACAGACACCCTGTGAGGTAGGTGGGGCTCTCCAAGAAGCTGTGACTAGCCCAAGGTCACCCAGCTGGCGTGTGTGGGAGTGTACAGGTTAATCTGAATTCCCCAGATAAGCCTCCACAGCTCAGGTGGCAGAGTTGGGAATCAAACCCGGTTCCTCCAGATCAGATACACAAGCTCTTAACCTCCTACCCCACTGCTGCATGACCTTGGGCTAGTCACAGTTCTCACAGAACTCTCTCAGCCCCACCGGTCTCCCAAGGTGTCTGTTGTGGGGAAAGGAAGGGAAAGGAGACCGTGAGCCACCTTGAATCTCCTTACCGGAGAGAAAGGAGGGATATAAATCCAAATTCTCCTTTGCAGTTTCTGTTTAAAGGGAGGGAGGGCGAGAGAACAGAAAAAAACACCCCACAGGTTTTTCAAAAAAAACAAAACAAAAACGGAGGCCTTTAATTGACATGACAGAGGAGGCAGGAGAGAAATTGCGTCGAACCGCAGAGGCGAAATGTCCTGATGGAAGCAGGCAGCCGGCTGGCAAAGTGCCCTGTCAGCATTTTGGGAGACTGCTTTGCGGCAGAATTGGAAGCACTCGGGGGCTCAAGCGGGCTGGCTGGGGAGGCGGAGGAGCTGCGTTGCCTTCCTGGGTGACCTTGGCACAGGGATGCGCCATCCAGCCCCCCCCACCTCCCAAATTTCTTTTCCTTTCCCGTTCTTTATTGTTCACTCGTATACACTATCCAGTCCTCCATTTAGTTCGGCGCGCCTGGCGTGCGCGCTTAGCCTTTTCCAACTGTGCAATTCATCCATAAATGCACTTGGAATAGGGACTATCCTCAAGGATCCCTGTGGATCCTCATTTTCCCTTTTTCCCTTGGGATATACAGGTATAGTGCAAAATGCAGATTTATGGGTGCACAAACAAGGTTCGAGCAAGCACGGTTTCAAGGAGGAAATCGCTTGGGTATAAAAAGCCCCCCAGGTTCGGTTTGCAAAAGGAGGAAGCCCAATTGGGCAGCCGAAACCAAAGGGGCGAGCCGTTCCAAAGCAGCCACGCTTTCAGGATCTCATCCAGAGACCCTCGCCCATGCTCCCTGACAGACGACTTGTGATTTTTGCTCTCTGGCCAAGCGCTGACCTGCATTGTTCCGAGAAGTAGGGGGAAAAAAACGGGGTTGAATCAAATCTCTCTTCCAAAACCCGGAACGGCCGCTGTGACCAGAGAATCCATTTTGCATTCGGCAGGGAGAAAGACTTGCGGGTTTTTTATTTTATTTTTTTTATACGGGCGCAGCACGGCCTTGATTTATGGCCCACTCGCTGCGGCAAGATGAGGTGATAGCTCGGAGGACCTTTTTAAAAAAAGATCAGACATGTTTGCAGAGGAGAATGGATCTATCCGCGGCCTTTAGCCACATGCTAGCTGAATCTCAAACTTCGCACGATGCCGGAGTCCGGAAACTCAGATGTATTATTTAGTTTTCAAAAGCTACTGCGAGGAAGCTAGTGCCCCTTGCCAAAGAAGAGTTTGGATTTATATCCCCCCTTTCTCTCCTGCAGGAGACTCAAAGGGTCTTACAAACTCCTTTCCCTTCCCCCCTCACAACAAACACCCTGTGAGGTAGGTGGGGCTGAGAGAGCTCCGAGAAGCTGTGACTAGCCCAAGGTCACCCAGCTGGTGTGTGTGGGAGTGTACAGGCTAATCTAAATTCCCCAGATAAGCCTCCACAGCTCAGGCGGCAGAGCAGGGAATCAAACCCGGTTCCACCAGATTAGATACACGAGCTCTTAACCTCCTACGCCACTGCTGCTCCTAACGGGTTCAAACCCCACAAAAGACCAGTAGGTATATCCCGACCTGGATGGCCCAATAATCAATCAGTCTGATCTTATCAGATCTCAAAAGTTAAGTAGGGCTGGCCCTGGTTAGTGCTTGGATAGGAAACCACCGAGGATTTCCGGGGTTTTGATGCAGGAAATGGCAGCCCCCCTCTTAACGTCTCTTGCTTTGAAAACGATACGGCAGTGGTGGCGAACTTATGGCACTCCAGATGTTAATGGACTACAATTCCCATCAGCCAATTGGCCATGCTGGCAGGGGCTGATGGGAATTGTAGTCCATGAACATCTGGAGTGCCATAGGTTCGCCACCACAGCCCTATGGGATTCCCATAAGTCAACTGTGACTTTCCATCAACACAGCTATATTAAGCCTGACATTGGCCGATTCCGCACGCCGTTATAGGTCGACTATAAAGTTGAGGAATGCGTTCGGCGTAAGTGCTCCGCTTCCAACTACTGGGATCGGCGTGGTTTTGTAAACCAGCTTAGCCCCGTGGTAATGGGTCAAATTCCGACTCCAATTGGGAACTACTACTTTTCAGGGAACCAAAACAAACCGTGACTAGGGTCCGGTAAAGTCGCTTTGGAATCTCTGGTGCCAGGAGTCCCCACATTCCCACAAGCCCGATCTGGCCTTGAGGTGTTTCGGGCATGCGTACAGCTGGCCAATCAAAAAACGCCACCTTCGTCCCTCCATTCCTGTGGCAATTTTTTTTATAACATGTGTGGGGATGGACGGAACATGGCCGTAGAACAGTAGCCAATCGGAACGGAGCGGCGAAGAGGCACAGGATGATCCCGCCCTCTGAGCTGGGATCAAGCTGGTTGCAGTGGGGAACAACAATGACTTCGACCTAGGTTAGTACCCTTCTCAGGGAACTGGGCTGAACCTATTTTACTCGTGTGCGGAATCGCCCATTGGCAATTAGAATGGCCCCAGATGGGGCCATTTTCAAGTGGGAAGGGCTTCCCTCTGCCTAGAACAGGGGGTTGAATCAAACCTCTCTTCAATTGCCCATGCTGGCAGGGGCTGATGGGAATTGTAGTCCACGAACCTCTGGCTAGAACCAGAGAGCCGGCGGCAGACAGAGGACACAGCATGAACTGAACAACAGGGATGAATGGTCAGATTCAGTCCTTAGGATGGGTGGAGAAATGTGTTCTGGAAGTCCATGTACCCCAGACCCAATTCAGTCAAGAATCTGGCGCTGAGGAGAGAGCCCTTCCCACCTGCACCATTTTCCCCAACCTGAGACAATCTGCAGGAAAGCTACTATTCTTGCTTCCATGTGTACTGATGTACCATGCTATATTTCCAAACGGGGTCTTCCTGGGACATTTCAGGTTGGGCAGTAGGTGTGAGAAGATGTAAGCCTGCTCTCATTGAAGGTCATGGCCCTGATGCCAGTTCTCTTGAGCCAACCCAGCGATGTCCCCAGGAAAATGTAGTGTGTATGTAGGCCCTGTTCACCTAGAAGGAGGGCAAGACCATAGCTGAGTCGTGGAGTACCTGCTTTAAGAATCAGACCAGTGGTCCATCATGTCCAGCACTAAATCAGACCAGTGGTCCATCATGTCCAGCACCTGATCCAGCACTCACACAGTGGCCAACTAGTTCCTCCGGAGGGACAATAACAGAAAATAAAGGCCAAGACCTTCATGAGAACATCAGAAGTGTCCTGCTGGTTCATTCCAGTGGTCTATTGTGTCCAGCATCCTGACTCACACAGTGGCCAACCAGTTCCTCCAGGGCAGGGGCCTGCAACCTGCAGCTCTCCAGATGTTCATGGACTACAAATCCCATCAGCCCCTGCCAGCATGGGAATTGTAGTCCATGAACATCTGGAGAGCCGCAGGTTGCAGACCCCTGCTCCAGGGGGACAATAGCAGAAAATAAAGGCCAAGACCTTCATGAGAACATCAGAAGAGCGCTGCTGGATCAGACTGGTGGTCTACCTAGTTCAGCATTGTTTCACACAGTGGCCAACCAGTTCTTCTGGAGGGAGAACAGGTCATAGAGGCTGAGGTCTTTCCCTCACATAGCCTCCTGGCACTGGGATTCCGAGGTTGACTGCCTCTGAATGTGGAAGTTCTCTTTAATCAACATGGCTGGTAGCTGCTGATAGACCTCTCCGCCTTGAATCTTAAGTCATATCACCTTTTAAAACTGGCTGTGCTTGTGGATATCACTCGCCCTCTTGGGTTGCGGAAAAAGCTGGGTCCGTGCCTCGTGCCTCCCGGGGAAAAGATCACAGGTCTTTGGAAAGGTCACAGAGGACTATTGTCAGAAGGTAACACAGCACTAGGGGCCTGATCCAGTAGAAAAATGTTGTAATGTCCTGTTTTGAAGACAACCTGTAAAGTTTTCTTTTTGTATTTTTCAATCATACCGTGTTTCCCCCAAAATATGACAGTGTCTTATATTAATGTTTGCTCCCAAAGATGCGCTATGTCTTATTTTCAGGGGATGTCTTATTTTTCTGTGTTTTGTTTGTCGGGCATGCTTCCAAACAAAAACTTTGCTACGTCTTACTTTCGAGGGATGCCTTATATTTTGCAGTTCATCAAAACCTCTACTACGCCTTATTTTCAGGGGATGTCTTATTTTCAGGGAAACAGGGTAGTAATGTTTGGATCACCTGACGAGGGCTATATAGTATAAACCAAGTTTTCTTAACGATGGATGAATGTAACATAACTTCAAGGAAAGTATTTTTATTTGGCAGAGTCACTTGGTAGAAGTGTTTAGTTACCATAGCAAAAAGGTTAAGAAGGTTGGGTTCTTTTCCGTATTCCCAACCAATATCCTTCTTTCAATCCTTCTTCTTCCTTCCTTCCTTCCTTCCTTCCTTCCTTCCTTCCTTCCTTCCTTCCTTCCTTCCTTCCTTCCTTCCTTCCTTCCTTCCTTCCTTCCTTCCTTCCTTCCTTCCTCCCTCCCTCCCTCCCTCCCTCCCTCCTTTCTTTCTTTTTAATGACATAGTTTTTGATAATCTCACCCTTTATTGTAGAAAACGAAGGAAATTATCTAATTTATAGTTACAATGTTATTTCATATTATCATGTCATGATTATGGATAATTTTTCCTGTATGTTTTCTTTTTAAAATTAATAAAATCATTAATTTAAAAAAAGAAAGATAAAAAAGAAAGTTTCATGTGGTTTCATTCCTATCCAGTACTCCGTTTAAGGTGGACGCAATTTGTAGTGGTCCAGTACAAGATCGATGTGAAGATTTAATCTCGTGGATCTCAGGGAATGGGAGCAAGAAAAAAACCTAGGGCAGCCAAGAGATGCTGCCAGCGAGAGCTGGCGATTCCAGGGCACTCAGAGCCTGACTGTTTAAGGTTCTCTGTTAAGTCCCACAGCCAGAGGTAGAGCTACAAGGGGACTGGGGGGTGCATGTTGCATCGGGTGCGTGCCTGGGGGGCAGCAAAAATTTCAGGTTTGTTTTTTGTGTTTTTTAGTGTTTTTGGCCTGCAGGGGGCGCAGTTTTTAGGCTAGCAGCACCAAAATTTCAGGGAGTTTTCAGGGGACTCTCCTGATGATACCACACAAGTTAAGAGAGGTTTGGTTCAGGGGGTCCAAAGTTATGGACTCCCAAAGGGGGTGCCCCCATCTCCCATTGTTTCCAATGGGAGCTAATAGGAGATGGGGGCTACACCTTTGAGGGTCCATAACTTTGGATCCCCTAAACCAAACTTCACCAAACCTGGGTGGCATCATCAGGAGGGTCTCCTAAAGATACCCTGAAATTTTGATACAGCTAGTCTAAAAACTGCGCCCCCCTGCAGGCAGAAAACTGAACAAGCACTAAAAAATACAAAAATCCACAAACAAACGTGGGGGGGGGGGGGCAGCAAAACTCAGATTTTGCACCGGGCTCCATTTTCCCTAGCTACGCCTCTGCCCACAGCTCAGCTCGATACCAACATCACCAGTTAAAGAGAATCCCAGGGGGAAAGTTCTCTCTGAGATTCTTGACAGCTGCTGCCAGCCTGGATTGCCAGCGCTGAGTTGGGAAATTTCTCAACATTTGGGGGCGGAGCGTGGAGAGGATGGGGAGGGGCCTCCGCAGGGCATAATGCTGTAGAGCCCTCCCCTCCAAAGCAGCCATTTTCTCCCGTGGAACAATTCTCTGTCCTCTAGAGTTGTAAATCTGGGAGGTCACCAGATCCCACCTGACCGAAGATAAGCCACATGCCAGCCAGAGGAGGCGGTGCTGCTAATCTTGGACAGTCCTGATGATTAATGTTTGGAGTGGCCCCTGGCGCCACTGTTGTGAAATCTGATCGTTTAGGGGTGTAGGAAGGTAGGCCACAATGGGCTGCGGGTAGGTCGAAGGATTCAGAGTTATGATGTGTCAAAGGCAGCTCCTCTCCCAGAGAGCAGCAGTGGCGTAGTGGCTAAGAGCAGGTGCACTCTGATCTGGAGAAACCGGGTTTGATTCCCCGCTCTGCCGCCTGAGCTGTGGAGGCTTATCTGGGGAATTCAGATTAGCCTGTGCACTCCCACACACACCAGCTGGGGGACCTTGGGCTAGTCACAGTTCTTCGGAGCTCTCTCAGCCCCACCTACCTCACAGCAGAGGTGGGATCCAGCAGGTTCTCACAGGTTCCCGAGAGTAGGTTACTAATTATTTGTGTGTGCCGAGAGGGGGTTACTAATTGGTGATTTTGCCACGTGATTTTTGCCGTGGTTAAGCCCCTCCTCTCAGCAGCTTAGCGGCATGCCAAGAGAGATCTTGAAGCAGTCTAGGGGCAGGAGGTGCACCCGGTGGTAAGGCGTGGCAGCCTGCCATGCCTGTGTGTGCATTCGTTTCCCGCTCAAGGACTGGTGCAGCAGCTGCGTCCTTGCCACAGCTCTGCCCAGGAATGCCCCGCCCCCATCGTGCCCCACCCAGCCCCATTGGCGCTACGCCATAGTTTGAATCCCAACACCATGGGAACCTGTTACTAAAATTTTTGGATCCCACCACTGCCTCACAGGGTGTTTGTTGTGGCGGAGGGGGGAGAGGGAAAGGAGTTTGTAAGCCCCTTTGAGTCTCCTTACAGGAGAGAAAGGGGGGATATAAATCCAACTCTTCTTCTCCTCCTCCTCCTCCTCCTCCTCCTCCTCCTCCTCCTCCTCCTCCTCAGGCTCCAAGGTTTTGCCAGCTGTGGCCTTGCCCGGGAAGAAAAGCCGGCCCGTAAAGACTCTGGCTCTTCAAATCAAAATCGGCCTCACAATTTATGCAGGCCTGGGTCTAGAACACTGGGCAGGGGGGAAAAGCTGGGGCAAGATTCCCCCTGTTGTTCTACCGTGCCCTGCTCATCCCAATCATGTTTGGAGATCCTGAGTTGGGCGCGCCCCCCCCCCCAGGAGATTTGGGTCCTTTGGAACTCTCTCCCCAAAGAGATTAATCCATCTCTATCGTTGTCTCCTGCCAGTGGATGAAGACCTTTTTGTTCTGTTGTTCTGCACCGATCCTCCTCCCGGTTCGCATTGTGTTTGTCTGTCTATATGTCTTTTTATTATCTCGTTAAATGTTTTATGTGTACATTTTAGACGTTATTGCGTTCACCACCTCGAGGACAAAATCTGGGTAGAAAGGCAGTGAGGACCGTCGTTTGAATAAATTAAAAAATTAAAAAAAAGTGCTCCCTCAAGGTCTCGGGTGGACTTTAGCACAAGGAAACGAAAAAATCCGCTACAAACTGTTCTCCCAGGATGAACCGGTGGATTAGAAGGTTTCGGAGAGGTCAAGAGGAAGAGGGACATTTATTGGGGACAGATGTCCCCAGAATCTTTCAGAAGAGTTTGGATTTATACCCCCACTTTTATCTCTTGTAAGGAGCCTCAAGGTGGCTTACATGCTCCTTTCCCCTCCTATCCCCACAACAGACACCGAGGGCGATTCCGCACATGAGTAAAATAGGTTCGACCCAGTTCCCTGAGAAGGGTACTAACCTAGGTCGAAGTCATTGTTGTTCCCCACTGTAACCAGTATGATCCCAGCTCGGAGGGCGGGATCATCCTGTGCCTCTTCGCCGCTCCGTTCCGATTGGCTACTGTTCTATGGCCATGTTCCGTCTATCCCCACACACGTTATAAAAAAAACTGCCACAGGAATGGAGGGATGAAGGTGGCGTTTTTTGATTGGCCAGCTGTACGCATGCCCGAAACACTCAGCTGTGATTGGCTAAATGGGGGACTCCTGGCACCAGAGATTCCGCACTTTACTGGAATCGAGCTGAGTCTGAGCGTGGTTCCCTGAAAAAGTAGTAGTTCCCAACTGGAGTCGGAAATTTGACCGTTACATGGGGCGAAGCTGGTACAAAACCACGTCGATCCCAGTGGCTGTGCAGAGCACTTAGGTCGAACGCAGCTCGAACTTAGGTCGATAACGCAAGTGCGGAATCGACCCTTGTGAGGTCAGTGGGGCCGAGAGAGTCCTGAGAGAACTGTGACTATCCCAAGGTCACCCAGCAGGAATGTAGGAGTGAAGAAACACATTCATGCCCACTGTCCTTGAGGGGGGACAAAATATCGAGTGCAGCTCAGCACATGTTTAAGAGGGGGGAGGGGGACAAAAGCAGCATTAGGGGAAATGGTGGCGCTCAATCCTCGACGAATTTTCGCCTTCCGTAAGGGGAAGATCGGAGACAGAAGCAAATTTTCCTACAGTCCATTCCTCCCTCTCTCGACTCTTTTGCACAGCATTGGAAATACCAGGCTCAAAATGGGTTTGGTTGACAGATGCAGAAGGGAAGGCGTGGATTTTCAACGGATCTCCAGACAACCAAGATTAGTTTCCCTAGAAGCAGGGGTCTGCACCCTGTGGCTCTCCAGATGTTCATGGACTACAATTCCCATCAGCCCCAAATTGGCCATGCTGGCAGGGGCTGATGGGAATTGTAGTCCATGAACATCTGGAGAACCACAGGGTGCAGACCCCTGCCTAAAGAAAATAGATGTCTTGGAGGATGTACCCAATGGTATTTCACCAGTGGTTCCCAAGCTGGGGTACGCATACCCCCAGGGTTATGTGGGGTACGCATCTGGGGGTACAAAAAATAGCATAATGGGTTTGCTAATATGGGGGTACAATTTTGGAGAAATGGGTTGCCAAGGGGTACCTGAGTGAAAAAAGGTTGGGAATCACTGCATTACGCCCTGCCGAGATCCCTTCTGAGCTGCCATCCCAATTCATTCAGTAGGAGATGTAGATTGACTCTGTGCACGTGGCAGGATAACCTGTCCCGAAGTCCTTCTTGGCACAGTTTTCGTAGCCCCCTGGAGAAAGTTCTGGAAGTCCACATTTCGTGGAGTTGCAACATTTCCGGAAGGTCGAAAAGGAGACACAGAAACGGCACGACAGTCGAAAGCATAGCTTATTTAATTTTTTATACATTTTTCTCAATTTTTTTTTGCTCTTTTCTTAATTTTTCCACTTTTTTTTAAACTTTTTTTTTTAATTGTCCTTTTGGATTTTTTTTTCCTTTTGCATAGGGGAAAAAAATTAAGAGAGGAAACAATAAAGAAAACCAGCGTCGACTTTCAGTACATAAAAAGGGAGGCGCATCGGCTAACAGTAACGCATAGAAATGCTATGAGCACCAAGGAAGGGAGCCGTTACTTGGGGGTGGGGTATAATCTATGTGGGGTGGGGCATTATTATCCTTGCTGAAATGGACTGCGGGGGCGGGGGGGCTGCAGTCGCTACATTTTGGAACCAGATTGAAATTGGGATCAGAAAAGGAAATTTGGATTGCCCATTGGTCTTTTCCACAGGGCATGGATGCAGCATGTTTTTAGACAGGTACCAAGTTTACATCATGGACTTCCCCTCTCAAAGAATTCTGGGAATTGTAGTTGGATGAGGATGCTGAGAAGCAGCCAAGGAGAGGCCGAATGGTTAAATTTGCACGGGGGGGCGGATAAGATATGCCATATTTAGGTGAGCTTCTATGGGGGGGGGAGCGGCTCCCATTTCCTTGTTGCGTCAGTGTGGTTTTGTACATGTTAACATGAAATAGCAAGCAAGAAGCCAAAAAAAAGAAGAAAAGATTGAGAGAGAGTAACTATTATTTCTGTAAAATCTGTAAAATATAAATGACAAAGGATGGGGACACAGGGTGGAGTGGGGGGGCAGAAGAAATATACTCCAAAATTAGAAATATAAAAAGAAAACGGGGGAAAGGATGGGGAGAGACCGGGAGGAAAAAAAGAAATTAAAAACTTGCCACTCAAATCTGAGGCGTCACTTTGGAGACAGATGTCCGCTATTCTCTTTCCTGCCCCCCCGGACTCTACCTGCAGCACTGCCCTCCTCGAGAGTAACACAGAGACAATGGAAAATCAGGCCCATAGGATGAGGCATCCCAAACTGAACAGCTGCGCGTTGGGGGATACATACCGTACGGATCGACAGGGCAGCAATGTCAAGAAAAGAGTGGGACAGACCTTGTGCCCTTTGGCCATAATCAGGCTCCAAGAGGAGCGAAATGACCCTTGACCTCTTTTCCACATCCAGGTACATATCAGCCTCACTTCCTGCCCCAGACATTCGTAGGTCAAAAAAGACGCAAGGAACCCTGTTCACTCCACTGACGCGTTTAGATCCTGCCTCCCTTCAGAGTCTGAATAAAAATGACCAAAACAGTATATATATATATATTTGCCTCTCCTGTAAATATGAAATGCTATGCATATTTATAGGGAGATGTAAGTCCTATTGAAATATATGGAACATAATTCCATGCAAAGATCTTTCAGGTCACACTGTGACTTGCCAACCGGTGTGATTCACGGGAGATTTATATATATCTATATCTATAGATATATACGTATAGATAGCGATATATATATATATAAAAGAGGCAATCGTCTTCTTAGAAGAGGTGTTTGTCCTTTTCTCGCACATAGGAAGGAGTGCCTCAGGAATACCTCTTCAAACGATACTTAAATGAAGAGTGAATGCTTCTCCCTATGCAACTTGAGACGAAGCGTTTTCCTTTCTCAGACAGGGTGGGACGCCTCTTCGAACAGTCTTATCAAAAAAGCCTTTTTTCCTCTTATACCCAGAAGGGAGTGCCTCTTCCAAGATATGCTTGCTTTCACATAAGTATGAATAACCAAAAAAAAAAAAAAGCAAAATAAGGACCTCCCCACCCCTGTTTCCAAACCTACCCCGTATGCAAATTTAGTCTGTTAATTAATCGATTTAAAAAAGCAGACAATTAATCAACTAAGCAGTCTTCAGGGAAGTCACAGTCCTAATGTAGAAAAGAAAACCCAGACATGGAAGAACTCTAGCCCCGCCCTCCACGTTCCTTCTTGGATCACGCCCCGCCCGCTCGATTCCCCCAGCCGATCCCGATAGCCCTACCCCAGTATAAGGGTACATCAGGTATAAAAAATCCCCCACCCCTCAAAAGAAGGCCACAGATTGCAATTTGGAGAAGAAGAAAACTCAAGGAAGGGGTGAAAAAGGAAGTACAAGCCAGCAGTAAAGTGAAGAGGCACAGCTTATTAATTTTTTTTGGTATTTCATGTATTTCATACTTCTGCTGGCTTCCCGTCCTTTTTTTTTCTCGTTTCCAACAATTATTACTTTTTATTTGTATTGACCATAACTAACCATGTGTTTAAGTGGATCGGGATTCCCGCCCCTCCCCGTCTGAAGCAGAGTTTGCTCGCCAGAGGTACGGGGAAAGATTTGGGGCCAGTTGTGATATTTCTGAGATTATTTTGTTCAGATACACACACACAAACAGGCACTCACACCTTTGCTGGGGGAAAAACACTCACGCCCACATTCCACCGGAAGATCTACAATACGAGCATAAATGTCTACATAGCAAACCTAAACTGGTTCGAATCTCGTTTAAGACCCGATTCTAGATTTCCCACTGCCTTCAGAAAATGACGGCCGTAGAAGTTAAACCACATTCAAACGTTTTCTAGTTGGGTCGATAGAAATGAGAGTTTACTAGTGTGGAGAGAGTCTAGACTCAGGACCTATTGGATGTGTCCTCTACGACCGTCTTCGGGGGAGGGGGAAGGGGCTGACCTTTGAACTAAAACTTTTAATACTGTCCTAAAATTTTGCAGGAGACTAGGGTGCCCCACACTTCATATGCCGCCGCAGCCCTTTCAGAACAAAATCCTCTTAATTGGCAATTTAAGTCTAGATTATACATGTTTGTTCCGTGTCGCCCCCTCGAGCGTACAAGCCACCGACGCTCAAATCCAAGATCAACAATGTGCAAGTCAAAACGATCTCTTTTTTTAAAAAAGCAGCAATTTAATAAACACATATTGCAAAATAAATATTTTTTTTAATATACACCTTCCCCCCCACCCCACCTTGCAAAGTGTCCTGGCTTTTAAGGAAGGATTGTCTACTCAGACCCTGTGGTCGTCCCCCCCCCTTCCAGGCCCCCTCCTCCAGCCAGTGCCTTCCAGGAAGAAAGAACCCCCACTTTTATGAAGCTATGATGTTGTCTAGGGTGGGGTGGGGTGCAGAACATGATATACAGCCGTGAGTAACTGAATTCCCAATAGCACCATAATGGCCTATATAATATTATGTACATTATTTATTCCCCCCCGGTCTTTAAAACATGAAAACCCAACTCCATCCCTCCCCAAATAATATTTAAAAGTGTCTTTTAGTCTTTAAGGGAATTTGTAGTGCATGAAAAGCTGGCAATCAGCCAGTCTTACCTAGAAGGGAAACCATTAAGGGCCACGGCCATTTTTCAGACCCTTCCTGTATTGTCATTCTGACGGGAACATGGTAGGGCTGGGAATAGGTCTACATTGCTGCTTCACAGCCCCCCTCCCCATAAATTGCCAACAGCACCCCCCCACACACACACTTGATCCCCCTTCCTGATTGTCTAGAACAGGCTTGATTCTTTTCTTGTTCCCCTACGACCGGAAGAAAATCGCCTTCAGTTGACCCGGCAAAGAATCTTTACCCCCAAAAGGTGTCTTTTCTTCTCGTCTGCAGATGAGAAAGTTTGGGCAGGTCGGACGGAAATATTACAAGGCCATTTCAAAGATTATGGGAGGGGTGTGTGTGTAATAAATGGACATGTCTTGACACCGCTGACTGCTAGTGTGTCAGCCGACCTTGGGCAAAGACTTCAGGTGGATTCTGGAAGGGATAATGTTGTGTCCACGCCCATGAGATGGCTTTGGCCAAAGAGCCAAAATTAAAAGTAGGCGTTGGAGCCAGAGGAAAAGGTCAAAGGCTCTCGCTGCGCTGCCTCCATGCGTTTTGCTTTCTTAATCAGTTGCCATTCAGCAAAGACAACATCTACATCTTGGAAAGGGTTAACTGAAAATACACGTCTAGATTTTTTCCAGTTTTTTGCGACGAGGGTCGTCGTAGCCATGAAACTGGGGGCCGGGGGTGGGGGAACGATAGCTAGCAGTTCTCAAAGGGAAATATTACAGGATCTCTTCGTGAGAAAGGGGCTCTCTCCCCACACACGAGAAGCTTTTGAAAAGGAATTCTGAGTTTTGCATCATGGGAAACCTTTTGCTGATATCCTGTGACCCCCTCCCCACACACAGGTGTGTGGGGGATGTACGCAGAGCAACTGGAAATGGTGAAGTTGGGTTGGAAAGTGCAAATCGGAGGCCTGCTCTCCTGATTTCATAGGTGGCGCCATCTTGGAGATGGCAGCCATAGAAGAAAACGGAGACAACTTAACAGCCCAGCTGGCGTAAGGTAATTAATAAGGTGCATTCATTTCAGAAATTCCTCCTTGGCCGACTGCAGTTTCAGAAACAAGCAAACCGACCTTAAGTGCTATCGAACAATAATGCTGACTTGGGGTGGTGGGGTGGTTTCCCAATAGGTGCACCCAATGGGTGCTGGCCAGAAAAGATTTCTGCCTCACCTCTTAGCACCCTCACAACGAGGACGGGATGTCCACATAACAACAAAGGAAAGATACGGGGCCGTGGCATGGCTAGTGTGTTTCGGCGTGCATTCGCACATGCGGTGGTTCGAACTTGCCAGATCACGGGGTCTGAATCAGACAAGGGCAGACTGTCTGGTTTCAGGGTGCATGTTACCCTCCTAGACACAGCATTTGACTTGTCTGAGTTCTCTGGTACTGGTTCAGTCCCTCTGTGTCTCTCTTACTGGTACATCCAGTGGGCAGTTTCGGAAAGCGAGGTAAGAGCATACAGGCTGGTGTATCTCCAGCTCTGGCTCTAGGGTTCTGGACTCTTCTCCATGAACAACGGATTCTTAGCGAGCCCTCGTAAGAGTGTCCAATTCCCTCGACGACTCTGAGCAAAGCAAGAACCCTGTTGGGATTTGCTACTCTTGGGTAAATGGGGGGGGAGGGTTGTAGTGCTCCATTTTGCGTCACTATTTTGTTGGGCTATTTCTAAAAATGAATTACTTCCTGTCATCGGGGGGGGCCCGTCCACTTTTCAAGAGACACTACAATGGGCCACTCTTTCGCCCTGGAAGTCTTCATGCCCGTTGCTTCTTTGACGTTAGTGCAGAAACGGGTTTCCCAACTCAGGACACCTCTGTCGAACTGGGCCCTAGTCCACAGAAGCCTCTGCCAGAAGCATAAGACTCAGAGGTGGGATCCAACCAGTTCTCACCACTTCTCTAGAAGTGGTTACTAATTTTTTCTGAGTGCCGAGAAGGGGTTACTAAAGCAACCTCCCCTGCCCAATAGGGTCTGGAGGTGCGTGTGTGCGGCGGCGCCACTGTTTGAATCCCACCACCATCGGAACCTGTTATTAAAATATTTGGATCCCACCACTGACAAGACTCCTAAGCAAAGTTAGCAGAACAGACAAACGCAGCTAGCCCTCTGGGAATTCAGTGCTGTAGTGTACACTAAAGAAAGAAATGTAGCATATTTTTTTAAAAAAGAGATGCTTTTCTGCATTATGGCAGTTCGATCCTCACCTGAAAGGAAAGCTGGAAAATGTGTGTGTGTGTATATATTGCAGACAGCAGATTAATTAGCTGCTTCCAAGCATGTTATTATTAGGTGTGGATTTGTATGCCCCTTGGTTAAATGCTGGGGGATCCCAATCTGACCCTGACACCTATAATCATCTCTGAAAGCTTCTAGTTTCACTGCAACCTCCGCCCCCCGCATCCACGATACTAATTTTATTGAGAAATAGTAACCGCGGGGTTCAGATTTGGTGTGCAGATGCTCAACGGCGCAAGACTCCCTAAAGCAGCCCCCGAGGTCTCTGTCTATGCTGCCAAGAGGGTGTTCTTCACCCCCAGAAGTTGGGAGTGTCTAGCCAAGCGGGACGGAGAGGGAATGAATATGCATCAGTGCCCTTTTTAGGCACCGGGGGGGGGGGGAACCCTGTGTAGGGCCCATCAATTTAGCCAGTGGGCAAGTGATACAAAGTGTCAAAGGTCGGCGGGTCTGATACAAAGTGTCAAAGGTCGGCGGGATGCTTCTAATACCAGTCGAAGTCCCCCGGCGCCGCCGTACCCCTTTCTCCACGACCTAAATTCTTCCCAGCCACACGCTGTTCAAACACAACGACCGGGTTTTTGCACAAGGGCCCTCATGCAACGCAAGGCAGGCTTGGAAAAAAAAAAACTCTGCACGCGTCGATAAAACAACAACAACAACAAAAGGAACGAGGAGTAGGGAATCGTACTCTACCCTTGGCCAGCTTAAAACATTACTTTAAAAAAAGAAAGAAACCCACCCCCTTTCCCACCCCCGTAATGCTTTCGACACATTTAAACGCTTCTCACAAAAAACAACAAAGTTTAATCTTTCCGCAGGGCGAAAGCTGCTCAGAGAACTGGTCGTGGTTTCAGGAAGTGTGGCAATGGGACCACATTCCCAGGGCATGTGACGGCTTCCTTTCTATGGACATCTTGTGATAAATGCAACCTGTAAAATGCTGGTTTCTGGTCAAGGGAGCGGTTGCCGGGGAGAAGCACGAAAAAGCGGGGCCGCCAGAAATGGCGGGAAGACGGGGAGCCTCGATTCGTTTTCAAATTTGAGCAGTGTTTAAACGCTACCGAATTCTAAGACCTGGCACTCAAACCCACGCCGTGAAAGACACACGGAGTCTCTTGAGCAGCAGTGGCGTAGAAGGTTAAGAGCTCGTGTATCTAATCTGGAGGAACCGGGTTTGATTCCCCCGCTCTGCCGCCTGAGCTGTGGAGGCTTATCTGGGGAATTCAGATTAGCCTGTGCACTCCCACACATGCTAGCTGGGTGACCTTGGGCTAGTCACAGCTTCTCGGAGCTCTCTCAGCCCCACCTACCCCACAGGGTGTTTGTTGTGAGGGGGGAAGGGCAAGGAGATTGTAAGCCCCTTTGAGTCTCCTGCAGGAGAGAAAGGGGGGATATAAATCCAAACTCTTCTTCTTCTTCTTGATGTAGTGAAGCCGTTTTCGGCATCAACTGATCCAATACGAGTCTGTTGCTTAGGTGCGAGTTTGAGTTTCAATTGTACACGCTGAGGCTGGTTTGGAGCAGAAACGCACCATGTAAGTTAGCAAACTGCCCCGATCAATTGAGGAGGAGGAGGAGGAAGAGTTTGGATTGAACCCTGCCTTTCCCTCCTGGAAGGAGACTCAAGGCAACTTACAAACTCCTTTCCCTTCCTCTCCCCACAACAGGCACCTTGCGAGGGAGGTGGGACTGAGAGAGTTCTGAGAGAACTGTGATTGGCCTCCCTTCATCCAGCAGGCTTCATGTGTAGGAGCGGGGAAACAAATCCAGTTCGCCAGGTAAGAGTCCACTGTTCGTGTGGAGGAGTGCAGAATCAAACCTGGTTCTCTGGATTGAAGTCCACCTGCTGCTAATCACCACACCATGCTGTTGAAGAAGATCTTAAAATACAGCCTGCAATAAGATTTTGATGACCGGATGGGTCCCACGTCTACATGCCATATATGTATTTGCATGGATGAATTAAACCATTTTTTTTTAAAAAAAACAACCTTCCAGCAGTCAAAACTGCAGTTTGGGAAGATGGCCGCACACAGAGATATGTCACACAAGTGCAGCTTGTATCATTTCAAAGCCGAATCGTGAATACCAGGCCTGACACTGAATTTGGCTGCTCCCATTTGGAGAAATTTGAGACAGGGAGTTTGTAAAGACTACTAACATTTTTCAGGTCGGAGGGACGATTTCATCTGCAGCTCAAAATAAAGTTTATTGCTGACAATGTGCTTTGGGCGTTGCCAACCCTAGCACAGGACAGTTTGTGGCTGGCAGACACTGTGAGAAGTGGCACAGCTGCTGAATTTCGGTTGAAAAAACCCTCTCGGATACTTTTGTAGGCTCTCACTCATCAGAAAAGCAAGCAAGGGCTCATTCCGCACATGCAGAATAATGCACTTTCAAACTGCTTTCAGTGCTCTTTGAAGCTGTGCAGAATAGCAAAATCCACTTGCAAACAGTTCTGAAAGTGGTTTGAAAATGCACTATTTTGCATGTGCGGAAGGGGCCAGAGTTTCAGTAGGACGAGAAAATTTAACCAGGGAAGAGGGAGAGTTGGTTCTGAAAGGTTTTCAGTCTGGCTTTGATATGGATCAGGAGATCTCATGCTACATACAGGAAATGTCCGACATATGACAGTAACATCCACGCAGTGTAGGTTTATTTCTTCTTCCGGTGCATTCTGGGAGTTACAGAACGATGAGTGGATGTCGAATTCACTTGTGATCCTCACGAGACGGGGGGAATGCACCTCTTACACCAAACATCCCATATGTACCAGAGATAGCCAATTTCTGCGTTTTAATTCTGGCCTCTTCGCACATGCAGGGTAATGCACGTTCAATCCACTTTCACAATTGTTTGCAAGCGGATTTTGCTATTTCGCACAGTAAAATCCAGCTGCAAAGTGCATTGAAAGTGGATTGAATGTGAATTATTTTGCATGTGTGGAAGGGGCATCTGTTTTCCAGATAGGATGAGTGCCTTCAGAGGTGGTAAAGTTCTACTCATATCACATATCTGGCCTTACAGTTAATTGCCTGGCCGTAGCTTGGATATTCGTCTCTAAGAAGGCATGCTTCCGAGTTATTTGGAAAATGTTTTTGCTTAGACATGAGACAAATTGGAAGGGATTGTCGAGACCAGTCAAAATTTTCTGGTGGGCTGGGCCCAAGAGCCTAACCCTAACCCTAACCCTAACCCTAACCCAAGAGTCCGCAGTTGGCTATTCTGGCCTTAGAAAGTACCGTCAGGCAAGAAATCCCTTTCTGTAGTGTGATAGATCCAGATGGCCCACAATAAAATTGTAATAAAATTGCTCAGATTCAGGGCACCGAGCAATTCTTCGCTGTTTTGGCTCTAGAATCTGTCCCTCTTGAAGTAACTTTGGAAATGGAAATGACCACTGAAAGAAGTTAGTAGCATTTAAAGGGGGTGGGGGGTGGGGAGAGAAATACAGTCGGAGCAAAAATTATAATAGAACGTGCTTCTCACGAATCTGCTGTGAAGAATACAAGGATTGTTTTAATATTGGGAACGCCCCACTAGTTTGGGACTTCCCACAAGCCGCTGCCACGGAATTCTTTTTTTTCTCTATTTTTTTTTGCTTTTTATAAAATATTAAACCCCTGCAACTATCCCCTCTGCCCAGCCAACCAAAACGAAGCAAAAAAATAATTACAAAAAGCCAGCAAATCTCTTACTCTATTCTACCGTCATCTTCTGCCTGTCTACTATACAAATGTAGGTCTGGAATGTTTCCCAACTCGAAAACATTTACGGTGCTGGAGAAGTTCAGAAGCCGAGGATTGTGGTTTGGATGCAGGATGCACGGGGTGTGGTCGACCCCGATGTATCCCCATATGCACATAACAGAGTCTTCTGAAATTTCAAAATGCTGATAATGAGATCTGTGGCCACTACCGAAACCCAAGTTCTCCAAATGTGAAAGATCAGCCGTCCTTGAATTAAAACTGAAGGCACACTCTAATGTCCAGAAGGGTTTACTTATAGAGTTCATAAGAATTAACTCTCTGCAGAGGCCACCCACGAAATTCCTGCACAACTGCAGGAATTCTTCCTGTGACTCATGCAGAGACTCAACAGTCTGCCTCCAGTCTGTGTGCAGAAAATCATGATGCATTTCTGCAGTGGAAGAGCTAGATTCAAGTTCTGTAGCATTTTAGAGACCAACGAGATTTTAGGGGTATAAGTGTTTGAGAGTCAAAGGTCCCTTTTGTCAGCTCTGATTCCCCACGAATCTTGCTGGTCTCCAAGATGCTACCAGGCTCAAATCTGGTCCCTCTACTGCAGACTAAGACGGCTGCCCTCCTGAAACACTTGATTTTGCGATGATGGTAACAAAACGATAGGATGATAACATTCAACTGACAGAGGGGCATAATTGCACACTTTTAGCCAAGGCTGGCTAAAACTGCACAAGCTTAGAACAGGAACTCATGCAGAGACCCTAAACAGACTTTCTCCATATGGAAACGCACTCTTCATTCAGAAGTGCTTTTGATTTATTTTAGTTCATGAAACACACTTTATGAAGGGACAACAAAAACCCAGAACAGTTTTTTTTCCTGGTGGGAATGCCCCAGCAGCAAGCCAAACACAAAACAGATGCACGCAAGGTGTCCAGAAATGTCCCGAGGGTCAAAGAAGATCTCTTCCCATGAAACTGGGCAAAATGACCTAAAGTCTAAACTTCAAGGCGCACGTTTTAAAACTGAAACATCCTCTTTAGGACCCACGCTCAGGTTTCAAAACTTGGGGATTCTGGCTCAACGCAAAAGCTTTTCATGGGAATGAAGAATCAACCACAGCACTTAAACTGATCCAAGCCAGGAACGTTTCCAGACCTCAAAACAAAGAAACCAGGCTAGAGCCTACTGGAAAATGCAGCTCCCTAAGGTTACAACCCCCCTTCCCCCCCATGTACATACACATATGGTTCAGCACCCCCCCACCCCCAAACAATGCCAACTTCATAAGGAAGTTCCCCCTCAGCACAGGTTGGATGAAAACAAGATCCTCTTTTGAAAGTAAAGGTTTGTAGACAGGGTTGGTGGGAGAGGCGGTGGGAGACACAGTAGCAACCGCTAACTTTGGTCAACTGAAAAGCAAAGAATAGTGTACCATCAAAACAGCTCTCCGGATCCTCGGGTGTTGCGATTCCTTCCGAGATTCTTGCATTCAAATAACCGCAAGCCCAGACCCTCCCTTTCAATAATAATAATAACAATACACATTTGCATGGGCATTTGAAAGGTAACCGAACTTTTTTTTTTGCTAGAGATCTATTCTTAATAGCACGAGATATTGGTGTGGGACGGGGCGGGGGGGGGGGAGGATTGCATATTTATCTTTCTGGATGCAATTGGTATTTACAGCTGGAAGACGACTTGACAAGGCTAGAGGGGCCGCTGTTTGGGGAGGGGGCCTCCCCCATCGCCTCCTCTCTGAGGGGAAAAAAATACATGGCTTAGAAGAGGGAGAAAAGCACGCTTTCACCCACAGCCACCCACACTTGGCACAGATCCGGGTAATTTCAAGGAGCCTCGCCGGAGTAACAGCGCTGAGCGACCCATTTCTGAGTGTTTCAAAATAAGCCGAACTTCCCCTCCACGCCCCAAAGAAACTGGAAATTGTAGTAACTGTGAGGGACAACAGAACCTCCACGTTCAGAGGCAGTCTACCAGCGATTCGCAAAGAGTAGCGAAAAACAGCAGGGGAGGGCTCGTGCCGTGTAGGTTGCCTCAGCCTGGGTGCCGTGGATCCTTGAGAGCAGGGGTCTGCAACCTGCAGCCCTCCAGATGCGCATGGACTACAAATCCCATCACCCCCTGCCAGCATGGTGGCAGGGGCTGATGGGAATTGTAGTCCATGGACATCTGGAGAGCCGCAGGTTGCAGACCCTTGCTTTAGAGATTTTCTCAGGGACCGTCACCCTTCTTTGAGAACTACAATTCCTAGAGTTCTTCGGAAAGGGGAGCAGCCATTATACTGAAACGGGGTTATGTTTGTAGTGCAGACATACTTGGCTACACAGAGTACACCTAATGACCTCTTTCTTAAAGATTATTTCAAACTGGTATTAAAAACGTACTGTAGAGAAACCTCCGTAATGCTGTTTAATGTCCAGCAACCTCCAGGTGTTGGGGGTGTGTGTGTCAGGAACAACCCACCCACCCCGCTCTCCTCCGCGCTGCAAAGCCAAAGGGGTTTTGCACTGGATTGCCAGCATCTGGAGAGGGGCTTAAAAAGTGTCTTTTAAAGAAAAAGAAAGTGGCTGTAACTTCTCACAGTGGCGCACACAATATTTGATCGGTCAACGCAGGCACATCTGGTCAAACAAGTTCACTGGGTTTGGGGAACTACAAAAATGAAAACCCGTTGCTGGAACACACAAGCGGCATGCTGCCAAAAAGGCCCCAACAACCCGGGTTGGATCCGGCCCGCTTTTCCGCTCAACCTCTTCCTGTGTCCCGCCCACGCTGCGTCGGCTCGTGCAATTCCTGCGATCCCCACACGGTCGTTTTTTGTGTGGTCGAAGCAGACCCCTCGCCTCTCTTTCCTGTTTGTGGGAAAACCGACTGGATCCAACCTGTCTGCAGCCCAAGATGGCTTCCCTTTTCGCAAGGAATTCTGGGGGAAACGCCCCGTTCTAGATGCTGAGAATTCTCCGCGAGAGAGCCCTTGTCTGACCCTTCTGTGCACGCTTCGGGAGTGGGGGGGAAGAAAACCAAAACATCCCATTTGCTGTTTGTAGTGCAAATGTACCCTTCCAGAGGTAGCAAAGACCAGCCTCACGTGTAAAAGTAAAAATAAAAATCCAACCCCCTGGGGCCTCTCGCCTCTTCCCCGCCCTCGCCCAGCACCAGATCACATGAAAGAGCACTGAAATTTTAAACCAAACGTTAAGAAATAGAAAAACCTCCTGTCTCTTCCCCTATTGCAACCTGCCCCATCTTCACGCAGCAATCTGCTTCTTATAATTTTTTTAACAAGGGTGATGCGCACGCCCTCTCCCCTGCCCACCCCCAATTTTTTTTCTTCCATTCCCCCCCCCCATACACGCATCAAAAGCATGCAAAAACACACCTGTGCAGTGATCTCATTAGAGTTAATACATATTTCGTAGAAGGCAAGGCACATTATGTGATATAAAACTTATTTTTTCTTTTCCGTTTTTTTTTCTCGTGCAAATTAGGAAAAGGTGGATTGTTTCTGCCGTCGTCCCTCGTCAAAGAGGCGGACCGAAGGGAAAGGAAAGGGAGGGACGGGGTTAGGGAAAGAATAGCCCCTATACATATTTGCCATGCAAAATCTCAGCCAGCTGATTGGTTGAGCTAGGTCACATGAGTTCCCGTTTCAAAGCACCATGCAATCTATATTTGTAAGGGATAATCTGTTTTCTTTTTCCTGCCAACGCTGCCTCTTTACCGATTGAGGATTTTCTAAAAATTTTCACTTTGTAAAAATTTCTGGGGTCAGCCACACCCCCAGAAACCCCTTCGTTGACCCCATCATACAGTCTATCTTGAAGATATCCCGGGGTGTACGGGAGAGGTCTGCCCTTCCTGCTCAGTTTTCACCCTACCCATCCCTGGTCGAACCTGGCATAGCTGTTCTCACGAAAGTGCCGAGATTTACACGAGAGCTGCCGGAAGCTGTCGATCCCCCGCCCCCAACAATCGATGCCAACTTTGGGATGAGGGAGTCTCGCAAAGTCTTAGAAAGTGGGAGCGAGAAGGAAGATGTGTTGCATATGCAAACGCAAGCCCAAGATTTCAGTCGGACAGATTGCAGCGCCGGAGTGGACGTTTCGTGAAGCGAGATGGTGCAGGAGCACGTCGGCCGCTGGGTCTTTTTCGCTGCGAAGTTTCGCCAAGGATGGAAAGTTCTCCAACGGGAAGAGACGAACATTCGTAAAGCTGGAAGATCCACCTGAGAAAAAATAACAAAGGGCAGTCTCTCCTTGCGAAAGAAATACCCTGTCTTTCTTCTCGGCCACGTTCGCTGGGAGATCCCAAGCAACCTTTTGTTTACAGTGAAAGGGTCTCCAAATTTGTGAAGGTTCCATCGGAAGGAGCCTCGTCCCCGCTGTTCGCTGGCACGCTGGATCAAAAAACTGCAGCTTTGTCTTAGGAGTTGGGAAGAAACTCCAGAGCCGAGCTGGGCCATTTTGAAACAGGCTAGGGGGTGATCTGCAGAACTGGATCTGGGTTCATCTCAGAACTCTTATCTGGAAAAAAGGCATCAGTGCAGTGGAGGGGGTAGGAAGGGGGTGTATGAACCCTGATATCCTCCCGTTCTTGTAAGCCACCAGCGATAGCCGACTCACGGTATCCGAAGGGCCCATTTACACTGCAAATGGATATTGTTTGGACATCCCATTTCACCTCCGCGGGCTTTGCTGCAAAGGGACCTTTGGGGAGAGTTTTGGACAATTGGGGGGATATTCGGGGAGAGTCTGGACAATTCTTCGTGTGAGACAGCTCTATTGCTCCTTGTCTCGAAGTAGTGTTCCAAGAAGAGGGAACTGGTAAACTGATTCTGGTGTAGATGTACCCTTCCTTATTCTGCTAAAATGTAGCTTAATTCTCACGGGTTGAGGTGTCCTTTCCATAGATTAGGCCAATGCGTGACCTAGAACAGTCATGAGAGTCCGCGCTCTGTGGCGGAACGTCTTCGTTTACGGATTCGACAACTTTCTCGTGTAGTCCAAGAACGAAGACTGCTGCTCGCTGGGACTGTGGTACTCGTCTGACCTTTCCACGAATTCTGCTTGCGTGGTGACAACTCTGTTTGGGGGAAATATGCCGAGGGGTCCTTTTGTTTCTGCACATTTTCTTCTCAAATCCCAACCCTTTGGCACGAGGATCGCCGGGGGCTTTAAGGTCGCGATCAGCAGCATTTATCCTCAGGGAGCGGGGAGCAAAGTCCTGAATCCAACTGACCACTAGCGTGTGGCCATTATCAGTTCTGCCCTCATAGAGGACTTTGATCCAAGCGTCAGTCCAAGGTGGCAGCTGACCGAGAGGAAGAAAGTCTGATCCGTGGCGTTGAAAGCTTTGGTCTTGGTTAAGAATAGGGTGATCCAAGCTCTGGTGCTTGGCTTGACTTGAGCCTCCCGTTAACTTCATTCCCCCTCCAAACCGGCATCCTTTGCACCCTAGCAAAGAGGACTGGAGCGTTAAGATGTAGGCACTTGAACCAGTCCAAGATGGCTTCTAGACTCCAAGTGGAGGTTTGGAGGGGGGGAACTGTAGAATATGGCATTCCTGGCTCTTCACACCAAATCTAGCTTCGACTTCCTCCTCTCCCACCCCATATCTTCAGTTTCAGATCCATGATTCCCCTCCCCCCGCAAAAAAACCCCCACCAGGAACCCCACACATCCCCACCCCTCACATTTTCTTTTTTCCTCTCCCCCCTCTTCAAAGTGCATTTCCTACAAAAAATGTGCAATCCATATTAGCAATCATCTCTTAGCTGGGCTACCATGCATAGCTCTTTGTACACAAGGGCAGGGCAGGGGGGAGGGAAGAGTGGAGCACTCACCCCTCCATGCCTCGTTCAACCCTTTCCCCTCCCGACGCTGCCACCATGTTGCAAACCGCACAACACCCTCCCCCCACTGGCTTTCAGCCAATTTCCTGCCTGAGTTTCATATATACATATACACACACAGAGTGATCCATGAGTGTGTATATAGGCATGTTTGTACTAAAGCAGGGAAGCACAGCAGACAGCAATAAGCCGGTAGGCTGTGTATACTATGTTCTCGAGCCCCGAGTGCGAGTTCAACCCCCACTGCAGGCCAACGACCCCTCCAGAACCAAACTGAACGATCAGACCCTAGCTGTTAGGTCTAACTTTAAGGCAAATGTTAAAGTCAGACCCCCAGGGATGGTGGAAGGATGCGGGAGGACACCGGATCAGCACAACGCAGTCACGAAACAATTGCCTGCACCCCCCCTTTAAGAAACGTTGCTTTCATCCGACCCACACCTATCCCGTGCAGCTCAAGAGAACGGGCTTGTTTTCCACATTCACGGCCAAATTTTTAGCGTCTCCCCCAAACTCACCATCACATCCAACACCCCCTCCCACCCCAGCCCAGAACTGCACTGTTTCATCATAATCACTTTCCGTGGCTTAAATCCATTCTCATCTCCATCTCCACCCCCACCCCCCCACTCTGGCCTCTGCCGGACAATCCAGCCCACCCCCACATGCTTGGCCCGTTCAAAGGATCATAGTCAGAAGCAAAAGCATTCCAGACCAAGAGGACAGAAAATACCCCACATGCCCTTTCTGTAGTCTTGACAGCACCCCCTTGGTAAATGCTGTGGCCCAGCAAAACCCCATCTGGAACCTAAATATCAATGGGGGGTGGGAGGGAAGAAATACAGGTTAAAAAGGTGACCCACGTTCTTCTCTCTCGGGAGAAAAATTGTACCAAACTCTGCATCTCACAGTGGATCCTCTTGACTTGTGGTTCCACAGTCTCTTGGTCGTCCTGGAACATAATCCCCCGTGGGGGGGGGGGGTGTATGTGAAAAAATGGGGAGGAGTCCGCAGCTGGCCCAGGTGAATCTGTTCTTTCTGTTCAGAAGAGATGGAAAAACCATCACGGACTTTTGCATATACATCCCTTTGGAGAACGCAGCGGGCGGGAGTTTCGGATGGAGAGGGGGCTGTGATGGCAGGATGCACCCTCCCACCATCTTCTGTCCATCTTCCACTGACAGGCGCATAGTGTTTCTAGCTAGAAGCCACATCCAACAGCCCCTTGCTCAGGTCTGTTCAGTTGGGGGAGAGTGCGGGCAGGGAGGGGCGGTTGTCTGTAACTTTTTCAAAAAGTCCGAACCGTTCCCCCGTGCTTCCTGTACTTCCGTAGTCTCTCGCAATGTTGTCGTTAAGTTTCTCTGGCTGTCTTTGCGTTGCCACCAAAGGTTTGGGCTGGAGGGGTGGGGTGGGGCTGCGTTGCTCTCGCTGAAGAAAGCCCATAGCCCGGGGTGGGAAGGAAGGTGAAGATCCAGCAAGCGGCAACTAACCTAAATACCAGGACTGGAAGAAGATAGCAAAGAGTCAGCAGTTTGGTAAGAAACGTTTTTGCCTTCTGGTCGAGGCGTAGCTGGGCCAGAGTGCGCCCGGTGCGTACTCTGTGTTTTTTGCCCCCACTTCCTCCGCAGTGCCCTGCCCCTCTGCCCCCCCTTACCTTAGTTCAGCCTGGAAAAGCGCCCTGTTCCTTTCACAGTGAAAATGGCCAGGTGGGGAACTACACTTCCCATGAGACCCTGGGGCTCGCAAGGTCTCCTGGGAAGTGTAGTTCCCACCGGGCCGTTTTCAGCCTGAAGAGAACAGGCCGCTTCTCCAGCCTGCACTGCTTCACTAAGGTAAGTGGGGGGCGCTGCGCGGGATTTTCTGCCCCCCAGATGTGCACCTGGGGCAACGAGTCCCCCACCCAGTGGTAGCTTCACCTCTGCCTTCTTGGCATCCTCCCACTTGCAAATATTTACCCAGTGACGAAGGGAGGGGGAAACTGCACCTGGCGCCCTCCCCGCGCGTGACTACAATGGTAGAGCCCAGGGCGAGCTGCGTCGGATGTCCCCATTGCAGCTACTGCATTTACCCACAATGCCCTTTAATTCAGATGTAGGGGGGTCATTCCTGTTTCTGCAGCAAAGAAGCCCAGAAGCAAGCAGACAGACAGAACTGCCCTCCCTTGTTTTATCACCAGCAGCTGGAATTCAGAATGAAGACTGCCTCTGGATATGGAGGTTCCACTTATCACTCCTTCCAAAAACTCTTGAAACGCGCATGTGCCGCATCAAGTGACACATGACCCAGCGTTCTTTGTTTTGTCTCTTTTTGCATGTATGTTGTTCATGTATATCTTTCTCCACTATTCATTTTCCCGGCAAGTGTTCCTGTTTCATTCACTTCTTTGGCATTATTTTTAATGCCACCTCTACGCTGAAAATCATATTGAAATTCACAAATTTTATGAGGGGGGACAGTGACACACGGAAACAGAAAATGGTGTTATCAACAAGATTTGGACGATGGATTTGAAAAAAAAGAGGGGGAAATAAAATTGCAAAAAAATATTGTAGGCAATTTTTTAAGGCAATTTTTACGGGGGAAATTCCAAGTTTCACAGTGTTTGCATTTTTCGTCATTTGCTTCCGCTTTTCGCTTTATAGATTTATCCGCATCACGTACGAAAACTCTGCTTTGATTTCGTTTCTCCCTCGAGTGAATCAAACCCCTGAGTCTTTATTGAGTTCCTGTTTTTTTTTTACAAACATTGATACTCTATGGTTTTTTTTAATTCATAACTGTAGGGCTAGCTATTGACAAAAATACAAACAAACTGAAATTGGAACAAAACGGAGAACATTCATTCATCCCAACGGTTGCAAAGGATCGCGCTTGGCTGTCAATGGCTGGACTGTTTTGACAGAGGCTCTGCCTTAAAAGCCAACTGGGTAAGACAACCACAAGGCTTTGAAGAAGGAAAAAGACTTTTAGGTCGATTCTGCACTTGGGTTATCGACCTAAGTTCGTGTTGCCCGGAATTTAATGTTCGCGCACAACCACTGGGATCGACGTGGTTTTGTACCAGCTTCGCCCCGTGTAACGGTCAAATTTCCGACTCCAGTTGGGAACTACTACTTTTGCAGGGAACCACGCTCGAACTCAGCTCGATTCCAGTAAAGTGCGGAATCTCTGGTGCCAGGAGTCCCCCATTCAGCCAATCACAGCGGAGTGTTTCGGGCATGCGTACAGCTGGCCAATCAAAAAACGCCACCTTTGTCCCTCCATTCCTGTGGCAGTTTTTTTTATAACGTGTGTGGGGATAGACGGAACATGGCCATAGAACAGTAGCCAATCGGAACGGAGCGGCGAAGAAGCACAGGATGATCCCGCCCTCCGAGCTGGGATCAAGCTGGTTGCAGTGGGGAACAACAATGGCTTCGACCTGGGTCTGTACCCTTCTCAGGGAACTGGGTCGAACCTATTTTACTCATGTGCGGAATCGCCCTTAAACAGCAACATTTCTCAATGAGGACACGCAGCAAGCATTCACACAGATCAAGAGCCAAATTCTTCTGCTGCACCAGGACCTGTTTCCCTGGCCCATGAGATCCTCCGGAAGGCCCACAAGACAAGGCATGGAGATCAAAGCCACTCCCTCCCATTGCTGCAATTGGTGTTCAGGGATACACTGCCACTGAAAATGGAAGTTCCATTTAGCCATTTTGGCTAGTAGCTGCCGACTCTTCTCCATGAATGTGCCTAGTCCTCTTTACAATGAATGTGCCCAATCCTCTTTTAAAGCCGACTTAAGCTCGTAGCCACTGCTACATCTTGGGGCAGTGAGTTCCAGAAGCCTTTGAGCCGAGCCGAATGCTCACCTGCCCCTCTCCAGACCAGTGGCCGTCGAGGAGTGGGTAAGAAATCCGCCTCACTTCGGACAAGGCTAGAATATCCAGCACATTTTATCTGCAGGGTTGTTTTTGCTGTAAAGTCACAGCTGACATGTGGCAACCCCATGGGGTTTTCATGGCAAGGGATTAACCGAGGTAGTTTGCCGTGGTTCTGGACCCTGAATTCCCTTGGTTGGTCTCAATAAATCATCCCCAGTGATCAGTGGTGGGATCCAAAAATTTTAGTAACAGGTTCCCATGGTGGTGGGATTCAAACAGTGGCGTAGCGCCAAGGGGCTGGGCGTGGCACGACGGGGGCGTGGCTGGACTTTTCTGGGGCGGGGCATTAATAATTTCTCTGTTACTGTAAAAAACTCTTACTGTAAAAAAAAAGTTCCCAATTTCCAGCTGGTATCTTTCTGTTCATAATTTAAACTCATTATAACAAGTCCTATCGCCTACTGCCAACAGAAACAACTACTTTTCCTCTGATTGACTGCCTGTCAAATACTTCATACTTCCAAATACTTAATTTTGTTTCTAGAAATCAAAAGAAGGATACTTTCCTTAAACAAGGAACTTTACCCTATCTCTAAAACATGTTTTTAAAACAGCCCAACAGGGAGAATTATCCCGTTTTCCACCTTCGCTAACCAGCCACATAGGAAGCAACAGGACTTTATGATTTTTGGACCTGATGGAATTTCTAACGGAAAAGCAGACCCAATTAGTAACCCCCTCTCGGCACACACAAATAATTAGCAACCCACTCTCGGGAACTGGTGAGAACCTGCTGGATCCCACCTCTGCCAGTGATGCTTGGAACTTCCTAGGGCCTGTGTGGAACTGAGCAGCCCAAGAAAGCTCCCTTGGCTGGACAACCCCTGATCTGCATGGCATCGTGCGGCTGCGCACCTGTGTGGCTTACAGGGAACGTTGTCTAACATCCAAATACTAAGTAGGGCCAAATCGGATAAGATCAGCAAGCCCAGGGCATCCAGGTCAGGGGTGGTAGTCATGAAAAGCGCCATCATGCCTCAACCGACTCTTGGCGACCCCGTAGGGCACAGGTGTCAAACTCGCGGCCCTCCAGATGTTATGGACTACAGTTCCCATCATCCCCTGCCAGCATCGTGCTGGCAGGGGCTGATGGGAACTGTAGTCCATAACATCTGGAGGGCCGCGAGTTTGACACCTGTGTCCCCCCCCCCCCCCCCCCCCCCCCCCCCCCCCCCCCCCCCCCCCCCCCCCCCCCCCCACCCCCCCCCCCCCCCACCCCCCCCCCCCCCCACCCCCCCCCCCCCCCACCCCCCCCCCCCCCCACCCCCCCCCCCCCCCACCCCCCCCCCCCCCCACCCCCCCCCCCCCCCACCCCCCCCCCCCCCCACCCCCCCCCCCCCCCACCCCCCCCCCCCCCCACCCCCCCCCCCCCCCACCCCCCCCCCCCCCCACCCCCCCCCCCCCCCACCCCCCCCCCCCCCCACCCCCCCCCCCCCCCACCCCCCCCCCCCCCCACCCCCCCCCCCCCCCACCCCCCCCCCCCCCCACCCCCCCCCCCCCCCACCCCCCCCCCCCCCCACCCCCCCCCCCCCCCACCCCCCCCCCCCCCCACCCCCCCCCCCCCCCACCCCCCCCCCCCCCCACCCCCCCCCCCCCCCACCCCCCCCCCCCCCCACCCCCCCCCCCCCCCACCCCCCCCCCCCCCCACCCCCCCCCCCCCCCACCCCCCCCCCCCCCCACCCCCCCCCCCCCCCACCCCCCCCCCCCCCCACCCCCCCCCCCCCCCACCCCCCCCCCCCCCCACCCCCCCCCCCCCCCACCCCCCCCCCCCCCCACCCCCCCCCCCCCCCACCCCCCCCCCCCCCCACCCCCCCCCCCCCCCACCCCCCCCCCCCCCCACCCCCCCCCCCCCCCACCCCCCCCCCCCCCCACCCCCCCCCCCCCCCACCCCCCCCCCCCCCCACCCCCCCCCCCCCCCACCCCCCCCCCCCCCCACCCCCCCCCCCCCCCACCCCCCCCCCCCCCCACCCCCCCCCCCCCCCACCCCCCCCCCCCCCCACCCCCCCCCCCCCCCACCCCCCCCCCCCCCCACCCCCCCCCCCCCCCACCCCCCCCCCCCCCCACCCCCCCCCCCCCCCACCCCCCCCCCCCCCCACCCCCCCCCCCCCCCACCCCCCCCCCCCCCCACCCCCCCCCCCCCCCACCCCCCCCCCCCCCCACCCCCCCCCCCCCCCACCCCCCCCCCCCCCCACCCCCCCCCCCCCCCACCCCCCCCCCCCCCCACCCCCCCCCCCCCCCACCCCCCCCCCCCCCCACCCCCCCCCCCCCCCACCCCCCCCCCCCCCCACCCCCCCCCCCCCCCACCCCCCCCCCCCCCCACCCCCCCCCCCCCCCACCCCCCCCCCCCCCCACCCCCCCCCCCCCCCACCCCCCCCCCCCCCCACCCCCCCCCCCCCCCACCCCCCCCCCCCCCCACCCCCCCCCCCCCCCACCCCCCCCCCCCCCCACCCCCCCCCCCCCCCACCCCCCCCCCCCCCCACCCCCCCCCCCCCCCACCCCCCCCCCCCCCCACCCCCCCCCCCCCCCACCCCCCCCCCCCCCCACCCCCCCCCCCCCCCACCCCCCCCCCCCCCCACCCCCCCCCCCCCCCACCCCCCCCCCCCCCCACCCCCCCCCCCCCCCACCCCCCCCCCCCCCCACCCCCCCCCCCCCCCACCCCCCCCCCCCCCCACCCCCCCCCCCCCCCACCCCCCCCCCCCCCCACCCCCCCCCCCCCCCACCCCCCCCCCCCCCCACCCCCCCCCCCCCCCACCCCCCCCCCCCCCCACCCCCCCCCCCCCCCACCCCCCCCCCCCCCCACCCCCCCCCCCCCCCACCCCCCCCCCCCCCCACCCCCCCCCCCCCCCACCCCCCCCCCCCCCCACCCCCCCCCCCCCCCACCCCCCCCCCCCCCCACCCCCCCCCCCCCCCACCCCCCCCCCCCCCCACCCCCCCCCCCCCCCACCCCCCCCCCCCCCCACCCCCCCCCCCCCCCACCCCCCCCCCCCCCCACCCCCCCCCCCCCCCACCCCCCCCCCCCCCCACCCCCCCCCCCCCCCACCCCCCCCCCCCCCCACCCCCCCCCCCCCCCACCCCCCCCCCCCCCCACCCCCCCCCCCCCCCACCCCCCCCCCCCCCCACCCCCCCCCCCCCCCACCCCCCCCCCCCCCCACCCCCCCCCCCCCCCACCCCCCCCCCCCCCCACCCCCCCCCCCCCCCACCCCCCCCCCCCCCCACCCCCCCCCCCCCCCACCCCCCCCCCCCCCCACCCCCCCCCCCCCCCACCCCCCCCCCCCCCCACCCCCCCCCCCCCCCACCCCCCCCCCCCCCCACCCCCCCCCCCCCCCACCCCCCCCCCCCCCCACCCCCCCCCCCCCCCACCCCCCCCCCCCCCCACCCCCCCCCCCCCCCACCCCCCCCCCCCCCCACCCCCCCCCCCCCCCACCCCCCCCCCCCCCCACCCCCCCCCCCCCCCACCCCCCCCCCCCCCCACCCCCCCCCCCCCCCACCCCCCCCCCCCCCCACCCCCCCCCCCCCCCACCCCCCCCCCCCCCCACCCCCCCCCCCCCCCACCCCCCCCCCCCCCCACCCCCCCCCCCCCCCACCCCCCCCCCCCCCCACCCCCCCCCCCCCCCACCCCCCCCCCCCCCCACCCCCCCCCCCCCCCACCCCCCCCCCCCCCCACCCCCCCCCCCCCCCACCCCCCCCCCCCCCCACCCCCCCCCCCCCCCACCCCCCCCCCCCCCCACCCCCCCCCCCCCCCACCCCCCCCCCCCCCCACCCCCCCCCCCCCCCACCCCCCCCCCCCCCCACCCCCCCCCCCCCCCACCCCCCCCCCCCCCCACCCCCCCCCCCCCCCACCCCCCCCCCCCCCCACCCCCCCCCCCCCCCACCCCCCCCCCCCCCCACCCCCCCCCCCCCCCACCCCCCCCCCCCCCCACCCCCCCCCCCCCCCACCCCCCCCCCCCCCCACCCCCCCCCCCCCCCACCCCCCCCCCCCCCCACCCCCCCCCCCCCCCACCCCCCCCCCCCCCCACCCCCCCCCCCCCCCACCCCCCCCCCCCCCCACCCCCCCCCCCCCCCACCCCCCCCCCCCCCCACCCCCCCCCCCCCCCACCCCCCCCCCCCCCCACCCCCCCCCCCCCCCACCCCCCCCCCCCCCCACCCCCCCCCCCCCCCACCCCCCCCCCCCCCCACCCCCCCCCCCCCCCACCCCCCCCCCCCCCCACCCCCCCCCCCCCCCACCCCCCCCCCCCCCCACCCCCCCCCCCCCCCACCCCCCCCCCCCCCCACCCCCCCCCCCCCCCACCCCCCCCCCCCCCCACCCCCCCCCCCCCCCACCCCCCCCCCCCCCCACCCCCCCCCCCCCCCACCCCCCCCCCCCCCCACCCCCCCCCCCCCCCACCCCCCCCCCCCCCCACCCCCCCCCCCCCCCACCCCCCCCCCCCCCCACCCCCCCCCCCCCCCACCCCCCCCCCCCCCCACCCCCCCCCCCCCCCACCCCCCCCCCCCCCCACCCCCCCCCCCCCCCACCCCCCCCCCCCCCCACCCCCCCCCCCCCCCACCCCCCCCCCCCCCCACCCCCCCCCCCCCCCACCCCCCCCCCCCCCCACCCCCCCCCCCCCCCACCCCCCCCCCCCCCCACCCCCCCCCCCCCCCACCCCCCCCCCCCCCCACCCCCCCCCCCCCCCACCCCCCCCCCCCCCCACCCCCCCCCCCCCCCACCCCCCCCCCCCCCCACCCCCCCCCCCCCCCACCCCCCCCCCCCCCCACCCCCCCCCCCCCCCACCCCCCCCCCCCCCCACCCCCCCCCCCCCCCACCCCCCCCCCCCCCCACCCCCCCCCCCCCCCACCCCCCCCCCCCCCCACCCCCCCCCCCCCCCACCCCCCCCCCCCCCCACCCCCCCCCCCCCCCACCCCCCCCCCCCCCCACCCCCCCCCCCCCCCACCCCCCCCCCCCCCCACCCCCCCCCCCCCCCACCCCCCCCCCCCCCCACCCCCCCCCCCCCCCACCCCCCCCCCCCCCCACCCCCCCCCCCCCCCACCCCCCCCCCCCCCCACCCCCCCCCCCCCCCACCCCCCCCCCCCCCCACCCCCCCCCCCCCCCACCCCCCCCCCCCCCCACCCCCCCCCCCCCCCACCCCCCCCCCCCCCCACCCCCCCCCCCCCCCACCCCCCCCCCCCCCCACCCCCCCCCCCCCCCACCCCCCCCCCCCCCCACCCCCCCCCCCCCCCACCCCCCCCCCCCCCCACCCCCCCCCCCCCCCACCCCCCCCCCCCCCCACCCCCCCCCCCCCCCACCCCCCCCCCCCCCCACCCCCCCCCCCCCCCACCCCCCCCCCCCCCCACCCCCCCCCCCCCCCACCCCCCCCCCCCCCCACCCCCCCCCCCCCCCACCCCCCCCCCCCCCCACCCCCCCCCCCCCCCACCCCCCCCCCCCCCCACCCCCCCCCCCCCCCACCCCCCCCCCCCCCCACCCCCCCCCCCCCCCACCCCCCCCCCCCCCCACCCCCCCCCCCCCCCACCCCCCCCCCCCCCCACCCCCCCCCCCCCCCACCCCCCCCCCCCCCCACCCCCCCCCCCCCCCACCCCCCCCCCCCCCCACCCCCCCCCCCCCCCACCCCCCCCCCCCCCCACCCCCCCCCCCCCCCACCCCCCCCCCCCCCCACCCCCCCCCCCCCCCACCCCCCCCCCCCCCCACCCCCCCCCCCCCCCACCCCCCCCCCCCCCCACCCCCCCCCCCCCCCACCCCCCCCCCCCCCCACCCCCCCCCCCCCCCACCCCCCCCCCCCCCCACCCCCCCCCCCCCCCACCCCCCCCCCCCCCCACCCCCCCCCCCCCCCACCCCCCCCCCCCCCCACCCCCCCCCCCCCCCACCCCCCCCCCCCCCCACCCCCCCCCCCCCCCACCCCCCCCCCCCCCCACCCCCCCCCCCCCCCACCCCCCCCCCCCCCCACCCCCCCCCCCCCCCACCCCCCCCCCCCCCCACCCCCCCCCCCCCCCACCCCCCCCCCCCCCCACCCCCCCCCCCCCCCACCCCCCCCCCCCCCCACCCCCCCCCCCCCCCACCCCCCCCCCCCCCCACCCCCCCCCCCCCCCACCCCCCCCCCCCCCCACCCCCCCCCCCCCCCACCCCCCCCCCCCCCCACCCCCCCCCCCCCCCACCCCCCCCCCCCCCCACCCCCCCCCCCCCCCACCCCCCCCCCCCCCCACCCCCCCCCCCCCCCACCCCCCCCCCCCCCCACCCCCCCCCCCCCCCACCCCCCCCCCCCCCCACCCCCCCCCCCCCCCACCCCCCCCCCCCCCCACCCCCCCCCCCCCCCACCCCCCCCCCCCCCCACCCCCCCCCCCCCCCACCCCCCCCCCCCCCCACCCCCCCCCCCCCCCACCCCCCCCCCCCCCCACCCCCCCCCCCCCCCACCCCCCCCCCCCCCCACCCCCCCCCCCCCCCACCCCCCCCCCCCCCCACCCCCCCCCCCCCCCACCCCCCCCCCCCCCCACCCCCCCCCCCCCCCACCCCCCCCCCCCCCCACCCCCCCCCCCCCCCACCCCCCCCCCCCCCCACCCCCCCCCCCCCCCACCCCCCCCCCCCCCCACCCCCCCCCCCCCCCACCCCCCCCCCCCCCCACCCCCCCCCCCCCCCACCCCCCCCCCCCCCCACCCCCCCCCCCCCCCACCCCCCCCCCCCCCCACCCCCCCCCCCCCCCACCCCCCCCCCCCCCCACCCCCCCCCCCCCCCACCCCCCCCCCCCCCCACCCCCCCCCCCCCCCACCCCCCCCCCCCCCCACCCCCCCCCCCCCCCACCCCCCCCCCCCCCCACCCCCCCCCCCCCCCACCCCCCCCCCCCCCCACCCCCCCCCCCCCCCACCCCCCCCCCCCCCCACCCCCCCCCCCCCCCACCCCCCCCCCCCCCCACCCCCCCCCCCCCCCACCCCCCCCCCCCCCCACCCCCCCCCCCCCCCACCCCCCCCCCCCCCCACCCCCCCCCCCCCCCACCCCCCCCCCCCCCCACCCCCCCCCCCCCCCACCCCCCCCCCCCCCCACCCCCCCCCCCCCCCACCCCCCCCCCCCCCCACCCCCCCCCCCCCCCACCCCCCCCCCCCCCCACCCCCCCCCCCCCCCACCCCCCCCCCCCCCCACCCCCCCCCCCCCCCACCCCCCCCCCCCCCCACCCCCCCCCCCCCCCACCCCCCCCCCCCCCCACCCCCCCCCCCCCCCACCCCCCCCCCCCCCCACCCCCCCCCCCCCCCACCCCCCCCCCCCCCCACCCCCCCCCCCCCCCACCCCCCCCCCCCCCCACCCCCCCCCCCCCCCACCCCCCCCCCCCCCCACCCCCCCCCCCCCCCACCCCCCCCCCCCCCCACCCCCCCCCCCCCCCACCCCCCCCCCCCCCCACCCCCCCCCCCCCCCACCCCCCCCCCCCCCCACCCCCCCCCCCCCCCACCCCCCCCCCCCCCCACCCCCCCCCCCCCCCACCCCCCCCCCCCCCCACCCCCCCCCCCCCCCACCCCCCCCCCCCCCCACCCCCCCCCCCCCCCACCCCCCCCCCCCCCCACCCCCCCCCCCCCCCACCCCCCCCCCCCCCCACCCCCCCCCCCCCCCACCCCCCCCCCCCCCCACCCCCCCCCCCCCCCACCCCCCCCCCCCCCCACCCCCCCCCCCCCCCACCCCCCCCCCCCCCCACCCCCCCCCCCCCCCACCCCCCCCCCCCCCCACCCCCCCCCCCCCCCACCCCCCCCCCCCCCCACCCCCCCCCCCCCCCACCCCCCCCCCCCCCCACCCCCCCCCCCCCCCACCCCCCCCCCCCCCCACCCCCCCCCCCCCCCACCCCCCCCCCCCCCCACCCCCCCCCCCCCCCACCCCCCCCCCCCCCCACCCCCCCCCCCCCCCACCCCCCCCCCCCCCCACCCCCCCCCCCCCCCACCCCCCCCCCCCCCCACCCCCCCCCCCCCCCACCCCCCCCCCCCCCCACCCCCCCCCCCCCCCACCCCCCCCCCCCCCCACCCCCCCCCCCCCCCACCCCCCCCCCCCCCCACCCCCCCCCCCCCCCACCCCCCCCCCCCCCCACCCCCCCCCCCCCCCACCCCCCCCCCCCCCCACCCCCCCCCCCCCCCACCCCCCCCCCCCCCCACCCCCCCCCCCCCCCACCCCCCCCCCCCCCCACCCCCCCCCCCCCCCACCCCCCCCCCCCCCCACCCCCCCCCCCCCCCACCCCCCCCCCCCCCCACCCCCCCCCCCCCCCACCCCCCCCCCCCCCCACCCCCCCCCCCCCCCACCCCCCCCCCCCCCCACCCCCCCCCCCCCCCACCCCCCCCCCCCCCCACCCCCCCCCCCCCCCACCCCCCCCCCCCCCCACCCCCCCCCCCCCCCACCCCCCCCCCCCCCCACCCCCCCCCCCCCCCACCCCCCCCCCCCCCCACCCCCCCCCCCCCCCACCCCCCCCCCCCCCCACCCCCCCCCCCCCCCACCCCCCCCCCCCCCCACCCCCCCCCCCCCCCACCCCCCCCCCCCCCCACCCCCCCCCCCCCCCACCCCCCCCCCCCCCCACCCCCCCCCCCCCCCACCCCCCCCCCCCCCCACCCCCCCCCCCCCCCACCCCCCCCCCCCCCCACCCCCCCCCCCCCCCACCCCCCCCCCCCCCCACCCCCCCCCCCCCCCACCCCCCCCCCCCCCCACCCCCCCCCCCCCCCACCCCCCCCCCCCCCCACCCCCCCCCCCCCCCACCCCCCCCCCCCCCCACCCCCCCCCCCCCCCACCCCCCCCCCCCCCCACCCCCCCCCCCCCCCACCCCCCCCCCCCCCCACCCCCCCCCCCCCCCACCCCCCCCCCCCCCCACCCCCCCCCCCCCCCACCCCCCCCCCCCCCCACCCCCCCCCCCCCCCACCCCCCCCCCCCCCCACCCCCCCCCCCCCCCACCCCCCCCCCCCCCCACCCCCCCCCCCCCCCACCCCCCCCCCCCCCCACCCCCCCCCCCCCCCACCCCCCCCCCCCCCCACCCCCCCCCCCCCCCACCCCCCCCCCCCCCCACCCCCCCCCCCCCCCACCCCCCCCCCCCCCCACCCCCCCCCCCCCCCACCCCCCCCCCCCCCCACCCCCCCCCCCCCCCACCCCCCCCCCCCCCCACCCCCCCCCCCCCCCACCCCCCCCCCCCCCCACCCCCCCCCCCCCCCACCCCCCCCCCCCCCCACCCCCCCCCCCCCCCACCCCCCCCCCCCCCCACCCCCCCCCCCCCCCACCCCCCCCCCCCCCCACCCCCCCCCCCCCCCACCCCCCCCCCCCCCCACCCCCCCCCCCCCCCACCCCCCCCCCCCCCCACCCCCCCCCCCCCCCACCCCCCCCCCCCCCCACCCCCCCCCCCCCCCACCCCCCCCCCCCCCCACCCCCCCCCCCCCCCACCCCCCCCCCCCCCCACCCCCCCCCCCCCCCACCCCCCCCCCCCCCCACCCCCCCCCCCCCCCACCCCCCCCCCCCCCCACCCCCCCCCCCCCCCACCCCCCCCCCCCCCCACCCCCCCCCCCCCCCACCCCCCCCCCCCCCCACCCCCCCCCCCCCCCACCCCCCCCCCCCCCCACCCCCCCCCCCCCCCACCCCCCCCCCCCCCCACCCCCCCCCCCCCCCACCCCCCCCCCCCCCCACCCCCCCCCCCCCCCACCCCCCCCCCCCCCCACCCCCCCCCCCCCCCACCCCCCCCCCCCCCCACCCCCCCCCCCCCCCACCCCCCCCCCCCCCCACCCCCCCCCCCCCCCACCCCCCCCCCCCCCCACCCCCCCCCCCCCCCACCCCCCCCCCCCCCCACCCCCCCCCCCCCCCACCCCCCCCCCCCCCCACCCCCCCCCCCCCCCACCCCCCCCCCCCCCCACCCCCCCCCCCCCCCACCCCCCCCCCCCCCCACCCCCCCCCCCCCCCACCCCCCCCCCCCCCCACCCCCCCCCCCCCCCACCCCCCCCCCCCCCCACCCCCCCCCCCCCCCACCCCCCCCCCCCCCCACCCCCCCCCCCCCCCACCCCCCCCCCCCCCCACCCCCCCCCCCCCCCACCCCCCCCCCCCCCCACCCCCCCCCCCCCCCACCCCCCCCCCCCCCCACCCCCCCCCCCCCCCACCCCCCCCCCCCCCCACCCCCCCCCCCCCCCACCCCCCCCCCCCCCCACCCCCCCCCCCCCCCACCCCCCCCCCCCCCCACCCCCCCCCCCCCCCACCCCCCCCCCCCCCCACCCCCCCCCCCCCCCACCCCCCCCCCCCCCCACCCCCCCCCCCCCCCACCCCCCCCCCCCCCCACCCCCCCCCCCCCCCACCCCCCCCCCCCCCCACCCCCCCCCCCCCCCACCCCCCCCCCCCCCCACCCCCCCCCCCCCCCACCCCCCCCCCCCCCCACCCCCCCCCCCCCCCACCCCCCCCCCCCCCCACCCCCCCCCCCCCCCACCCCCCCCCCCCCCCACCCCCCCCCCCCCCCACCCCCCCCCCCCCCCACCCCCCCCCCCCCCCACCCCCCCCCCCCCCCACCCCCCCCCCCCCCCACCCCCCCCCCCCCCCACCCCCCCCCCCCCCCACCCCCCCCCCCCCCCACCCCCCCCCCCCCCCACCCCCCCCCCCCCCCACCCCCCCCCCCCCCCACCCCCCCCCCCCCCCACCCCCCCCCCCCCCCACCCCCCCCCCCCCCCACCCCCCCCCCCCCCCACCCCCCCCCCCCCCCACCCCCCCCCCCCCCCACCCCCCCCCCCCCCCACCCCCCCCCCCCCCCACCCCCCCCCCCCCCCACCCCCCCCCCCCCCCACCCCCCCCCCCCCCCACCCCCCCCCCCCCCCACCCCCCCCCCCCCCCACCCCCCCCCCCCCCCACCCCCCCCCCCCCCCACCCCCCCCCCCCCCCACCCCCCCCCCCCCCCACCCCCCCCCCCCCCCACCCCCCCCCCCCCCCACCCCCCCCCCCCCCCACCCCCCCCCCCCCCCACCCCCCCCCCCCCCCACCCCCCCCCCCCCCCACCCCCCCCCCCCCCCACCCCCCCCCCCCCCCACCCCCCCCCCCCCCCACCCCCCCCCCCCCCCACCCCCCCCCCCCCCCACCCCCCCCCCCCCCCACCCCCCCCCCCCCCCACCCCCCCCCCCCCCCACCCCCCCCCCCCCCCACCCCCCCCCCCCCCCACCCCCCCCCCCCCCCACCCCCCCCCCCCCCCACCCCCCCCCCCCCCCACCCCCCCCCCCCCCCACCCCCCCCCCCCCCCACCCCCCCCCCCCCCCACCCCCCCCCCCCCCCACCCCCCCCCCCCCCCACCCCCCCCCCCCCCCACCCCCCCCCCCCCCCACCCCCCCCCCCCCCCACCCCCCCCCCCCCCCACCCCCCCCCCCCCCCACCCCCCCCCCCCCCCACCCCCCCCCCCCCCCACCCCCCCCCCCCCCCACCCCCCCCCCCCCCCACCCCCCCCCCCCCCCACCCCCCCCCCCCCCCACCCCCCCCCCCCCCCACCCCCCCCCCCCCCCACCCCCCCCCCCCCCCACCCCCCCCCCCCCCCACCCCCCCCCCCCCCCACCCCCCCCCCCCCCCACCCCCCCCCCCCCCCACCCCCCCCCCCCCCCACCCCCCCCCCCCCCCACCCCCCCCCCCCCCCACCCCCCCCCCCCCCCACCCCCCCCCCCCCCCACCCCCCCCCCCCCCCACCCCCCCCCCCCCCCACCCCCCCCCCCCCCCACCCCCCCCCCCCCCCACCCCCCCCCCCCCCCACCCCCCCCCCCCCCCACCCCCCCCCCCCCCCACCCCCCCCCCCCCCCACCCCCCCCCCCCCCCACCCCCCCCCCCCCCCACCCCCCCCCCCCCCCACCCCCCCCCCCCCCCACCCCCCCCCCCCCCCACCCCCCCCCCCCCCCACCCCCCCCCCCCCCCACCCCCCCCCCCCCCCACCCCCCCCCCCCCCCACCCCCCCCCCCCCCCACCCCCCCCCCCCCCCACCCCCCCCCCCCCCCACCCCCCCCCCCCCCCACCCCCCCCCCCCCCCACCCCCCCCCCCCCCCACCCCCCCCCCCCCCCACCCCCCCCCCCCCCCACCCCCCCCCCCCCCCACCCCCCCCCCCCCCCACCCCCCCCCCCCCCCACCCCCCCCCCCCCCCACCCCCCCCCCCCCCCACCCCCCCCCCCCCCCACCCCCCCCCCCCCCCACCCCCCCCCCCCCCCACCCCCCCCCCCCCCCACCCCCCCCCCCCCCCACCCCCCCCCCCCCCCACCCCCCCCCCCCCCCACCCCCCCCCCCCCCCACCCCCCCCCCCCCCCACCCCCCCCCCCCCCCACCCCCCCCCCCCCCCACCCCCCCCCCCCCCCACCCCCCCCCCCCCCCACCCCCCCCCCCCCCCACCCCCCCCCCCCCCCACCCCCCCCCCCCCCCACCCCCCCCCCCCCCCACCCCCCCCCCCCCCCACCCCCCCCCCCCCCCACCCCCCCCCCCCCCCACCCCCCCCCCCCCCCACCCCCCCCCCCCCCCACCCCCCCCCCCCCCCACCCCCCCCCCCCCCCACCCCCCCCCCCCCCCACCCCCCCCCCCCCCCACCCCCCCCCCCCCCCACCCCCCCCCCCCCCCACCCCCCCCCCCCCCCACCCCCCCCCCCCCCCACCCCCCCCCCCCCCCACCCCCCCCCCCCCCCACCCCCCCCCCCCCCCACCCCCCCCCCCCCCCACCCCCCCCCCCCCCCACCCCCCCCCCCCCCCACCCCCCCCCCCCCCCACCCCCCCCCCCCCCCACCCCCCCCCCCCCCCACCCCCCCCCCCCCCCACCCCCCCCCCCCCCCACCCCCCCCCCCCCCCACCCCCCCCCCCCCCCACCCCCCCCCCCCCCCACCCCCCCCCCCCCCCACCCCCCCCCCCCCCCACCCCCCCCCCCCCCCACCCCCCCCCCCCCCCACCCCCCCCCCCCCCCACCCCCCCCCCCCCCCACCCCCCCCCCCCCCCACCCCCCCCCCCCCCCACCCCCCCCCCCCCCCACCCCCCCCCCCCCCCACCCCCCCCCCCCCCCACCCCCCCCCCCCCCCACCCCCCCCCCCCCCCACCCCCCCCCCCCCCCACCCCCCCCCCCCCCCACCCCCCCCCCCCCCCACCCCCCCCCCCCCCCACCCCCCCCCCCCCCCACCCCCCCCCCCCCCCACCCCCCCCCCCCCCCACCCCCCCCCCCCCCCACCCCCCCCCCCCCCCACCCCCCCCCCCCCCCACCCCCCCCCCCCCCCACCCCCCCCCCCCCCCACCCCCCCCCCCCCCCACCCCCCCCCCCCCCCACCCCCCCCCCCCCCCACCCCCCCCCCCCCCCACCCCCCCCCCCCCCCACCCCCCCCCCCCCCCACCCCCCCCCCCCCCCACCCCCCCCCCCCCCCACCCCCCCCCCCCCCCACCCCCCCCCCCCCCCACCCCCCCCCCCCCCCACCCCCCCCCCCCCCCACCCCCCCCCCCCCCCACCCCCCCCCCCCCCCACCCCCCCCCCCCCCCACCCCCCCCCCCCCCCACCCCCCCCCCCCCCCACCCCCCCCCCCCCCCACCCCCCCCCCCCCCCACCCCCCCCCCCCCCCACCCCCCCCCCCCCCCACCCCCCCCCCCCCCCACCCCCCCCCCCCCCCACCCCCCCCCCCCCCCACCCCCCCCCCCCCCCACCCCCCCCCCCCCCCACCCCCCCCCCCCCCCACCCCCCCCCCCCCCCACCCCCCCCCCCCCCCACCCCCCCCCCCCCCCACCCCCCCCCCCCCCCACCCCCCCCCCCCCCCACCCCCCCCCCCCCCCACCCCCCCCCCCCCCCACCCCCCCCCCCCCCCACCCCCCCCCCCCCCCACCCCCCCCCCCCCCCACCCCCCCCCCCCCCCACCCCCCCCCCCCCCCACCCCCCCCCCCCCCCACCCCCCCCCCCCCCCACCCCCCCCCCCCCCCACCCCCCCCCCCCCCCACCCCCCCCCCCCCCCACCCCCCCCCCCCCCCACCCCCCCCCCCCCCCACCCCCCCCCCCCCCCACCCCCCCCCCCCCCCACCCCCCCCCCCCCCCACCCCCCCCCCCCCCCACCCCCCCCCCCCCCCACCCCCCCCCCCCCCCACCCCCCCCCCCCCCCACCCCCCCCCCCCCCCACCCCCCCCCCCCCCCACCCCCCCCCCCCCCCACCCCCCCCCCCCCCCACCCCCCCCCCCCCCCACCCCCCCCCCCCCCCACCCCCCCCCCCCCCCACCCCCCCCCCCCCCCACCCCCCCCCCCCCCCACCCCCCCCCCCCCCCACCCCCCCCCCCCCCCACCCCCCCCCCCCCCCACCCCCCCCCCCCCCCACCCCCCCCCCCCCCCACCCCCCCCCCCCCCCACCCCCCCCCCCCCCCACCCCCCCCCCCCCCCACCCCCCCCCCCCCCCACCCCCCCCCCCCCCCACCCCCCCCCCCCCCCACCCCCCCCCCCCCCCACCCCCCCCCCCCCCCACCCCCCCCCCCCCCCACCCCCCCCCCCCCCCACCCCCCCCCCCCCCCACCCCCCCCCCCCCCCACCCCCCCCCCCCCCCACCCCCCCCCCCCCCCACCCCCCCCCCCCCCCACCCCCCCCCCCCCCCACCCCCCCCCCCCCCCACCCCCCCCCCCCCCCACCCCCCCCCCCCCCCACCCCCCCCCCCCCCCACCCCCCCCCCCCCCCACCCCCCCCCCCCCCCACCCCCCCCCCCCCCCACCCCCCCCCCCCCCCACCCCCCCCCCCCCCCACCCCCCCCCCCCCCCACCCCCCCCCCCCCCCACCCCCCCCCCCCCCCACCCCCCCCCCCCCCCACCCCCCCCCCCCCCCACCCCCCCCCCCCCCCACCCCCCCCCCCCCCCACCCCCCCCCCCCCCCACCCCCCCCCCCCCCCACCCCCCCCCCCCCCCACCCCCCCCCCCCCCCACCCCCCCCCCCCCCCACCCCCCCCCCCCCCCACCCCCCCCCCCCCCCACCCCCCCCCCCCCCCACCCCCCCCCCCCCCCACCCCCCCCCCCCCCCACCCCCCCCCCCCCCCACCCCCCCCCCCCCCCACCCCCCCCCCCCCCCACCCCCCCCCCCCCCCACCCCCCCCCCCCCCCACCCCCCCCCCCCCCCACCCCCCCCCCCCCCCACCCCCCCCCCCCCCCACCCCCCCCCCCCCCCACCCCCCCCCCCCCCCACCCCCCCCCCCCCCCACCCCCCCCCCCCCCCACCCCCCCCCCCCCCCACCCCCCCCCCCCCCCACCCCCCCCCCCCCCCACCCCCCCCCCCCCCCACCCCCCCCCCCCCCCACCCCCCCCCCCCCCCACCCCCCCCCCCCCCCACCCCCCCCCCCCCCCACCCCCCCCCCCCCCCACCCCCCCCCCCCCCCACCCCCCCCCCCCCCCACCCCCCCCCCCCCCCACCCCCCCCCCCCCCCACCCCCCCCCCCCCCCACCCCCCCCCCCCCCCACCCCCCCCCCCCCCCACCCCCCCCCCCCCCCACCCCCCCCCCCCCCCACCCCCCCCCCCCCCCACCCCCCCCCCCCCCCACCCCCCCCCCCCCCCACCCCCCCCCCCCCCCACCCCCCCCCCCCCCCACCCCCCCCCCCCCCCACCCCCCCCCCCCCCCACCCCCCCCCCCCCCCACCCCCCCCCCCCCCCACCCCCCCCCCCCCCCACCCCCCCCCCCCCCCACCCCCCCCCCCCCCCACCCCCCCCCCCCCCCACCCCCCCCCCCCCCCACCCCCCCCCCCCCCCACCCCCCCCCCCCCCCACCCCCCCCCCCCCCCACCCCCCCCCCCCCCCACCCCCCCCCCCCCCCACCCCCCCCCCCCCCCACCCCCCCCCCCCCCCACCCCCCCCCCCCCCCACCCCCCCCCCCCCCCACCCCCCCCCCCCCCCACCCCCCCCCCCCCCCACCCCCCCCCCCCCCCACCCCCCCCCCCCCCCACCCCCCCCCCCCCCCACCCCCCCCCCCCCCCACCCCCCCCCCCCCCCACCCCCCCCCCCCCCCACCCCCCCCCCCCCCCACCCCCCCCCCCCCCCACCCCCCCCCCCCCCCACCCCCCCCCCCCCCCACCCCCCCCCCCCCCCACCCCCCCCCCCCCCCACCCCCCCCCCCCCCCACCCCCCCCCCCCCCCACCCCCCCCCCCCCCCACCCCCCCCCCCCCCCACCCCCCCCCCCCCCCACCCCCCCCCCCCCCCACCCCCCCCCCCCCCCACCCCCCCCCCCCCCCACCCCCCCCCCCCCCCACCCCCCCCCCCCCCCACCCCCCCCCCCCCCCACCCCCCCCCCCCCCCACCCCCCCCCCCCCCCACCCCCCCCCCCCCCCACCCCCCCCCCCCCCCACCCCCCCCCCCCCCCACCCCCCCCCCCCCCCACCCCCCCCCCCCCCCACCCCCCCCCCCCCCCACCCCCCCCCCCCCCCACCCCCCCCCCCCCCCACCCCCCCCCCCCCCCACCCCCCCCCCCCCCCACCCCCCCCCCCCCCCACCCCCCCCCCCCCCCACCCCCCCCCCCCCCCACCCCCCCCCCCCCCCACCCCCCCCCCCCCCCACCCCCCCCCCCCCCCACCCCCCCCCCCCCCCACCCCCCCCCCCCCCCACCCCCCCCCCCCCCCACCCCCCCCCCCCCCCACCCCCCCCCCCCCCCACCCCCCCCCCCCCCCACCCCCCCCCCCCCCCACCCCCCCCCCCCCCCACCCCCCCCCCCCCCCACCCCCCCCCCCCCCCACCCCCCCCCCCCCCCACCCCCCCCCCCCCCCACCCCCCCCCCCCCCCACCCCCCCCCCCCCCCACCCCCCCCCCCCCCCACCCCCCCCCCCCCCCACCCCCCCCCCCCCCCACCCCCCCCCCCCCCCACCCCCCCCCCCCCCCACCCCCCCCCCCCCCCACCCCCCCCCCCCCCCACCCCCCCCCCCCCCCACCCCCCCCCCCCCCCACCCCCCCCCCCCCCCACCCCCCCCCCCCCCCACCCCCCCCCCCCCCCACCCCCCCCCCCCCCCACCCCCCCCCCCCCCCACCCCCCCCCCCCCCCACCCCCCCCCCCCCCCACCCCCCCCCCCCCCCACCCCCCCCCCCCCCCACCCCCCCCCCCCCCCACCCCCCCCCCCCCCCACCCCCCCCCCCCCCCACCCCCCCCCCCCCCCACCCCCCCCCCCCCCCACCCCCCCCCCCCCCCACCCCCCCCCCCCCCCACCCCCCCCCCCCCCCACCCCCCCCCCCCCCCACCCCCCCCCCCCCCCACCCCCCCCCCCCCCCACCCCCCCCCCCCCCCACCCCCCCCCCCCCCCACCCCCCCCCCCCCCCACCCCCCCCCCCCCCCACCCCCCCCCCCCCCCACCCCCCCCCCCCCCCACCCCCCCCCCCCCCCACCCCCCCCCCCCCCCACCCCCCCCCCCCCCCACCCCCCCCCCCCCCCACCCCCCCCCCCCCCCACCCCCCCCCCCCCCCACCCCCCCCCCCCCCCACCCCCCCCCCCCCCCACCCCCCCCCCCCCCCACCCCCCCCCCCCCCCACCCCCCCCCCCCCCCACCCCCCCCCCCCCCCACCCCCCCCCCCCCCCACCCCCCCCCCCCCCCACCCCCCCCCCCCCCCACCCCCCCCCCCCCCCACCCCCCCCCCCCCCCACCCCCCCCCCCCCCCACCCCCCCCCCCCCCCACCCCCCCCCCCCCCCACCCCCCCCCCCCCCCACCCCCCCCCCCCCCCACCCCCCCCCCCCCCCACCCCCCCCCCCCCCCACCCCCCCCCCCCCCCACCCCCCCCCCCCCCCACCCCCCCCCCCCCCCACCCCCCCCCCCCCCCACCCCCCCCCCCCCCCACCCCCCCCCCCCCCCACCCCCCCCCCCCCCCACCCCCCCCCCCCCCCACCCCCCCCCCCCCCCACCCCCCCCCCCCCCCACCCCCCCCCCCCCCCACCCCCCCCCCCCCCCACCCCCCCCCCCCCCCACCCCCCCCCCCCCCCACCCCCCCCCCCCCCCACCCCCCCCCCCCCCCACCCCCCCCCCCCCCCACCCCCCCCCCCCCCCACCCCCCCCCCCCCCCACCCCCCCCCCCCCCCACCCCCCCCCCCCCCCACCCCCCCCCCCCCCCACCCCCCCCCCCCCCCACCCCCCCCCCCCCCCACCCCCCCCCCCCCCCACCCCCCCCCCCCCCCACCCCCCCCCCCCCCCACCCCCCCCCCCCCCCACCCCCCCCCCCCCCCACCCCCCCCCCCCCCCACCCCCCCCCCCCCCCACCCCCCCCCCCCCCCACCCCCCCCCCCCCCCACCCCCCCCCCCCCCCACCCCCCCCCCCCCCCACCCCCCCCCCCCCCCACCCCCCCCCCCCCCCACCCCCCCCCCCCCCCACCCCCCCCCCCCCCCACCCCCCCCCCCCCCCACCCCCCCCCCCCCCCACCCCCCCCCCCCCCCACCCCCCCCCCCCCCCACCCCCCCCCCCCCCCACCCCCCCCCCCCCCCACCCCCCCCCCCCCCCACCCCCCCCCCCCCCCACCCCCCCCCCCCCCCACCCCCCCCCCCCCCCACCCCCCCCCCCCCCCACCCCCCCCCCCCCCCACCCCCCCCCCCCCCCACCCCCCCCCCCCCCCACCCCCCCCCCCCCCCACCCCCCCCCCCCCCCACCCCCCCCCCCCCCCACCCCCCCCCCCCCCCACCCCCCCCCCCCCCCACCCCCCCCCCCCCCCACCCCCCCCCCCCCCCACCCCCCCCCCCCCCCACCCCCCCCCCCCCCCACCCCCCCCCCCCCCCACCCCCCCCCCCCCCCACCCCCCCCCCCCCCCACCCCCCCCCCCCCCCACCCCCCCCCCCCCCCACCCCCCCCCCCCCCCACCCCCCCCCCCCCCCACCCCCCCCCCCCCCCACCCCCCCCCCCCCCCACCCCCCCCCCCCCCCACCCCCCCCCCCCCCCACCCCCCCCCCCCCCCACCCCCCCCCCCCCCCACCCCCCCCCCCCCCCACCCCCCCCCCCCCCCACCCCCCCCCCCCCCCACCCCCCCCCCCCCCCACCCCCCCCCCCCCCCACCCCCCCCCCCCCCCACCCCCCCCCCCCCCCACCCCCCCCCCCCCCCACCCCCCCCCCCCCCCACCCCCCCCCCCCCCCACCCCCCCCCCCCCCCACCCCCCCCCCCCCCCACCCCCCCCCCCCCCCACCCCCCCCCCCCCCCACCCCCCCCCCCCCCCACCCCCCCCCCCCCCCACCCCCCCCCCCCCCCACCCCCCCCCCCCCCCACCCCCCCCCCCCCCCACCCCCCCCCCCCCCCACCCCCCCCCCCCCCCACCCCCCCCCCCCCCCACCCCCCCCCCCCCCCACCCCCCCCCCCCCCCACCCCCCCCCCCCCCCACCCCCCCCCCCCCCCACCCCCCCCCCCCCCCACCCCCCCCCCCCCCCACCCCCCCCCCCCCCCACCCCCCCCCCCCCCCACCCCCCCCCCCCCCCACCCCCCCCCCCCCCCACCCCCCCCCCCCCCCACCCCCCCCCCCCCCCACCCCCCCCCCCCCCCACCCCCCCCCCCCCCCACCCCCCCCCCCCCCCACCCCCCCCCCCCCCCACCCCCCCCCCCCCCCACCCCCCCCCCCCCCCACCCCCCCCCCCCCCCACCCCCCCCCCCCCCCACCCCCCCCCCCCCCCACCCCCCCCCCCCCCCACCCCCCCCCCCCCCCACCCCCCCCCCCCCCCACCCCCCCCCCCCCCCACCCCCCCCCCCCCCCACCCCCCCCCCCCCCCACCCCCCCCCCCCCCCACCCCCCCCCCCCCCCACCCCCCCCCCCCCCCACCCCCCCCCCCCCCCACCCCCCCCCCCCCCCACCCCCCCCCCCCCCCACCCCCCCCCCCCCCCACCCCCCCCCCCCCCCACCCCCCCCCCCCCCCACCCCCCCCCCCCCCCACCCCCCCCCCCCCCCACCCCCCCCCCCCCCCACCCCCCCCCCCCCCCACCCCCCCCCCCCCCCACCCCCCCCCCCCCCCACCCCCCCCCCCCCCCACCCCCCCCCCCCCCCACCCCCCCCCCCCCCCACCCCCCCCCCCCCCCACCCCCCCCCCCCCCCACCCCCCCCCCCCCCCACCCCCCCCCCCCCCCACCCCCCCCCCCCCCCACCCCCCCCCCCCCCCACCCCCCCCCCCCCCCACCCCCCCCCCCCCCCACCCCCCCCCCCCCCCACCCCCCCCCCCCCCCACCCCCCCCCCCCCCCACCCCCCCCCCCCCCCACCCCCCCCCCCCCCCACCCCCCCCCCCCCCCACCCCCCCCCCCCCCCACCCCCCCCCCCCCCCACCCCCCCCCCCCCCCACCCCCCCCCCCCCCCACCCCCCCCCCCCCCCACCCCCCCCCCCCCCCACCCCCCCCCCCCCCCACCCCCCCCCCCCCCCACCCCCCCCCCCCCCCACCCCCCCCCCCCCCCACCCCCCCCCCCCCCCACCCCCCCCCCCCCCCACCCCCCCCCCCCCCCACCCCCCCCCCCCCCCACCCCCCCCCCCCCCCACCCCCCCCCCCCCCCACCCCCCCCCCCCCCCACCCCCCCCCCCCCCCACCCCCCCCCCCCCCCACCCCCCCCCCCCCCCACCCCCCCCCCCCCCCACCCCCCCCCCCCCCCACCCCCCCCCCCCCCCACCCCCCCCCCCCCCCACCCCCCCCCCCCCCCACCCCCCCCCCCCCCCACCCCCCCCCCCCCCCACCCCCCCCCCCCCCCACCCCCCCCCCCCCCCACCCCCCCCCCCCCCCACCCCCCCCCCCCCCCACCCCCCCCCCCCCCCACCCCCCCCCCCCCCCACCCCCCCCCCCCCCCACCCCCCCCCCCCCCCACCCCCCCCCCCCCCCACCCCCCCCCCCCCCCACCCCCCCCCCCCCCCACCCCCCCCCCCCCCCACCCCCCCCCCCCCCCACCCCCCCCCCCCCCCACCCCCCCCCCCCCCCACCCCCCCCCCCCCCCACCCCCCCCCCCCCCCACCCCCCCCCCCCCCCACCCCCCCCCCCCCCCACCCCCCCCCCCCCCCACCCCCCCCCCCCCCCACCCCCCCCCCCCCCCACCCCCCCCCCCCCCCACCCCCCCCCCCCCCCACCCCCCCCCCCCCCCACCCCCCCCCCCCCCCACCCCCCCCCCCCCCCACCCCCCCCCCCCCCCACCCCCCCCCCCCCCCACCCCCCCCCCCCCCCACCCCCCCCCCCCCCCACCCCCCCCCCCCCCCACCCCCCCCCCCCCCCACCCCCCCCCCCCCCCACCCCCCCCCCCCCCCACCCCCCCCCCCCCCCACCCCCCCCCCCCCCCACCCCCCCCCCCCCCCACCCCCCCCCCCCCCCACCCCCCCCCCCCCCCACCCCCCCCCCCCCCCACCCCCCCCCCCCCCCACCCCCCCCCCCCCCCACCCCCCCCCCCCCCCACCCCCCCCCCCCCCCACCCCCCCCCCCCCCCACCCCCCCCCCCCCCCACCCCCCCCCCCCCCCACCCCCCCCCCCCCCCACCCCCCCCCCCCCCCACCCCCCCCCCCCCCCACCCCCCCCCCCCCCCACCCCCCCCCCCCCCCACCCCCCCCCCCCCCCACCCCCCCCCCCCCCCACCCCCCCCCCCCCCCACCCCCCCCCCCCCCCACCCCCCCCCCCCCCCACCCCCCCCCCCCCCCACCCCCCCCCCCCCCCACCCCCCCCCCCCCCCACCCCCCCCCCCCCCCACCCCCCCCCCCCCCCACCCCCCCCCCCCCCCACCCCCCCCCCCCCCCACCCCCCCCCCCCCCCACCCCCCCCCCCCCCCACCCCCCCCCCCCCCCACCCCCCCCCCCCCCCACCCCCCCCCCCCCCCACCCCCCCCCCCCCCCACCCCCCCCCCCCCCCACCCCCCCCCCCCCCCACCCCCCCCCCCCCCCACCCCCCCCCCCCCCCACCCCCCCCCCCCCCCACCCCCCCCCCCCCCCACCCCCCCCCCCCCCCACCCCCCCCCCCCCCCACCCCCCCCCCCCCCCACCCCCCCCCCCCCCCACCCCCCCCCCCCCCCACCCCCCCCCCCCCCCACCCCCCCCCCCCCCCACCCCCCCCCCCCCCCACCCCCCCCCCCCCCCACCCCCCCCCCCCCCCACCCCCCCCCCCCCCCACCCCCCCCCCCCCCCACCCCCCCCCCCCCCCACCCCCCCCCCCCCCCACCCCCCCCCCCCCCCACCCCCCCCCCCCCCCACCCCCCCCCCCCCCCACCCCCCCCCCCCCCCACCCCCCCCCCCCCCCACCCCCCCCCCCCCCCACCCCCCCCCCCCCCCACCCCCCCCCCCCCCCACCCCCCCCCCCCCCCACCCCCCCCCCCCCCCACCCCCCCCCCCCCCCACCCCCCCCCCCCCCCACCCCCCCCCCCCCCCACCCCCCCCCCCCCCCACCCCCCCCCCCCCCCACCCCCCCCCCCCCCCACCCCCCCCCCCCCCCACCCCCCCCCCCCCCCACCCCCCCCCCCCCCCACCCCCCCCCCCCCCCACCCCCCCCCCCCCCCACCCCCCCCCCCCCCCACCCCCCCCCCCCCCCACCCCCCCCCCCCCCCACCCCCCCCCCCCCCCACCCCCCCCCCCCCCCACCCCCCCCCCCCCCCACCCCCCCCCCCCCCCACCCCCCCCCCCCCCCACCCCCCCCCCCCCCCACCCCCCCCCCCCCCCACCCCCCCCCCCCCCCACCCCCCCCCCCCCCCACCCCCCCCCCCCCCCACCCCCCCCCCCCCCCACCCCCCCCCCCCCCCACCCCCCCCCCCCCCCACCCCCCCCCCCCCCCACCCCCCCCCCCCCCCACCCCCCCCCCCCCCCACCCCCCCCCCCCCCCACCCCCCCCCCCCCCCACCCCCCCCCCCCCCCACCCCCCCCCCCCCCCACCCCCCCCCCCCCCCACCCCCCCCCCCCCCCACCCCCCCCCCCCCCCACCCCCCCCCCCCCCCACCCCCCCCCCCCCCCACCCCCCCCCCCCCCCACCCCCCCCCCCCCCCACCCCCCCCCCCCCCCACCCCCCCCCCCCCCCACCCCCCCCCCCCCCCACCCCCCCCCCCCCCCACCCCCCCCCCCCCCCACCCCCCCCCCCCCCCACCCCCCCCCCCCCCCACCCCCCCCCCCCCCCACCCCCCCCCCCCCCCACCCCCCCCCCCCCCCACCCCCCCCCCCCCCCACCCCCCCCCCCCCCCACCCCCCCCCCCCCCCACCCCCCCCCCCCCCCACCCCCCCCCCCCCCCACCCCCCCCCCCCCCCACCCCCCCCCCCCCCCACCCCCCCCCCCCCCCACCCCCCCCCCCCCCCACCCCCCCCCCCCCCCACCCCCCCCCCCCCCCACCCCCCCCCCCCCCCACCCCCCCCCCCCCCCACCCCCCCCCCCCCCCACCCCCCCCCCCCCCCACCCCCCCCCCCCCCCACCCCCCCCCCCCCCCACCCCCCCCCCCCCCCACCCCCCCCCCCCCCCACCCCCCCCCCCCCCCACCCCCCCCCCCCCCCACCCCCCCCCCCCCCCACCCCCCCCCCCCCCCACCCCCCCCCCCCCCCACCCCCCCCCCCCCCCACCCCCCCCCCCCCCCACCCCCCCCCCCCCCCACCCCCCCCCCCCCCCACCCCCCCCCCCCCCCACCCCCCCCCCCCCCCACCCCCCCCCCCCCCCACCCCCCCCCCCCCCCACCCCCCCCCCCCCCCACCCCCCCCCCCCCCCACCCCCCCCCCCCCCCACCCCCCCCCCCCCCCACCCCCCCCCCCCCCCACCCCCCCCCCCCCCCACCCCCCCCCCCCCCCACCCCCCCCCCCCCCCACCCCCCCCCCCCCCCACCCCCCCCCCCCCCCACCCCCCCCCCCCCCCACCCCCCCCCCCCCCCACCCCCCCCCCCCCCCACCCCCCCCCCCCCCCACCCCCCCCCCCCCCCACCCCCCCCCCCCCCCACCCCCCCCCCCCCCCACCCCCCCCCCCCCCCACCCCCCCCCCCCCCCACCCCCCCCCCCCCCCACCCCCCCCCCCCCCCACCCCCCCCCCCCCCCACCCCCCCCCCCCCCCACCCCCCCCCCCCCCCACCCCCCCCCCCCCCCACCCCCCCCCCCCCCCACCCCCCCCCCCCCCCACCCCCCCCCCCCCCCACCCCCCCCCCCCCCCACCCCCCCCCCCCCCCACCCCCCCCCCCCCCCACCCCCCCCCCCCCCCACCCCCCCCCCCCCCCACCCCCCCCCCCCCCCACCCCCCCCCCCCCCCACCCCCCCCCCCCCCCACCCCCCCCCCCCCCCACCCCCCCCCCCCCCCACCCCCCCCCCCCCCCACCCCCCCCCCCCCCCACCCCCCCCCCCCCCCACCCCCCCCCCCCCCCACCCCCCCCCCCCCCCACCCCCCCCCCCCCCCACCCCCCCCCCCCCCCACCCCCCCCCCCCCCCACCCCCCCCCCCCCCCACCCCCCCCCCCCCCCACCCCCCCCCCCCCCCACCCCCCCCCCCCCCCACCCCCCCCCCCCCCCACCCCCCCCCCCCCCCACCCCCCCCCCCCCCCACCCCCCCCCCCCCCCACCCCCCCCCCCCCCCACCCCCCCCCCCCCCCACCCCCCCCCCCCCCCACCCCCCCCCCCCCCCACCCCCCCCCCCCCCCACCCCCCCCCCCCCCCACCCCCCCCCCCCCCCACCCCCCCCCCCCCCCACCCCCCCCCCCCCCCACCCCCCCCCCCCCCCACCCCCCCCCCCCCCCACCCCCCCCCCCCCCCACCCCCCCCCCCCCCCACCCCCCCCCCCCCCCACCCCCCCCCCCCCCCACCCCCCCCCCCCCCCACCCCCCCCCCCCCCCACCCCCCCCCCCCCCCACCCCCCCCCCCCCCCACCCCCCCCCCCCCCCACCCCCCCCCCCCCCCACCCCCCCCCCCCCCCACCCCCCCCCCCCCCCACCCCCCCCCCCCCCCACCCCCCCCCCCCCCCACCCCCCCCCCCCCCCACCCCCCCCCCCCCCCACCCCCCCCCCCCCCCACCCCCCCCCCCCCCCACCCCCCCCCCCCCCCACCCCCCCCCCCCCCCACCCCCCCCCCCCCCCACCCCCCCCCCCCCCCACCCCCCCCCCCCCCCACCCCCCCCCCCCCCCACCCCCCCCCCCCCCCACCCCCCCCCCCCCCCACCCCCCCCCCCCCCCACCCCCCCCCCCCCCCACCCCCCCCCCCCCCCACCCCCCCCCCCCCCCACCCCCCCCCCCCCCCACCCCCCCCCCCCCCCACCCCCCCCCCCCCCCACCCCCCCCCCCCCCCACCCCCCCCCCCCCCCACCCCCCCCCCCCCCCACCCCCCCCCCCCCCCACCCCCCCCCCCCCCCACCCCCCCCCCCCCCCACCCCCCCCCCCCCCCACCCCCCCCCCCCCCCACCCCCCCCCCCCCCCACCCCCCCCCCCCCCCACCCCCCCCCCCCCCCACCCCCCCCCCCCCCCACCCCCCCCCCCCCCCACCCCCCCCCCCCCCCACCCCCCCCCCCCCCCACCCCCCCCCCCCCCCACCCCCCCCCCCCCCCACCCCCCCCCCCCCCCACCCCCCCCCCCCCCCACCCCCCCCCCCCCCCACCCCCCCCCCCCCCCACCCCCCCCCCCCCCCACCCCCCCCCCCCCCCACCCCCCCCCCCCCCCACCCCCCCCCCCCCCCACCCCCCCCCCCCCCCACCCCCCCCCCCCCCCACCCCCCCCCCCCCCCACCCCCCCCCCCCCCCACCCCCCCCCCCCCCCACCCCCCCCCCCCCCCACCCCCCCCCCCCCCCACCCCCCCCCCCCCCCACCCCCCCCCCCCCCCACCCCCCCCCCCCCCCACCCCCCCCCCCCCCCACCCCCCCCCCCCCCCACCCCCCCCCCCCCCCACCCCCCCCCCCCCCCACCCCCCCCCCCCCCCACCCCCCCCCCCCCCCACCCCCCCCCCCCCCCACCCCCCCCCCCCCCCACCCCCCCCCCCCCCCACCCCCCCCCCCCCCCACCCCCCCCCCCCCCCACCCCCCCCCCCCCCCACCCCCCCCCCCCCCCACCCCCCCCCCCCCCCACCCCCCCCCCCCCCCACCCCCCCCCCCCCCCACCCCCCCCCCCCCCCACCCCCCCCCCCCCCCACCCCCCCCCCCCCCCACCCCCCCCCCCCCCCACCCCCCCCCCCCCCCACCCCCCCCCCCCCCCACCCCCCCCCCCCCCCACCCCCCCCCCCCCCCACCCCCCCCCCCCCCCACCCCCCCCCCCCCCCACCCCCCCCCCCCCCCACCCCCCCCCCCCCCCACCCCCCCCCCCCCCCACCCCCCCCCCCCCCCACCCCCCCCCCCCCCCACCCCCCCCCCCCCCCACCCCCCCCCCCCCCCACCCCCCCCCCCCCCCACCCCCCCCCCCCCCCACCCCCCCCCCCCCCCACCCCCCCCCCCCCCCACCCCCCCCCCCCCCCACCCCCCCCCCCCCCCACCCCCCCCCCCCCCCACCCCCCCCCCCCCCCACCCCCCCCCCCCCCCACCCCCCCCCCCCCCCACCCCCCCCCCCCCCCACCCCCCCCCCCCCCCACCCCCCCCCCCCCCCACCCCCCCCCCCCCCCACCCCCCCCCCCCCCCACCCCCCCCCCCCCCCACCCCCCCCCCCCCCCACCCCCCCCCCCCCCCACCCCCCCCCCCCCCCACCCCCCCCCCCCCCCACCCCCCCCCCCCCCCACCCCCCCCCCCCCCCACCCCCCCCCCCCCCCACCCCCCCCCCCCCCCACCCCCCCCCCCCCCCACCCCCCCCCCCCCCCACCCCCCCCCCCCCCCACCCCCCCCCCCCCCCACCCCCCCCCCCCCCCACCCCCCCCCCCCCCCACCCCCCCCCCCCCCCACCCCCCCCCCCCCCCACCCCCCCCCCCCCCCACCCCCCCCCCCCCCCACCCCCCCCCCCCCCCACCCCCCCCCCCCCCCACCCCCCCCCCCCCCCACCCCCCCCCCCCCCCACCCCCCCCCCCCCCCACCCCCCCCCCCCCCCACCCCCCCCCCCCCCCACCCCCCCCCCCCCCCACCCCCCCCCCCCCCCACCCCCCCCCCCCCCCACCCCCCCCCCCCCCCACCCCCCCCCCCCCCCACCCCCCCCCCCCCCCACCCCCCCCCCCCCCCACCCCCCCCCCCCCCCACCCCCCCCCCCCCCCACCCCCCCCCCCCCCCACCCCCCCCCCCCCCCACCCCCCCCCCCCCCCACCCCCCCCCCCCCCCACCCCCCCCCCCCCCCACCCCCCCCCCCCCCCACCCCCCCCCCCCCCCACCCCCCCCCCCCCCCACCCCCCCCCCCCCCCACCCCCCCCCCCCCCCACCCCCCCCCCCCCCCACCCCCCCCCCCCCCCACCCCCCCCCCCCCCCACCCCCCCCCCCCCCCACCCCCCCCCCCCCCCACCCCCCCCCCCCCCCACCCCCCCCCCCCCCCACCCCCCCCCCCCCCCACCCCCCCCCCCCCCCACCCCCCCCCCCCCCCACCCCCCCCCCCCCCCACCCCCCCCCCCCCCCACCCCCCCCCCCCCCCACCCCCCCCCCCCCCCACCCCCCCCCCCCCCCACCCCCCCCCCCCCCCACCCCCCCCCCCCCCCACCCCCCCCCCCCCCCACCCCCCCCCCCCCCCACCCCCCCCCCCCCCCACCCCCCCCCCCCCCCACCCCCCCCCCCCCCCACCCCCCCCCCCCCCCACCCCCCCCCCCCCCCACCCCCCCCCCCCCCCACCCCCCCCCCCCCCCACCCCCCCCCCCCCCCACCCCCCCCCCCCCCCACCCCCCCCCCCCCCCACCCCCCCCCCCCCCCACCCCCCCCCCCCCCCACCCCCCCCCCCCCCCACCCCCCCCCCCCCCCACCCCCCCCCCCCCCCACCCCCCCCCCCCCCCACCCCCCCCCCCCCCCACCCCCCCCCCCCCCCACCCCCCCCCCCCCCCACCCCCCCCCCCCCCCACCCCCCCCCCCCCCCACCCCCCCCCCCCCCCACCCCCCCCCCCCCCCACCCCCCCCCCCCCCCACCCCCCCCCCCCCCCACCCCCCCCCCCCCCCACCCCCCCCCCCCCCCACCCCCCCCCCCCCCCACCCCCCCCCCCCCCCACCCCCCCCCCCCCCCACCCCCCCCCCCCCCCACCCCCCCCCCCCCCCACCCCCCCCCCCCCCCACCCCCCCCCCCCCCCACCCCCCCCCCCCCCCACCCCCCCCCCCCCCCACCCCCCCCCCCCCCCACCCCCCCCCCCCCCCACCCCCCCCCCCCCCCACCCCCCCCCCCCCCCACCCCCCCCCCCCCCCACCCCCCCCCCCCCCCACCCCCCCCCCCCCCCACCCCCCCCCCCCCCCACCCCCCCCCCCCCCCACCCCCCCCCCCCCCCACCCCCCCCCCCCCCCACCCCCCCCCCCCCCCACCCCCCCCCCCCCCCACCCCCCCCCCCCCCCACCCCCCCCCCCCCCCACCCCCCCCCCCCCCCACCCCCCCCCCCCCCCACCCCCCCCCCCCCCCACCCCCCCCCCCCCCCACCCCCCCCCCCCCCCACCCCCCCCCCCCCCCACCCCCCCCCCCCCCCACCCCCCCCCCCCCCCACCCCCCCCCCCCCCCACCCCCCCCCCCCCCCACCCCCCCCCCCCCCCACCCCCCCCCCCCCCCACCCCCCCCCCCCCCCACCCCCCCCCCCCCCCACCCCCCCCCCCCCCCACCCCCCCCCCCCCCCACCCCCCCCCCCCCCCACCCCCCCCCCCCCCCACCCCCCCCCCCCCCCACCCCCCCCCCCCCCCACCCCCCCCCCCCCCCACCCCCCCCCCCCCCCACCCCCCCCCCCCCCCACCCCCCCCCCCCCCCACCCCCCCCCCCCCCCACCCCCCCCCCCCCCCACCCCCCCCCCCCCCCACCCCCCCCCCCCCCCACCCCCCCCCCCCCCCACCCCCCCCCCCCCCCACCCCCCCCCCCCCCCACCCCCCCCCCCCCCCACCCCCCCCCCCCCCCACCCCCCCCCCCCCCCACCCCCCCCCCCCCCCACCCCCCCCCCCCCCCACCCCCCCCCCCCCCCACCCCCCCCCCCCCCCACCCCCCCCCCCCCCCACCCCCCCCCCCCCCCACCCCCCCCCCCCCCCACCCCCCCCCCCCCCCACCCCCCCCCCCCCCCACCCCCCCCCCCCCCCACCCCCCCCCCCCCCCACCCCCCCCCCCCCCCACCCCCCCCCCCCCCCACCCCCCCCCCCCCCCACCCCCCCCCCCCCCCACCCCCCCCCCCCCCCACCCCCCCCCCCCCCCACCCCCCCCCCCCCCCACCCCCCCCCCCCCCCACCCCCCCCCCCCCCCACCCCCCCCCCCCCCCACCCCCCCCCCCCCCCACCCCCCCCCCCCCCCACCCCCCCCCCCCCCCACCCCCCCCCCCCCCCACCCCCCCCCCCCCCCACCCCCCCCCCCCCCCACCCCCCCCCCCCCCCACCCCCCCCCCCCCCCACCCCCCCCCCCCCCCACCCCCCCCCCCCCCCACCCCCCCCCCCCCCCACCCCCCCCCCCCCCCACCCCCCCCCCCCCCCACCCCCCCCCCCCCCCACCCCCCCCCCCCCCCACCCCCCCCCCCCCCCACCCCCCCCCCCCCCCACCCCCCCCCCCCCCCACCCCCCCCCCCCCCCACCCCCCCCCCCCCCCACCCCCCCCCCCCCCCACCCCCCCCCCCCCCCACCCCCCCCCCCCCCCACCCCCCCCCCCCCCCACCCCCCCCCCCCCCCACCCCCCCCCCCCCCCACCCCCCCCCCCCCCCACCCCCCCCCCCCCCCACCCCCCCCCCCCCCCACCCCCCCCCCCCCCCACCCCCCCCCCCCCCCACCCCCCCCCCCCCCCACCCCCCCCCCCCCCCACCCCCCCCCCCCCCCACCCCCCCCCCCCCCCACCCCCCCCCCCCCCCACCCCCCCCCCCCCCCACCCCCCCCCCCCCCCACCCCCCCCCCCCCCCACCCCCCCCCCCCCCCACCCCCCCCCCCCCCCACCCCCCCCCCCCCCCACCCCCCCCCCCCCCCACCCCCCCCCCCCCCCACCCCCCCCCCCCCCCACCCCCCCCCCCCCCCACCCCCCCCCCCCCCCACCCCCCCCCCCCCCCACCCCCCCCCCCCCCCACCCCCCCCCCCCCCCACCCCCCCCCCCCCCCACCCCCCCCCCCCCCCACCCCCCCCCCCCCCCACCCCCCCCCCCCCCCACCCCCCCCCCCCCCCACCCCCCCCCCCCCCCACCCCCCCCCCCCCCCACCCCCCCCCCCCCCCACCCCCCCCCCCCCCCACCCCCCCCCCCCCCCACCCCCCCCCCCCCCCACCCCCCCCCCCCCCCACCCCCCCCCCCCCCCACCCCCCCCCCCCCCCACCCCCCCCCCCCCCCACCCCCCCCCCCCCCCACCCCCCCCCCCCCCCACCCCCCCCCCCCCCCACCCCCCCCCCCCCCCACCCCCCCCCCCCCCCACCCCCCCCCCCCCCCACCCCCCCCCCCCCCCACCCCCCCCCCCCCCCACCCCCCCCCCCCCCCACCCCCCCCCCCCCCCACCCCCCCCCCCCCCCACCCCCCCCCCCCCCCACCCCCCCCCCCCCCCACCCCCCCCCCCCCCCACCCCCCCCCCCCCCCACCCCCCCCCCCCCCCACCCCCCCCCCCCCCCACCCCCCCCCCCCCCCACCCCCCCCCCCCCCCACCCCCCCCCCCCCCCACCCCCCCCCCCCCCCACCCCCCCCCCCCCCCACCCCCCCCCCCCCCCACCCCCCCCCCCCCCCACCCCCCCCCCCCCCCACCCCCCCCCCCCCCCACCCCCCCCCCCCCCCACCCCCCCCCCCCCCCACCCCCCCCCCCCCCCACCCCCCCCCCCCCCCACCCCCCCCCCCCCCCACCCCCCCCCCCCCCCACCCCCCCCCCCCCCCACCCCCCCCCCCCCCCACCCCCCCCCCCCCCCACCCCCCCCCCCCCCCACCCCCCCCCCCCCCCACCCCCCCCCCCCCCCACCCCCCCCCCCCCCCACCCCCCCCCCCCCCCACCCCCCCCCCCCCCCACCCCCCCCCCCCCCCACCCCCCCCCCCCCCCACCCCCCCCCCCCCCCACCCCCCCCCCCCCCCACCCCCCCCCCCCCCCACCCCCCCCCCCCCCCACCCCCCCCCCCCCCCACCCCCCCCCCCCCCCACCCCCCCCCCCCCCCACCCCCCCCCCCCCCCACCCCCCCCCCCCCCCACCCCCCCCCCCCCCCACCCCCCCCCCCCCCCACCCCCCCCCCCCCCCACCCCCCCCCCCCCCCACCCCCCCCCCCCCCCACCCCCCCCCCCCCCCACCCCCCCCCCCCCCCACCCCCCCCCCCCCCCACCCCCCCCCCCCCCCACCCCCCCCCCCCCCCACCCCCCCCCCCCCCCACCCCCCCCCCCCCCCACCCCCCCCCCCCCCCACCCCCCCCCCCCCCCACCCCCCCCCCCCCCCACCCCCCCCCCCCCCCACCCCCCCCCCCCCCCACCCCCCCCCCCCCCCACCCCCCCCCCCCCCCACCCCCCCCCCCCCCCACCCCCCCCCCCCCCCACCCCCCCCCCCCCCCACCCCCCCCCCCCCCCACCCCCCCCCCCCCCCACCCCCCCCCCCCCCCACCCCCCCCCCCCCCCACCCCCCCCCCCCCCCACCCCCCCCCCCCCCCACCCCCCCCCCCCCCCACCCCCCCCCCCCCCCACCCCCCCCCCCCCCCACCCCCCCCCCCCCCCACCCCCCCCCCCCCCCACCCCCCCCCCCCCCCACCCCCCCCCCCCCCCACCCCCCCCCCCCCCCACCCCCCCCCCCCCCCACCCCCCCCCCCCCCCACCCCCCCCCCCCCCCACCCCCCCCCCCCCCCACCCCCCCCCCCCCCCACCCCCCCCCCCCCCCACCCCCCCCCCCCCCCACCCCCCCCCCCCCCCACCCCCCCCCCCCCCCACCCCCCCCCCCCCCCACCCCCCCCCCCCCCCACCCCCCCCCCCCCCCACCCCCCCCCCCCCCCACCCCCCCCCCCCCCCACCCCCCCCCCCCCCCACCCCCCCCCCCCCCCACCCCCCCCCCCCCCCACCCCCCCCCCCCCCCACCCCCCCCCCCCCCCACCCCCCCCCCCCCCCACCCCCCCCCCCCCCCACCCCCCCCCCCCCCCACCCCCCCCCCCCCCCACCCCCCCCCCCCCCCACCCCCCCCCCCCCCCACCCCCCCCCCCCCCCACCCCCCCCCCCCCCCACCCCCCCCCCCCCCCACCCCCCCCCCCCCCCACCCCCCCCCCCCCCCACCCCCCCCCCCCCCCACCCCCCCCCCCCCCCACCCCCCCCCCCCCCCACCCCCCCCCCCCCCCACCCCCCCCCCCCCCCACCCCCCCCCCCCCCCACCCCCCCCCCCCCCCACCCCCCCCCCCCCCCACCCCCCCCCCCCCCCACCCCCCCCCCCCCCCACCCCCCCCCCCCCCCACCCCCCCCCCCCCCCACCCCCCCCCCCCCCCACCCCCCCCCCCCCCCACCCCCCCCCCCCCCCACCCCCCCCCCCCCCCACCCCCCCCCCCCCCCACCCCCCCCCCCCCCCACCCCCCCCCCCCCCCACCCCCCCCCCCCCCCACCCCCCCCCCCCCCCACCCCCCCCCCCCCCCACCCCCCCCCCCCCCCACCCCCCCCCCCCCCCACCCCCCCCCCCCCCCACCCCCCCCCCCCCCCACCCCCCCCCCCCCCCACCCCCCCCCCCCCCCACCCCCCCCCCCCCCCACCCCCCCCCCCCCCCACCCCCCCCCCCCCCCACCCCCCCCCCCCCCCACCCCCCCCCCCCCCCACCCCCCCCCCCCCCCACCCCCCCCCCCCCCCACCCCCCCCCCCCCCCACCCCCCCCCCCCCCCACCCCCCCCCCCCCCCACCCCCCCCCCCCCCCACCCCCCCCCCCCCCCACCCCCCCCCCCCCCCACCCCCCCCCCCCCCCACCCCCCCCCCCCCCCACCCCCCCCCCCCCCCACCCCCCCCCCCCCCCACCCCCCCCCCCCCCCACCCCCCCCCCCCCCCACCCCCCCCCCCCCCCACCCCCCCCCCCCCCCACCCCCCCCCCCCCCCACCCCCCCCCCCCCCCACCCCCCCCCCCCCCCACCCCCCCCCCCCCCCACCCCCCCCCCCCCCCACCCCCCCCCCCCCCCACCCCCCCCCCCCCCCACCCCCCCCCCCCCCCACCCCCCCCCCCCCCCACCCCCCCCCCCCCCCACCCCCCCCCCCCCCCACCCCCCCCCCCCCCCACCCCCCCCCCCCCCCACCCCCCCCCCCCCCCACCCCCCCCCCCCCCCACCCCCCCCCCCCCCCACCCCCCCCCCCCCCCACCCCCCCCCCCCCCCACCCCCCCCCCCCCCCACCCCCCCCCCCCCCCACCCCCCCCCCCCCCCACCCCCCCCCCCCCCCACCCCCCCCCCCCCCCACCCCCCCCCCCCCCCACCCCCCCCCCCCCCCACCCCCCCCCCCCCCCACCCCCCCCCCCCCCCACCCCCCCCCCCCCCCACCCCCCCCCCCCCCCACCCCCCCCCCCCCCCACCCCCCCCCCCCCCCACCCCCCCCCCCCCCCACCCCCCCCCCCCCCCACCCCCCCCCCCCCCCACCCCCCCCCCCCCCCACCCCCCCCCCCCCCCACCCCCCCCCCCCCCCACCCCCCCCCCCCCCCACCCCCCCCCCCCCCCACCCCCCCCCCCCCCCACCCCCCCCCCCCCCCACCCCCCCCCCCCCCCACCCCCCCCCCCCCCCACCCCCCCCCCCCCCCACCCCCCCCCCCCCCCACCCCCCCCCCCCCCCACCCCCCCCCCCCCCCACCCCCCCCCCCCCCCACCCCCCCCCCCCCCCACCCCCCCCCCCCCCCACCCCCCCCCCCCCCCACCCCCCCCCCCCCCCACCCCCCCCCCCCCCCACCCCCCCCCCCCCCCACCCCCCCCCCCCCCCACCCCCCCCCCCCCCCACCCCCCCCCCCCCCCACCCCCCCCCCCCCCCACCCCCCCCCCCCCCCACCCCCCCCCCCCCCCACCCCCCCCCCCCCCCACCCCCCCCCCCCCCCACCCCCCCCCCCCCCCACCCCCCCCCCCCCCCACCCCCCCCCCCCCCCACCCCCCCCCCCCCCCACCCCCCCCCCCCCCCACCCCCCCCCCCCCCCACCCCCCCCCCCCCCCACCCCCCCCCCCCCCCACCCCCCCCCCCCCCCACCCCCCCCCCCCCCCACCCCCCCCCCCCCCCACCCCCCCCCCCCCCCACCCCCCCCCCCCCCCACCCCCCCCCCCCCCCACCCCCCCCCCCCCCCACCCCCCCCCCCCCCCACCCCCCCCCCCCCCCACCCCCCCCCCCCCCCACCCCCCCCCCCCCCCACCCCCCCCCCCCCCCACCCCCCCCCCCCCCCACCCCCCCCCCCCCCCACCCCCCCCCCCCCCCACCCCCCCCCCCCCCCACCCCCCCCCCCCCCCACCCCCCCCCCCCCCCACCCCCCCCCCCCCCCACCCCCCCCCCCCCCCACCCCCCCCCCCCCCCACCCCCCCCCCCCCCCACCCCCCCCCCCCCCCACCCCCCCCCCCCCCCACCCCCCCCCCCCCCCACCCCCCCCCCCCCCCACCCCCCCCCCCCCCCACCCCCCCCCCCCCCCACCCCCCCCCCCCCCCACCCCCCCCCCCCCCCACCCCCCCCCCCCCCCACCCCCCCCCCCCCCCACCCCCCCCCCCCCCCACCCCCCCCCCCCCCCACCCCCCCCCCCCCCCACCCCCCCCCCCCCCCACCCCCCCCCCCCCCCACCCCCCCCCCCCCCCACCCCCCCCCCCCCCCACCCCCCCCCCCCCCCACCCCCCCCCCCCCCCACCCCCCCCCCCCCCCACCCCCCCCCCCCCCCACCCCCCCCCCCCCCCACCCCCCCCCCCCCCCACCCCCCCCCCCCCCCACCCCCCCCCCCCCCCACCCCCCCCCCCCCCCACCCCCCCCCCCCCCCACCCCCCCCCCCCCCCACCCCCCCCCCCCCCCACCCCCCCCCCCCCCCACCCCCCCCCCCCCCCACCCCCCCCCCCCCCCACCCCCCCCCCCCCCCACCCCCCCCCCCCCCCACCCCCCCCCCCCCCCACCCCCCCCCCCCCCCACCCCCCCCCCCCCCCACCCCCCCCCCCCCCCACCCCCCCCCCCCCCCACCCCCCCCCCCCCCCACCCCCCCCCCCCCCCACCCCCCCCCCCCCCCACCCCCCCCCCCCCCCACCCCCCCCCCCCCCCACCCCCCCCCCCCCCCACCCCCCCCCCCCCCCACCCCCCCCCCCCCCCACCCCCCCCCCCCCCCACCCCCCCCCCCCCCCACCCCCCCCCCCCCCCACCCCCCCCCCCCCCCACCCCCCCCCCCCCCCACCCCCCCCCCCCCCCACCCCCCCCCCCCCCCACCCCCCCCCCCCCCCACCCCCCCCCCCCCCCACCCCCCCCCCCCCCCACCCCCCCCCCCCCCCACCCCCCCCCCCCCCCACCCCCCCCCCCCCCCACCCCCCCCCCCCCCCACCCCCCCCCCCCCCCACCCCCCCCCCCCCCCACCCCCCCCCCCCCCCACCCCCCCCCCCCCCCACCCCCCCCCCCCCCCACCCCCCCCCCCCCCCACCCCCCCCCCCCCCCACCCCCCCCCCCCCCCACCCCCCCCCCCCCCCACCCCCCCCCCCCCCCACCCCCCCCCCCCCCCACCCCCCCCCCCCCCCACCCCCCCCCCCCCCCACCCCCCCCCCCCCCCACCCCCCCCCCCCCCCACCCCCCCCCCCCCCCACCCCCCCCCCCCCCCACCCCCCCCCCCCCCCACCCCCCCCCCCCCCCACCCCCCCCCCCCCCCACCCCCCCCCCCCCCCACCCCCCCCCCCCCCCACCCCCCCCCCCCCCCACCCCCCCCCCCCCCCACCCCCCCCCCCCCCCACCCCCCCCCCCCCCCACCCCCCCCCCCCCCCACCCCCCCCCCCCCCCACCCCCCCCCCCCCCCACCCCCCCCCCCCCCCACCCCCCCCCCCCCCCACCCCCCCCCCCCCCCACCCCCCCCCCCCCCCACCCCCCCCCCCCCCCACCCCCCCCCCCCCCCACCCCCCCCCCCCCCCACCCCCCCCCCCCCCCACCCCCCCCCCCCCCCACCCCCCCCCCCCCCCACCCCCCCCCCCCCCCACCCCCCCCCCCCCCCACCCCCCCCCCCCCCCACCCCCCCCCCCCCCCACCCCCCCCCCCCCCCACCCCCCCCCCCCCCCACCCCCCCCCCCCCCCACCCCCCCCCCCCCCCACCCCCCCCCCCCCCCACCCCCCCCCCCCCCCACCCCCCCCCCCCCCCACCCCCCCCCCCCCCCACCCCCCCCCCCCCCCACCCCCCCCCCCCCCCACCCCCCCCCCCCCCCACCCCCCCCCCCCCCCACCCCCCCCCCCCCCCACCCCCCCCCCCCCCCACCCCCCCCCCCCCCCACCCCCCCCCCCCCCCACCCCCCCCCCCCCCCACCCCCCCCCCCCCCCACCCCCCCCCCCCCCCACCCCCCCCCCCCCCCACCCCCCCCCCCCCCCACCCCCCCCCCCCCCCACCCCCCCCCCCCCCCACCCCCCCCCCCCCCCACCCCCCCCCCCCCCCACCCCCCCCCCCCCCCACCCCCCCCCCCCCCCACCCCCCCCCCCCCCCACCCCCCCCCCCCCCCACCCCCCCCCCCCCCCACCCCCCCCCCCCCCCACCCCCCCCCCCCCCCACCCCCCCCCCCCCCCACCCCCCCCCCCCCCCACCCCCCCCCCCCCCCACCCCCCCCCCCCCCCACCCCCCCCCCCCCCCACCCCCCCCCCCCCCCACCCCCCCCCCCCCCCACCCCCCCCCCCCCCCACCCCCCCCCCCCCCCACCCCCCCCCCCCCCCACCCCCCCCCCCCCCCACCCCCCCCCCCCCCCACCCCCCCCCCCCCCCACCCCCCCCCCCCCCCACCCCCCCCCCCCCCCACCCCCCCCCCCCCCCACCCCCCCCCCCCCCCACCCCCCCCCCCCCCCACCCCCCCCCCCCCCCACCCCCCCCCCCCCCCACCCCCCCCCCCCCCCACCCCCCCCCCCCCCCACCCCCCCCCCCCCCCACCCCCCCCCCCCCCCACCCCCCCCCCCCCCCACCCCCCCCCCCCCCCACCCCCCCCCCCCCCCACCCCCCCCCCCCCCCACCCCCCCCCCCCCCCACCCCCCCCCCCCCCCACCCCCCCCCCCCCCCACCCCCCCCCCCCCCCACCCCCCCCCCCCCCCACCCCCCCCCCCCCCCACCCCCCCCCCCCCCCACCCCCCCCCCCCCCCACCCCCCCCCCCCCCCACCCCCCCCCCCCCCCACCCCCCCCCCCCCCCACCCCCCCCCCCCCCCACCCCCCCCCCCCCCCACCCCCCCCCCCCCCCACCCCCCCCCCCCCCCACCCCCCCCCCCCCCCACCCCCCCCCCCCCCCACCCCCCCCCCCCCCCACCCCCCCCCCCCCCCACCCCCCCCCCCCCCCACCCCCCCCCCCCCCCACCCCCCCCCCCCCCCACCCCCCCCCCCCCCCACCCCCCCCCCCCCCCACCCCCCCCCCCCCCCACCCCCCCCCCCCCCCACCCCCCCCCCCCCCCACCCCCCCCCCCCCCCACCCCCCCCCCCCCCCACCCCCCCCCCCCCCCACCCCCCCCCCCCCCCACCCCCCCCCCCCCCCACCCCCCCCCCCCCCCACCCCCCCCCCCCCCCACCCCCCCCCCCCCCCACCCCCCCCCCCCCCCACCCCCCCCCCCCCCCACCCCCCCCCCCCCCCACCCCCCCCCCCCCCCACCCCCCCCCCCCCCCACCCCCCCCCCCCCCCACCCCCCCCCCCCCCCACCCCCCCCCCCCCCCACCCCCCCCCCCCCCCACCCCCCCCCCCCCCCACCCCCCCCCCCCCCCACCCCCCCCCCCCCCCACCCCCCCCCCCCCCCACCCCCCCCCCCCCCCACCCCCCCCCCCCCCCACCCCCCCCCCCCCCCACCCCCCCCCCCCCCCACCCCCCCCCCCCCCCACCCCCCCCCCCCCCCACCCCCCCCCCCCCCCACCCCCCCCCCCCCCCACCCCCCCCCCCCCCCACCCCCCCCCCCCCCCACCCCCCCCCCCCCCCACCCCCCCCCCCCCCCACCCCCCCCCCCCCCCACCCCCCCCCCCCCCCACCCCCCCCCCCCCCCACCCCCCCCCCCCCCCACCCCCCCCCCCCCCCACCCCCCCCCCCCCCCACCCCCCCCCCCCCCCACCCCCCCCCCCCCCCACCCCCCCCCCCCCCCACCCCCCCCCCCCCCCACCCCCCCCCCCCCCCACCCCCCCCCCCCCCCACCCCCCCCCCCCCCCACCCCCCCCCCCCCCCACCCCCCCCCCCCCCCACCCCCCCCCCCCCCCACCCCCCCCCCCCCCCACCCCCCCCCCCCCCCACCCCCCCCCCCCCCCACCCCCCCCCCCCCCCACCCCCCCCCCCCCCCACCCCCCCCCCCCCCCACCCCCCCCCCCCCCCACCCCCCCCCCCCCCCACCCCCCCCCCCCCCCACCCCCCCCCCCCCCCACCCCCCCCCCCCCCCACCCCCCCCCCCCCCCACCCCCCCCCCCCCCCACCCCCCCCCCCCCCCACCCCCCCCCCCCCCCACCCCCCCCCCCCCCCACCCCCCCCCCCCCCCACCCCCCCCCCCCCCCACCCCCCCCCCCCCCCACCCCCCCCCCCCCCCACCCCCCCCCCCCCCCACCCCCCCCCCCCCCCACCCCCCCCCCCCCCCACCCCCCCCCCCCCCCACCCCCCCCCCCCCCCACCCCCCCCCCCCCCCACCCCCCCCCCCCCCCACCCCCCCCCCCCCCCACCCCCCCCCCCCCCCACCCCCCCCCCCCCCCACCCCCCCCCCCCCCCACCCCCCCCCCCCCCCACCCCCCCCCCCCCCCACCCCCCCCCCCCCCCACCCCCCCCCCCCCCCACCCCCCCCCCCCCCCACCCCCCCCCCCCCCCACCCCCCCCCCCCCCCACCCCCCCCCCCCCCCACCCCCCCCCCCCCCCACCCCCCCCCCCCCCCACCCCCCCCCCCCCCCACCCCCCCCCCCCCCCACCCCCCCCCCCCCCCACCCCCCCCCCCCCCCACCCCCCCCCCCCCCCACCCCCCCCCCCCCCCACCCCCCCCCCCCCCCACCCCCCCCCCCCCCCACCCCCCCCCCCCCCCACCCCCCCCCCCCCCCACCCCCCCCCCCCCCCACCCCCCCCCCCCCCCACCCCCCCCCCCCCCCACCCCCCCCCCCCCCCACCCCCCCCCCCCCCCACCCCCCCCCCCCCCCACCCCCCCCCCCCCCCACCCCCCCCCCCCCCCACCCCCCCCCCCCCCCACCCCCCCCCCCCCCCACCCCCCCCCCCCCCCACCCCCCCCCCCCCCCACCCCCCCCCCCCCCCACCCCCCCCCCCCCCCACCCCCCCCCCCCCCCACCCCCCCCCCCCCCCACCCCCCCCCCCCCCCACCCCCCCCCCCCCCCACCCCCCCCCCCCCCCACCCCCCCCCCCCCCCACCCCCCCCCCCCCCCACCCCCCCCCCCCCCCACCCCCCCCCCCCCCCACCCCCCCCCCCCCCCACCCCCCCCCCCCCCCACCCCCCCCCCCCCCCACCCCCCCCCCCCCCCACCCCCCCCCCCCCCCACCCCCCCCCCCCCCCACCCCCCCCCCCCCCCACCCCCCCCCCCCCCCACCCCCCCCCCCCCCCACCCCCCCCCCCCCCCACCCCCCCCCCCCCCCACCCCCCCCCCCCCCCACCCCCCCCCCCCCCCACCCCCCCCCCCCCCCACCCCCCCCCCCCCCCACCCCCCCCCCCCCCCACCCCCCCCCCCCCCCACCCCCCCCCCCCCCCACCCCCCCCCCCCCCCACCCCCCCCCCCCCCCACCCCCCCCCCCCCCCACCCCCCCCCCCCCCCACCCCCCCCCCCCCCCACCCCCCCCCCCCCCCACCCCCCCCCCCCCCCACCCCCCCCCCCCCCCACCCCCCCCCCCCCCCACCCCCCCCCCCCCCCACCCCCCCCCCCCCCCACCCCCCCCCCCCCCCACCCCCCCCCCCCCCCACCCCCCCCCCCCCCCACCCCCCCCCCCCCCCACCCCCCCCCCCCCCCACCCCCCCCCCCCCCCACCCCCCCCCCCCCCCACCCCCCCCCCCCCCCACCCCCCCCCCCCCCCACCCCCCCCCCCCCCCACCCCCCCCCCCCCCCACCCCCCCCCCCCCCCACCCCCCCCCCCCCCCACCCCCCCCCCCCCCCACCCCCCCCCCCCCCCACCCCCCCCCCCCCCCACCCCCCCCCCCCCCCACCCCCCCCCCCCCCCACCCCCCCCCCCCCCCACCCCCCCCCCCCCCCACCCCCCCCCCCCCCCACCCCCCCCCCCCCCCACCCCCCCCCCCCCCCACCCCCCCCCCCCCCCACCCCCCCCCCCCCCCACCCCCCCCCCCCCCCACCCCCCCCCCCCCCCACCCCCCCCCCCCCCCACCCCCCCCCCCCCCCACCCCCCCCCCCCCCCACCCCCCCCCCCCCCCACCCCCCCCCCCCCCCACCCCCCCCCCCCCCCACCCCCCCCCCCCCCCACCCCCCCCCCCCCCCACCCCCCCCCCCCCCCACCCCCCCCCCCCCCCACCCCCCCCCCCCCCCACCCCCCCCCCCCCCCACCCCCCCCCCCCCCCACCCCCCCCCCCCCCCACCCCCCCCCCCCCCCACCCCCCCCCCCCCCCACCCCCCCCCCCCCCCACCCCCCCCCCCCCCCACCCCCCCCCCCCCCCACCCCCCCCCCCCCCCACCCCCCCCCCCCCCCACCCCCCCCCCCCCCCACCCCCCCCCCCCCCCACCCCCCCCCCCCCCCACCCCCCCCCCCCCCCACCCCCCCCCCCCCCCACCCCCCCCCCCCCCCACCCCCCCCCCCCCCCACCCCCCCCCCCCCCCACCCCCCCCCCCCCCCACCCCCCCCCCCCCCCACCCCCCCCCCCCCCCACCCCCCCCCCCCCCCACCCCCCCCCCCCCCCACCCCCCCCCCCCCCCACCCCCCCCCCCCCCCACCCCCCCCCCCCCCCACCCCCCCCCCCCCCCACCCCCCCCCCCCCCCACCCCCCCCCCCCCCCACCCCCCCCCCCCCCCACCCCCCCCCCCCCCCACCCCCCCCCCCCCCCACCCCCCCCCCCCCCCACCCCCCCCCCCCCCCACCCCCCCCCCCCCCCACCCCCCCCCCCCCCCACCCCCCCCCCCCCCCACCCCCCCCCCCCCCCACCCCCCCCCCCCCCCACCCCCCCCCCCCCCCACCCCCCCCCCCCCCCACCCCCCCCCCCCCCCACCCCCCCCCCCCCCCACCCCCCCCCCCCCCCACCCCCCCCCCCCCCCACCCCCAGAAGAAGAAGAAGAAGAAGAAGAAGAAGAAGAAGAAGAAGAAGAAGAGAAGGAGGAGTAGGAGGAGTTTGGATTTATATTCGCCCCATTTCTCTCCTGTAAGGAGACTCAAAGGGGCTTACCAGGGGCGTACCGCCCATGGGGACAGGATGGGTCAAATTACCCCAGGTGCACCGGCTGGGAGGGGGGTGCAAAATCACTCCCACCCCCTCCTCCCCCGTGCTGACCTGGGGGGTCATTTGATCCCCCCTTTCTTTGTAGGCGGCCCATCTGAGCCACCTCTTTCCCTCCCCAGGCCCTGCTCAATGAGCAGAAAAGCTATAAAGGGAAGGAAAGGAGGAAAAGAAAAATATAATGCTTTGGGGGTTGGAAGCTTCCAGGAACTTGGGTAGACAACTCCTGAATTGCAAAACTTTTTCCTTCGAGGTTCCAGAGGAGCTTCCCCGTGCTTCAGTGGAGTATAATAATTAATCCTTCAAGTGATGTTTGTTTAGCTCATATTTAGAAATATTTTCAGCTAGAAATGGAAGCACACCAGAAGATATCTGACACAGCAGGGGCCGTCAGGGCAGTCTTCTGTTTCCAGCTTGAAATGATGCCCAGCGTGAAACACTGAAGCACAGTCTTTTTTCAAAGTTCCTTCCACGGCAATCAGCAATCAAGGGACAGTTGTGGGCTCACTGGGGGTGGGGGCAGGGCTCAGAGGGGTGGGGCCCCACCCTGAGCCCCACCCCTCAGGCCTCGCCCCTTCCTGGCCCCGCCCCCAAGCCCCACACCCGTGTTTATAAAAGCAGAGGAGACGAGGACGGAGCCTTGCGGTTGCTTCTGCTCTTCCCAGAGCAGAATGGACTGCCGGCTGCCGGCTGGGAGCCCGGGGGGAGGTTTGGGGGGGAGGTGTCCTCGAGTTTCCTTGGCCCCGCCCACATCGATGATGACATGGGCGGGACCGAGGGCGTCTGAAGACGACGAGGCAGCAGGACTTCCCGCTGCCTTGCCGTCTTTCTGGTCATGTAGGGGGGGCCAATTTTGCACCCCCCATGTGACCAGATTAGTGGCGCCCGGGGACAGAGGGTACCTGTGCCCCATCCCACAATCTCACCCCTCAGAAAGAAGCAGCTATGAACTACTCACTTCGGGAGACTTGGATAAGCTCCGTGACACTGAAGACGCCCGACGTGACAAAATTTTCCTGGAAATCTGTCGCATCTAAACAAAAGAGATTATTTGCACACATCAAAGAGCGTTCCGAAAATAGTTTTATTTGATCCCCCACCCACCCTGAAATTGTTAAATTGTTGAGGTTTTGAAGCTGGAAAGATGATTCTTAACATGCAGTCTAGCATGTCATCTTAGGAACCCCTCCGTCACTTCCTCTGTGATATTAAGAGGAAAAGATGTACAAACATTACTTCTTTTGGTGCTGTGTGGTTTCCGGGCTGTATGGCCGTGTTCTAGCAGCCTTCTCTCCTGACGTTTCGCCTGCATCTGTGGCTGGCATCTATGAACATCTATGTGGCTGCCAGCCATGTGATTTAGGCGAAACGCCAGGGAGAGAAATGTTGCTAGAACAGGGGTGGGTACTATTTTTTTCCATAAATGCATAAGAAATAGAAAATATTGTGGGAGGGTCAGTCTCTCCTCCGGCCCAGAGGGGGCGTAGGTTCAGGCTTCAGTTCCTCTTCCCGCTCCTTGCCCCTTCAGCGGCAGTCCCAAGATAGCAAATAACAGTCACTCGCCCTCGCCACCCTCCCCACCTTTTCCTCTCACGGCGCTTGCGCAATGTGGCGGGGCTCTGAGGGTGGGGGGAGAACTACAGCTTTTTAAAAACTCTCTCGCGATCCTCCCCGTCTGTTCCTGACACCGCGCCTGCGTAAGAAGGCGGGGCTCCCAAGAGGGGGAAGTGCGCACACGCGCGTGAATGACCAAGAGAGGCTTTTTAAAAATAATCCCAGTCTCGCGCCGCTTCTCCCGGCCGCCATTTTGACGACGGGTTCTTCTAAAGCAGGGGCCAGTCAGGGTCATCCAGCGGGCCGGATGTGGCCCGCGGGCCGTATAATGCCCAGGTCTGTGCTAGAACATGGCCATACAGCCCGGAAACCACACAGCACCCAAGTGATTCCGGCCGTGAAAGCCTTCGACATTACTTCTTTTCTTCCTGTAAATTGTCACAGAGGGTCTCTTCACTCAACCCCGTTTTGTTGCCGGAGTTCCAGAATTGCCGCTCAATTTGATGCCATTTTCCCCCAATCAATGCAAAAATAACATCCAAAGGAGCGTAAACTTGGCAAAAAACCGACCGTAAAGAAACACACCACACTGCAAATCGAACGACTCCCAGGTTTGAGTCATACAAGAGAGACACGAGATTAAAATTGATATTTTCAAGATGAAACTTCAGGATTGTAAACTCCAATAGCTAGACCAATTTAGAAGAAGAAGCAGAGATTGGATTTATATCCACCCCCTTTCTCTCCTGCAAGGAGACTCAAAGGGTCTTACAATTTCATTTCCCTTCGCCCCTCAAAACAAACACTGTGAGGTAGGAGGGGCTGAGAGAGCTCAGAAGAGCTACGACTAGCCCAAGGTCCCCCAGGTGGTGTTTGTTGGAGCGCACAAGCTAATCCGGTTCACCAGATTAGCCTCCACAGCTCAAGTAGAAGAGCAGGGAATCAAACCTGGTTCTCCAGATTAGGGTGCACCTGCTCTTAACCACTACACCACGCTGGCTGGTTAGGGACTCCAGTCAAACGTTTCTTCAGTCGAAAATTTGTGCGATCGATTTTAGTTTACTTCATTTTTCGTTTGTTATTTTTTCATAGGTGGTTTAACATTGGGGGGGGGTGGGGTTGTAACATTTTCTGCTTAGAGAACTCGTTTTGGGATGGAACATAAGAACATAAGAACTAGCCTGCTGGATCAGACCAGAGTCCATCTAGTCCAGCTCTCTGCTACTCGCAGTGGCCCACCAGGTGCCTTTGGGAGCTCACCTGCAGGATGTGAACGCAATGGCCTTCTGCTGCTGCTGCTGCTGCTCCCGAGCACCTGGTCTGCTAAGGCCTTTGCAATCTCAGATCAAAGAGGATCAAGATTGGTAGCCAGAGATCGACTTCTCCTCCATAAATCTGTCCAAGTTCTTTTTAAAGCTATCCAGTTGAGTGGCCATCACCACCTCCTGTGGCAGCATATTCCAAACACCCAATCACACGTTGTGTGAAGAAGTGTTTCCTTTTATTAGTCCTAATTCTTCCCCCCAGCATTTTCAATGAATGCCCCCTGGTTCTAATATTGTGAGAAAGAGAGAAAAATGTCTCTCTGTCAACATTTTCTACCCCATGCATAATTTTATAGACTTCAATCATATCCCCCCTCAGCCGCCTCCTCTCCAAACTAAAGAGTCCCAAACGCTGCAGCCTCTCCTCATAAGGAAGGTGCTCCAATCCTTCAATCATCCTCGTTGCCCTTCTCTGCACTTTTTCTATCTCTTCGATATCCTTTTTGAGATGTGGCGACCAGAACTGAACACAGTACTCCAAGTGCGGTCGCACCACGGCTTTATTTAAGGAAAGCAAATGATCAGTCAAATAACTAAAATACCCCTCCCACATATACCAGTACCCAACAAACGACGATTTTCAAGCTGTTAATTAGAAAGAAACCCCACCCCCCAGATTGTTTTGAAACATTCCAAAATCGACTTGGCCGTGATTAAGAATACTTAGAATTTAAACTGCTCCACAAACATAATCTTGTTATAATCTCTACAACAGCCCTGGGAGGTAGGCCAGTATAGCTATCTCCACACTGCAGATGAAGGGACAAAGGTTGAGCAAGAGAGGATTGACCAGGGCCACCTGCTATGTCTGCAGCACAGACAAGATCTAAAACAGCAGCCTCCTAGATTGGAGCTATTTTTTTAGACACCTTATAATGCCAGCCGAATTTGGAGATGAGACAATCAAGATTGCAGTGTGGATGAACAAAGAACAAAGGGTAGATCCTAGCATGGTTCTGTTTTCTGGAAGCCCATTGGTTATCTCTGACCTGGATTAGCTATAAACACTTCCTGGGTTGCGGCAAGGTTCTGGCCTTGCTGGTGTAACTCCCTGGACACGTTGCCGCCTCCTCTCCCTTAAATGTGAATTTCCCCTCCTCATTGCCCTGTCTGACTACCCAATCTCCCAGCATCCCTTGCCCACCCAACTGCCTTCTGACCTGCCTCCCTTTCCCCCCCATTTCTTGGACAGCCTGCCACATTTTAAAGCGCATTTTTTTAAAAAAGAAAAATCAATGTAATAAAATCAATTAGGAATTAGAAACACATCAATCACATGTAAAACTAATCCCAGCAGGTGGCAAGGAAGCATACATTTAAAAATTCAGGAGCCAAACCCCAAACGAGACACGGGTCCCTTCCACACATGCAGAATAATGCACTTTCAATCCACTTCGCAAAATCCAGTTGCAAACAATTGTTAACAGTGGGCTGGAAATGCATTATTCTGCATGTGCGGAAGGGGAACTCACTGCCACAAGATGTCGTAATGGTTGCCAGCATCGGTGGCTTTTTTGGGGGGAGGGGATTAGATAAATCTGTGAAGGGAGGAGCATCAGTAGTTCTTAGCCACATGGAGCCTCCTTCGACCAAAGCAGTATATCTCTGAATGTCACTGTCTGGAATGGGGCCAATGTTTGCAAGCCACAATGTTGAAGAGGACGCCTGTCTAGATGGACAGTTGCTCTGATCCAGCCAGGTCACCCTACACTCTATGTTATCAAATTTTGGCCAATTATGCAGAAAACATCTGATGCACAAAGGGGGCAAATGGGCTTTGCCCGAAGTTTTCTTGGACAGACGTGTTTCCTTAAGCCCGCTTTCACTTTCTATTCTCCCTGCAACAAGCACGACCCCTTCTAGCTGAATTTAATTTTGCTTCTCAGTCAAAGTGGGCAGATTTACCAATCAGCACAGCTTTGCCCTGGACCTCTTCCCTTCGCCCACAGCCAGCCTGCCTAGTCTCAGCCTCCCACTCCCTCACGCTGCTCAGTTCACCCTCCTCCCTATTGCTGACTCCTTCCTGCTTCTCTAAATATGTGCACTGGTACATCCATATAGCTTTTGCAAAGGAACAGCACAAGCATCTCTTTTTGTCTCCACCCCACCTCCCCTGCTCTGCTTCTGCCCACCCCGATGGTTGGGGGACATTTTAAAAACTTTATTTCAGACAAGTTTCTATTTTAAAAACAAGCCTTTCTTGCAGCAGCAGCAGCAGCAGCAGCAAGAGATAGATAGATAGATAGATAGATAGATAGATAGATAGATAGATAGATAGATAGATAGATAGATAGATAGATAGATAGATAGATAGATAGATAGATAGATAGATAGATAGATAGATAGATAGATACCGTGTTTCCCCGAATATAAGACAGTGTCTTATATTAATTTTTGCTCCCAAAGATGCGCTATGTCTTATTTCCAGGGGATGTCTTATTTTTCCTGTGTTCTGTTCGTCGGGCATGCTTCCAAACAAAAACTTTGCTATGTCTTACTTTCGGGGGATGCCTTATATTTCGCACTTCAGCAAAACCTCTACTATGTCTTATTTTTCGGGGATGTCTTATATTAGGGGAAACAGGGTAGATGATAGATAGATAGATAGATAGATAGATAGATAGATAGATAGATAGATAGATAGATAGAGAGAGAGAGAGAGAGAGAGAGAGAGAGAGAGAGAGAGAGAGAGAGAGAGTGCGTATGTGTGTGTGCAGCGGAAGAGAGGGGAAGATAATAACAGTGAGATCTGTGCCTTTAAGGTAGTTGATGAGCAGAGTTTAGAGAAGCAGCAAAAAGAGTTGTGGGTTGAGACTTCAGCCAGCAGCAAAAAGAGTTGTGGGTTGAGACTTCAGCCAGCAGCTACCAGGCTGACTCCTCGCATGGAAACAGAGAAACACAAGGAGAACCCTCTGCAAGCCCACTGCACAGAAAAGAATTCCAATGTAAGCATAATCGGCCATTGCCTTCCTTTATTTACACTTTGGGAAGAGAGTGATACAATGGGATTTCTGTACACACAAAGACAGATACATCCCCCTTCCCATTCTTGCTCACCCAACGTGATGATAGGTTTGCTGTCCTCTTGGTCTGAACCGATTCCCGTCCTCGGGCTGCTGCTTTGATCTGAATCTGAAAGATAAAAAATGCAAGTTTTGCATGAGATCGGCGTCTTCTGCTGGCGTATCTCTGGTACTTTTTGAACAGATGTAGGGGTGGAAACCAGGTCACTATCTGGGACAGCAGAATGTCAGGGGTGCAACTGAAATTTCCCACCCGCCCCCTGGAGACACTACTCATGCTTATATTTTTTTAAAACGTGGTTCTTTCTGTTGGGATTGTGCAAGTGTCTGTCACAACGCAGTGATAAAAGGGTTAACTGCTTGTATGTTAACAAGTTGCTGAGGTCACTGTTTATGACCGGATCTATTGATTAGTTATTGGTCAGTCAGATAGCCATTGCTTACAGGTTTGTGAGCACATACATCTGAAGTCATACTCTGTTTCTTGGTTTGAGCAGACACGACACCACTACCACAAGAACGAGATAGCACAGTGGTGGCGAACCTATGGCACGGGTGCCAGAGGAGGCACTCAGAGCCCTCTCTGTGGGCACGCGCAAACAGAGTCCCCCCCCCACACACACACACATCTAGGCTGGCCTTGGCCGCTGGGCTCGATTATTAGCATTAAACCTAAGACCTAGTTTTGGGGAAGCAGTGAAGGTAACCCTGTTAAGCGCTGCTAAACCCCACTGATTTTCACACGAAGAACTAAAGCGCGATCTTTTACCTGGGAGTGAGCTCAGTTGCTGGCAATGGGGCTTGCTTCTGAGTAAACCCTCCTAGGGTCGTGATTCACCCGTTCGTAGAGTTGCACAGTTGCTTCAAAGCAAAGCCACTGATTACCACCAAGCTTACTCCCGGGTAACACACACCTCGGTGCCAACCGTTTTTTTCTAAACTGAAACCTCAGTATTCGGGTTAAATTGCCGTGTTGGCACTTTGTGATAAATAAGTGGGTTTGGGGTTGCAATTTGGGCACTCGGTCTCAAAAAGGTTCACCATCACTGAGATAGCAGATAGGTAGCCAGATGTAACCAAACGTACAGTGATATACATGTGCAACAGGAAAGGAAGGATTTCTTATTTTATCTCCACGTGACCCTCCCTTTATAGTTAGTAAACTCATTTATAAAAAGCAACTAAGAATCTGTCACTTTCTTTTGTGTTCTCAGAGCTCAGCTCCACCTTTTAAACTCTTTCTGGCTTGTCTACAATGGGAATCGTAGCCCACGAACATCTGGAGGGCCAGAGTTGGACACCCCGGGCCTAGATGGTGTATTTAATGCAAATTTTTAATATTTCAACATGGCTGTTTATAAAGGCACAAAGGAGGGGGGGTTGGGGGGCGGGGGTGCAACCCCAGCGAGATGTTCAAAAGCAAACCGTGGCTGACCACAAGACCACCGTCTGGGTCCACTCTGGATTGCAGCACGAACAGCCGGATGCTAATGGCTGTTCTTTTGTAATATCATTTTAGCAGTAATGGACAATCTCGCCCGCCCCCTCGGCGGTGCTCCCCCGGCACTCTCTTTGCTGCCGGCATCGTGATTAACGAGCTGCTGCCACAGATTGGAGCCTCACTCCCCCTCGCTCCCTTTGCTGGCTGCCAGAAGCAGACGCAGGCCTGACCTCAGAACCTGCGCGGCGCCACAAAGCCAGGGCAGGCGGCACCGTTGCGGATCCCGGACCGGGACAAACGGCGGGGCTTCGCTGGCTGTCACATGAGTCCCAAACCTGGATGGTGATAATATGTGGTGTTGATTTCTCCCTGCCTCTCCCCACCCTCCCAGTCGGAGAGATTGGTGACCCGCCAATGGGGTAACTACTGAGATCTTGAGCCCGCCCCCCTCCCGGACCAGCAATTATATCCAGTATTGCTCATTAAGGTTAAACAAAGGTCTGGTGTGGGTTTTTTTTAAAAAAATTAAGGTTCGCTTGGGATTGCAGTCAGAAGGGCAAACGGACAGGCTAATAACGAAGCTGTGATGGTCATGCTAACAACAGCTCTAGAAGGTAGGCCAGCATTATTCTCACTACCGTCTTCAAACAGCTGCAATCTTTTGCTCACTCGCCTTGGATTCAGGAAAGCTCAATCGTATGGGAATCTTCTTCTGAGTGGTCTGCCAAAGCACAAAGAGGGTGCCTTGCCAAAGGCCGCCAACTGAGTCCATGGCAGAGACGAGATTCAAATCACCTACCCCTCTCCTCCTGTTGATCTGTGGACAATTCAAAGTCCTGGAATCAGGACCGGAGCGAGGGGGAACAGCCCCCGGAACACATGTGTGCCCTGCACCCACGCCTCACTATATCGCCCCCGCACCAGTGCACCCCCTGTCCCCTTGGCGCTACGCCACTGCCCAGAATAGACTACTTTTTAGAAAGATCTCAGTTCAAATCCCCATCTGACATGAAAATCACTCAGGGATAAGGTTGCCAACTCCAGGTTGAGAAATTCCTGGAGATTTGGGAATGGAGACTCAGGAAACAGGGGTTTGGGGAGGAGAGGGGACACCAATGGAGTAGGTGTCGTACGAATTCTATGCACGGTCAACGCAAACCTGTGCACCACGCGTGCCCTGCTTGGGGGTGTGCATTAACACCACCTACAGGATGCAGGCAGCTCTGTTTCACCGGACATGTCTGCACAATTCCAGCCTGCTAGCCGATCCCCCTATTCATGATTCTGGTGGGTTTTCCAGGCTGTGTGGCCGTGGTCTGGTGGATCTTGTTCCTACGTTTCGCCTGCATCTGTGGCTGGCATCTTCAGAGGTATATCACAGAGGGAAGTCTGTAACACACTGTGGTTTAGGAAGAAGAAGAAGAAGAAGAAGAAGAAGAAGAAGAAGAAGAAGAAGAAGAAGAAGAAGAAGAGGAGGAGGAGGAGGAGGAGGAGGAGGAGGAGGAGTTTGGATTTATATCCCCCTTTCTCTCCTGCAGGAGACTCAAAGGGGCTGACAATCTCCTTGCCCTTCTCCCCTCACAACAAACACCCTGTGAGGTAGGTGGGGCTGAGAGAGCTCTGAGAAGCTGTGACTAGCCCAAGGTCACCCAGCTAGCATGTGTGGGAGTGTACAGGCTAATCTGAATTCCCCAGATTAGCCTCCACAGCTCAGGCGGCAGAGCTGGGAATCAAACCCGGTTCCTCCAGATTAGATACACGAGCTCTTAACCTCCTACCCCTATGGCCATGGTGGCGAACCTTTGGCACTCCAGATGTTATGGACTACAATTGGCCATGCTGGCAGGGGCTGATGGGAATTGTAGTCCATAACAACTGGAGTGCCAAAGGTTCGCCACCACCACCCTATCGTTTGGGTCCAGCAGAGGGAAATCTGCCAGACTTTGGTGTCAGGGTATGTGTTTTTAAAAAACGGCTGCATCTGTGGCTGGCATCTTCAGAGGTATATCACACAGTTACACACTGAGGTTTAGAAAGAAGGTAAAAAGATACCCCTATCGTTTGGGTCCAGGAGCCGGAAATCTGCCCGACTTTGGTGTCAGGGTATGTATTTTTTTAAAAACGAAACGAAAACACACCCCACTTGGAGATGGAGGTACAGCACACAATTCAAGGCCACGAGAACTTTTCGTTTTCCATCACGCCGTGGGCAACCTCTGCGAGGGCAGGTGGCAGGCCGCGCGGCTCTCTTCGGAACTCCGTCATCCGACCCCACTGTCCGCCCGCCACCCCCACCGAGGCCTTTCCTTGAGAAGGAAACAGGCCTTGCTGTTTGGGCAGCCGGAAAAAAAGAAGAAGCACGAAACTGAACACTGCCGCAACCCTTTCCTCCCTCCCACCGCCCTGCTCCGCTCCTGCTTTCTCTTCCTCATCAGAAACACAACTCACGCCTCACGCGGGCTGCAGCCCAGAACGTGGCGTGCTCTGCTTTCCATCTTATCTAAAAATAATCAAGCTCTTTGGGCAGCAGCTGCAGACGCTGAGCTCAGCATTATCGGTTCCTACCGGCATTCTGGATTAGCCTGCTCCCCCCCACCACTCGACACGCGCACACACACACACACACACACACACACAGAAACTTCCAATTCAGTCTCCACTTTGCTCTCCCTTCTCCCCTCCCCACGCCCACGCAAAAACTCAGTTTCTGATGCGGAAACCTTTGGCCAAAACACACACGTCCCTGGATATTCTCGGCGCAAGTTTATTTATTTTTTTGAAGAGCAGGACGTGGCCTAAAGGCGATCCGAGCACCGCTGCGCCAAGGATTTCTCCTTTTTCCCAATACCCGTCTCAGTCCCAAAACGTTCACCCGGTTTTGCCTTTGGCGGAGGAGCTGGGGATGCCTTTTGTAGTAAGCCCCAGCGCGCACTCGGAAGAACCTGGGTGCGTTCAGATTTCAGTCCCTAGCCCAGGGGTGATTTCCTCGCTGGCGATATAGTCCCCCAAAATATCCAGGTTCCCTCGAAATCTCCTCACAGCCGAACCACGGAACACAGATCAGTCCCGTTTCTGGCATCCCCCCCCCTTATTATGGGATTTTCCTGGACCTGCTTGTATATGCACCTTTTTGAAAAAACACTCCAACGGGAGCTAATAGGAGATGGGGGCTACCCATTTGAGGGTCCATAACTTTGGCCCCCATGAACCAAACTTCACCAAACCTGGGGGGCATCATCAGGAGAGTCTCCTACTGATACCACCCACGTTTGGTGAAATTTGGTCCAGGGGGTCCAAAGCTATGGACTCCGAAAGAGAGTTCCCCCATCCCCCATTGTTTCCAATGGGAGCTAATAGGAGATGCGGGCTACACATTTGAGGGTCCATAACTTTGGCCCCCATGAACCAAACTTCACCCAACCTGGGTGGCATCATCAGGAGAGTCTCCTACTGATACCACCCACGTTTGGTGAAATTTGGTCCAGGGGGTCCAAAGCTATGGACTCCGAAAGAGAGTTCCCCCATCCCCCATTGTTTCCAATGGGAGCTAATAGGAGATGCGGGCTACACGTTTGAGGGTCCATAACTTTGGCCCCCATGAACCAAACATCACCAAACCTGGGTGGCATCATCAGGAGAGTCTCCTACTGATACCACCCAGGTTTGGTGAAGTTTGGTCCTGGGGGTCCAAAGCTATGGACTCTGAAAGGGAGTTCTCCCATCCCTCATTGTTTCCAATGGGAGCTAATAGGAGATGGGGGCTACACATTTGAGGGTCCCTAACTTTGGGCCCCATGAACCAAACTTCACCAAACCTGGGTGGCATCGTCAGGAGTGTCTCCTAAAGATACTCTGAAATTTTGGTGCTGCTAGCTTAACAATTGTACCCCTGACGGCAGGCACCCCCGCCCCCAAGGGGCAGGCCTAGACGTCTTCACTAGAAACATGCTGCAGTGAGGATGTTGGAACCTGGATGAAAAGGTGCCGATTCTTTTGAAACTTGGGTGTATCTAGATTAAATTTTCAGTGGGAATTCGGCCAGAGTGGTATGGTGATGATCTGCAGAATTGGGTTTGGTTTCCCGTTCCTCCATAATTGTGGCACACACTTATCTGGTGAACTGGGTTTGTTTCCCCACTCCTCTGCATGAAACTTGCTAGGCAGAGGCGTAGCTGCAGTGGGGAAACTTGCTAGGCAGAGGCGTAGCTGCAGAGGCGTAGCTGCAGTGGGAACACTGGGAGGTTTGTCCCAGGCGCTGCCATTGCAGTCACGTGGGAGGAGAAGGGGGGCATTTCAGGGCGCATCAGGGTATGTCGGGGCTGTTCATGCCCCGGGCGCAGTTCCCCCTCCCTCCATCACTGTTGCTGGGTGATGTTGAGCAAGCCACAGTTCTCTCGGAACTCCCTCAGCCCTACCTACCTCACAAGCAGAGGTGGGATCCAGCAGATTCTCACAGGTTACCCAGAGTAGGTTACTAACTATTTGTGTGTGCCGAGAGGGGGTTACTAATTGGTGATTTTGCCATGTGATTTTTGCCTTAGTTACACCCCTCCTCTCAGCAGTAGCGCGCAGAACTTGAAGCAGTCTAGCAGGAGGTGCACCGGCGTGCGTGGCAGCCTGCGCGCATTCGTTTCCCGCCCAAGGACCGGCGCAACAGCTGCGTCCTTGCCACAGCCCCGCCCAGGAACATCCCGCCCCTGGAATGCCCGGCCACGCCCCCATCGTGCCCTGCCCAGTCCCATTGGCGCTACACCACAGTTTGAATCCCACCACCATGGGAACCTGTTACTAAATTTTTTGGATCCCACCACTGCTCACAAGGTGTCTGTTGTAGGGAAAAGAAGGGGAAAGGAGCATGTAAGCCACTTTGAGACATCTTCTAGGAGATAAATGTCGGGTATAGATCCAAACTCTTCTTCTTTTTCACTGATGGGATGGGGATACACAGGGATGGCAGATTCGTGTTGAGGAACTGCTAGAGCAGAGGTGTCCAACTCTGGCGCTTCAGAAGTTCATGGACTACAATTCCCCTCAATTGGTCATGCCAGCAGGGGCTGATGGGGACTGTGGTCCATGAACATCTGAAGCTCCAGAGCTGGACACCCCTGAGATTTTGGAAATGGATCCTGGGGAGGGCAGAGACTTCAATAGAAAACAATGCCATCCAAAATCTCCAGGGGAACTGATTTCTGAAGCCTGGAGATAAATTGTAATTCTGAGGGATCCACAGATCTCTTGAGGGGAGCAACCCTATCTCTCAGCAAGATGAAGGGTTTTTTAATCTAATTTGCCACCCCGGGGACCCTATTTGCAAGGAAATGCAGCATATAAATGTTTTAAATAAATACATGTTGAGTCAATGCGCTAGCACACAGGTGTCAAACTCGTGGCCCTCATGTTATGGTGCATGATGCTGGCAGAGGCTGATGGGAACTGTAGTCCATAACATCTGGAGGGCCGCGAGTTTGACACCTATGCCGGGAGCAGCAGTGGCATAGTGGTTAAGAGCAGGTGCACTCTAATCTGGAGGGTTTGATTCCTAGCTCTGCCGCTTGAGCTGTGGAGGCTTATCTGAGGAATTCAGTTTAGCCTGTGCACTCCCACACACGCCAGCTGGGTGACCTTGGGCTAGTCACAGCTTCTCGGAGCTCTCTCAGCCCCACCCACCTCACAGGGCGTTTGTTGTGAGGGGGGGAGGGCAAGGAGATTGCAAGCCCCTTTGAGTCTCCTATAGGAGAGAAAGGGGGATTAGGAGGTTAAGAGCTCGTGTATCTAATCTGGAGGAACCGGGTTTGATTCCCAGCTCTGCCACCTGAGCTGTGGAGGCTTATCTGGGGAATTCAGATTCGCCTGTACACTCTCACACACGCCAGCTGGGGGACCTTGGACTAGTCACAGCTTCTTGGAGCTCTCTCAGCCCCACCTCCCTCACAGGGTGTTTGTTGTGAGGGGGGAAGGGCAGGGAGATTGCAAGCCCCTTTGAGTCTCCTGCGGGAGAGAAAGGGGGGATATAAATCCAAACTCTTCTTCTTCTTCTCTTCCTCCTCCTCCTCCTCCTTCACATGGGCACAGTGCACACACAAGCCTTCCAAATGCATGTCCACTGGTTTCTACCCATCCCACTTCTCAGAAACCGCCCCCCCCCCCATTCACCTCACAAACGTTTCTCGGTGTGTTTGGACAGCAGCTATTTTCCCCAAATCACCCCCAGCCCCAAATGCAATTCAGTTTATTATTTTTTAAAGGAAATGTGTATGGTCAGCTTGCTAAAAATATCCTGTTTCTGACGCCATTGTAGAAACACCTTTCATAGAATAAGTGAACAGAAAATCCAGAGGGCGGACAAGGAGCTGGTTTTTCTTTTTTGGACAATCGGCACGACTGTTCATTGACCCGTTCCCGGTTGATTGACAGGTTGCTTCGCTGCATTTCTCCCTAACCCTGCAGTTCACGGCAACTGGATTTTCGCAGATATGTACTCTCCCGTAGCCCAGGTGACACCTGTTACCTGTCCTTGCTGCTTAGCTGCTCCGCTCAGCATGCGATTGTTTCAATAGACAATGGATCAGTCATAAATCACACGAATCAGTGATAAATAAGTGCTGTGTTTTAAAAAAATCCTAGCCGTTGGTGTTTGTCTAAGTCGCCCTTAGTGACTCGAATGGCTGCCAGTCAAGTTGAATGTAGCTTTAAATCTATTGGCAGTTCTGACTGTCAGACCCAATTGGGGGGGGGGGGGGGACAGAGCAGCCTCAAGCTGGAGTGTTGCCCCCACACACACACACACACTGCAAAAGGGGCAGCAGTCAACACAGGGAGCAAATGCATCAACATCCAGCTGTCCCTCAGTTACATGGCAATGACACCCAGAAGTTGGGGTCTCCGTGGAGCAATGCTAGCACCTCATTGGATGCCAGCGCGGGGGGGGGGGCATTCCTGGGGGTAGAGTTGGCTCCCACCTAGTTTTAGGTCTAGGACAGGGGTCTGCAACCTGCTGCTCTCCAGATGTCCATGGGCTGCAAATCCCATCAGCCCCTGCCACCATGGCCAATTGGGGCTGATGGGATTTGTAGTCCATGGACATCTGGAGAGTCGCAGGTTGCAGGCCCCTGGTCTAGGAGCACAGCACCCAAGCCCTCAGACTTACACCACTTGAAAATCCATTTAGCCCTATGGGCAGCGGGGTTTCTTTATAGTTTTCTAAGTACGGACCGAAAAATCACGCGACGCACGCGGTCTGCGCAGTGGCTTATGTGCATTACAATTCTAAATTACAATATTTAGACGTACATAAAATGCAATTGCTATAATAATTATTCTTTTTCATTACAAATATCTCCAATGGGAGAACTTCGGTGACACCGATGCGGACAGCATCCTCCTTTGTTGTGGTTAACAAGTTCACCTCAATAAAGGCTACTGTTTTAGCTGTTGTCTCTTTTCATGCGTATTGGATGTCGAATAGGTGACTGAATAATTGTCTTTAAGCTCAGTTTCTTTATAGTTTTCCCTGCCTCCCTGGGCCACTGGAAAGCCATGTCCCTGGCAGCCTCAGGCTTTGGATGGGGCTGCGAGAATTTAATTTGTGGTCTTGTGTGTGTGTGTGTGTGTGTGTGTGTGTTTGCAACCATTCTATTATTTACATTGTGAACTGCCTTGCGTTCTGCAAGATAGAAAGCCAGCTAACACACGTTTTAAATCATAGGTGTCAAATGCGTGGCCCTCTGGATATTATGGACTACAGTTCCCATCATCCCCTGCCAGCATGATGCTGGCAGGGGATGATGGGAACTGTAGTCCATAACATCTGGAGGGCTGTGAGTTTGCCACCTGTGTTTTAAACAATACTTTTTTTGCATAAGCACCCTTTTGCAAGCACCTGGTGCAAACCTATTTGGCAATCATTCACAGCTGCTCGGCGCAAACTGAACTGGCTGCATGATTGGCTCATGTCTGATTGCAATCGCCCGCTCTGGGTTGGGAAATGTCTGTAGATTTGGGAGTGGAGCCCGGGGAGGGCAGGGTTTTGGCAGGGGACAGACTTCAGCGGGGTATAATGCCGTGCAGCCCACCTTCCAAAACTGCCCCTTTCTCCAAGGGAAGTCTAGACGACCTCTCTGTAATCTGGACATGAGTGGTAACTTGGGCAGATCTCTAGGCTCCACTTGGAGGCCATGTCTGATCAACCTTCAAGCTTTCGGATGGCATCCCTACTCGAAAACCTTCACCCTTAAAACTGAAAACTTGAGCACCCTTCAGCGGAGCCTATATCGACCCAACATCTAATAAAGCACTTTGTTCTTTCTTTTCTCTCCCCACCCTTTTGCGGATGCTTTCTTACATTTTTGTAATTTATTAGATTTTCAACCAGCTCGTCTTCCAAGGATATAGGTGGCACAAACGGTCCCCCTGCCCCACTTTATCCCCACATCGATCCCATGAATTAAGCCAGGATTAAAGAACAGGGAGACTGGCCCCAGGTCACCCAGAAAACAACAACAGCTTCACAGGAATTCGAACTCGGAACCTAATCCAACAGTCTGATCACTATACCACACTGGATTTCCTGCTCAGCTTGAAGTGTTCGAGGGGGGGAAACCCTGCTGAGGGAATGGGAGATGCCTGACAAAGGAAATGTAGAGAAGTTGTCCCTGTTTGGGTATACCCTCATTCTGCATCTTCGAACTTAAAGACTTTTTTCCTTGAGCAGCAGTGGCGTAGGAGGTTAAGAACTCGTGTATCTAATCTGGAGGAACCGGGTTTGATTCCCAGCTCTGCCGCCTGAGCTGTGGAGGCTTATCTGGGGAATTCAGCTTAGCCTGTGCACTCCCACACACGCCAGCTGGGTGACCTTGGGCTAGTCACAGCTTCTCGCAGCTCTCTCAGCCCCACCTACTTCACAGGGTGTTTGTTGTGAGGGGGGAAGGGCAAGGAGATTGTAAGCCCCTTTGAGTCTCCTGCAGGAGAGAAAGGGGGGATATAAATCCAAACTCCTCCTCCTCCTCCTCCTCCTCCTCCTCCTCCTCCTCCTTCTTCTTCTTCTTGTGACAGAATGGTCTTTGTGACCACAGAAGGTCTCAAGTAGATACAGGGATTGGGAGAGATCTTTCCAATTGAAAATTTGAGACAGTTTTTCTGTGGGCTCTGCTCCCTTCGTGCAGCCTTCAGTATTTGAACTGTGAAGCCAAAAAGAGAATCCCTTCTTTAATTCTCCTTTTGGGGATGCGGGGGTGTGTGTTTGTGGGTGGTGGGTGGGGGGGTGTTAAAGTCTAATCCGGGCAGTTTGGATCACATGGCTGGCAAAATCCAGACGTTCAGGTTTGGACATGGTTTCCCTCCAGGTGTAAAAAGGGTTAGGGTTAGGCACATCATTCTGGAAAGGACTCGACTTTTGACTCCTCTGCCCATCTTTTGCAAAGCTTAAGAGGCAAAACTGCCGCAAAACGATGGTCAGACTATGCATTGTCGAAGGCTTTCACGGCCGGAATCACTGGGGTGCTGTGTGGTTTCCGGGCTGCATGGCCGTGTTCTAGCAGCATTCTCTCCTGACGTTTCGCCTGCATCTGTGGCTGGCATCTTCAGAGGATCTGATGCTCTGAAGATGCCAGCCACAGATGCAGGCGAAACGTCAAGAGAGAGAGTTCAGCACCATCACCCAACTCCAGAGTCTCTCACACGCTCAGTTCAGGCCTTGATTTCAGTCAGGAGCGATCCTGACTTTTTCTTCCATGCCGGTTTGACTCAAATGGCCTCGTTTAAAGGTTGATTCTCTGCCATATCAAACCCACAATCCATCGTTTCTATGCCTTTCTTGGCTTCTCGGCCTGTCTCCTGTGAAACTGTTTTTTGTTTAATTACTTTGCTTGGAAATACCTCTGACTGCATGAGTTAAAGTTTGCCAATCTTCAGGGGAAGGGCTCCCTCCGCCCCGGCCTTGCCTTTTGGGCTGGTGAGAGAAAAGCTGCAGGACAGAAATGATGTCAAGCTACGTGATGATGTCATACCTGGGCATGAATCCAGGAGTGACATCAGACTTCAGTCAATACTCTAGAAACTCTATGGTTTTTGCCTGGATGTGACATCAGCACCTAGCCCAACATCATTTCTGCCCCTTGCCCTGACTCGAAACTTCCAGAGATATTGGAATACAATTCCTGTCATCAGCAACTTACGCATTACACTGAAACCGTGTCTGAAAAGGCATACCTGAATCAACCAAACCAACCACGAAAAGTAGAGAGCTGCTTGCTTAATTCGTATTGGGCAATTTCCTGCCTGGCGTCGAGGCTTTGAAACCAGGGCCGATTGTGCACAAGGCGTCCGCTGCGCGATGGGGGTGAATGTCCATTGCAACAAGATGGGCATATTTCCTCAAGCCCTGCTTTTACTTTCCATTCTCTCCACGGCAAGCAAGACCATTTCTGGCATGATTTGAACTTGCTTTGCTGCCAGAGTGGGACAGATTTGCCAGGGAGCACAGCTTTGCCCCAGACATCTTTCCTCCGCCCACGGCCAGCCTTCCTGCTCCCCCCCCCCCCACTGTCATCCATGCCTTCCCCTTCCCCACCCTGCTGCCAGCTGCTTCAAGTAACAGAAAAGAAGCTCACTCACAAGGGCTTAGCCAAAACACACCAAACTCTGCATTATTGTATTGATATATCAAAATATCAATATAATACTAACAGAGAGTGCTTGGAAATAACAAGCCTCTCTGTCCTCCAGTGGTGGCAGCAGCAGGAAGAGTGGGGGGAGGGGAAGAAAATTTTAGCAGTTTGTAGTCCAGGGAATTGCTTTGCCTCTTTCATTTGGGGGAAATTATTTTTGGAACAGTAATATCGATATCAGTGCTGTTTAAAGGGCTAAGCCATTCTTGACTACTGGGTGTAATGAGATCTGTGCCTTTAAGGGTTGGTTGATGGGTGGAGTTAAGGGAACCAAGTCCGGGAGAGTTCTCTGCAGAAAAGCTCCTCTCGCATGGAAACAGGGAAATACGAGGAGAGCCCACTGCAAGCCCACTGTGCAGAGAAGAGCTCCAAAGTAAGCGTTCCATGCATAATGGGCCCAGAACCATGTAGTGGTTAGAGCGCCAAACAGGTATCCAAGTGATCTGGGTTCAAAACCTCACTCTGCTGTGAAGCCTGCTGGGTGACTCTGTGCCAGTCTGTCATACTGTCGAAGTCTACGGGCCAAACTACATGTTTGGATTTCCAAAGAGCTGGATTGGGTCTCACAGCAGTTACAGGGAATGGGTTGTAAGAGGGAAAAAAGGGGAGACCAAATGGACTCCGTATGCCACCGCAGGGGAGGAAAGTCTCCCCCTCCCATCATTTTCCCAGGTGGAAACAGCACAGGGAGTGGGGTTATTTCCCCATTCTTCTGCTCCGTGTGCTCAGAATACTGCACGGGGAACCGGAAAAACAATAACTCCCCTCTTGGGTTGTTTTGGCATAGGAAAACAGCGTGGGGGGGGCAGTAGTCCCACCTCCTCCCAGGGTGGCATTCTGAGCCCATTAGGGCTCTCTTTTTAAAAAAGCTATTCATCACAGCTGCTGTGTGGCTGCAGAAAACGCAGGTATGTTCTGGGAAACCCGGGCACAATCTTTAAAAACCCAAATGTGTCATTTGGCCCTAATCTACCTCGCAGGGTTGACACCAGGATAAAATGGGACGGGAGAACTATGCATACCGCTCTGAGCTCCTCTGGGGGAAGGTTGGAAGGAAAATGCACTCGGTTTAGGAAGAAAACAGTTTTATCCACAGGGCGGATTGCAGGCAGCAATCCATGGCGAGGCTGTGGTTAAAAAATGCCAACTCTGCTGCCGAAGGGGAGCGTCGGTGCAGTGGCTCCTCTGGATTTACGAGTCGAAATCAGCTCTTCGACCTGCCTGCAAGGGTCGTTCTTGCTGTTCCCGAAAAGTCTGGACCGCCGCTTACTTCCACCTCAGCCTACGCACAGACTCAGAAACTGGTCCAGAGCCAGATTGCCTTGCCAAAATATTTTCTCTCTCTATCTCCTTCCATCTCTCTCTGACTCACATACACATACACTCCTCTTTCTTTCTTTCTCTCTCCATCAGCCACCTCTTTCGCCCGTGGGCACAGCCTATGGCATGTCAGAGCCTCGGGCCGACAACGGGATCAATTGCGTGCTTGATGGGTGGGGGGTGGGGGGAGGAAGAGAATCGGACGGAGAAAATTCAAGAGGATCCAAACCCACCACGATCGTTACACAGAGCCCTCGGCTTCGCCATGTGATCCGGCGGTGGCGTCTCTGCCTCCTCCCCCCCCCCCCCCCCGGATGTGTTTTATACACCATGTCAAAAGAGGGTTTCAGTAACACATACTGAGTTCCCTTGGTAGCGACAGGGACAGAAATTTGGTCCGGGTGTGAGATTGCTTCCTCCTTCCCCCCCCCCCCCAAATTTTGGCATTAGACAGTTTTACTTAACTACTTCGTAGGTGATGGGAACTCAAAAGCAAAAAAGCAAGAGGGTACCCCAGGGATAGCTTGCCTAGCAACTCCTCGTGGGTGAACGTCACTGCCCAAGGCAGCCATTTTGTTTTTCCCCCCTCTCCACTTGCCAATGTTTACTCCCCCGTGCGGCCATTTTGTGCTCCTTTAGTTCCTTCCTAAGAAAAACGATCTCCAAATTGAATTTCTCTCAAGCATCTCCCCTCCCTTAAAAAAGGAAGTGTTTGTTATACCAGTGCAGGCAAACTTTTCTCCTTCCCCCCCCCCCCACGTATCTTCCCCCACAAAATGGTGGTTCGCTCACAAACTCGGTTTAAAAGGCACCCGTTCTCAATTTAAAAGCACACCACTTTGTTTCAAAGAAATGTTCCGTTTGATACGTGCAAAGCGAACGCTTGCAAACAGAGCGACGCGGTCCGCTTATACGATGCCCTTGATATCTCAAAGGGGGAGAAAGAAATTTAAAATGGGGGGGATTCAGAGTTTGCAAAACACCGTGGCGTGGCGAGAGAATGCACAGTTCACGGGCTGTTTACTTTGGAACTGGAATCGTGGCTGTTAGTTTCATCCTCCTTACACAACGGAGAGATTCCCCCCTCCCAAAAAATTATTTGCTGGCCCCCCACCATTCCCCTTCCCGGCTCCCCTCCAACTTCTCCCCCCCCTCACAAAAACACACACGGCCCCACCGCTCGCAGGCAGCCATTTTGAAAGAAAAAACAGAAGGAAGCACAGTGAACTGCGTGCTGTGAAAAAGTTTCTCTTGCCCTCCCTTCCCCTCTTGGCAGCCATGTTTTTTTTAAAAAATATCATGAATTCCTGCAGCTGTCCTGGCGGGAGTGTGTGTGCGTGTGTGTGTGTGTGTGGGGGGAGATATCAACATCAGCCAAGGGGATAGAAAAGGGTGCCAGTGCTCTGAGAGGGCGCGAGGGGCATTCTTCGCCTCCCGCTCCATTCCTTTTTGGATTTAAACTTAGTAACAAGCTGCTGGCAGACAGAGAATCCTCGGGAAGTCTGTCTCGCTGGCGTGAGCAATTTGAGCCGGGAGAGAAATCGAAAGGGGATCGGCGGGAGCGCCGGGTGAGAAATTGTGCAAGAGAGGGGTTGCCCAGGAAGGCACCCCAAAGCACATGCCCTTGGCTCGCACTCAGACTGGGGCACCCTCCCTCCCCCCCTCTGTGTGCGGTTTGCAAAACTTTACAACGCACACAGCAACTTTCTGGAAATCATTAGCAATGGAGAAACGCCAGAGCACGCAGCCCGGGGACGGGGTGGCGTTTCCCACTTGGCATAGGGGAGCGAGAAGGGAATCCAAGATCCGACGCCTGAGAGGAAGGGGCAGTGATGTGGAGCGGTTAGAGCACCCAGGAGTGGGGGAAATGAAAAAGCGGCACGTGGCATGCAAAATAGGACGAAGTTAAAATGGTTTCTTGTACGGACAGAGACTGGGGGCAGATAGATTCCACATCAGCGGCCATGGGCAAATTGAAGAAGAAGAAGAAGAAGAAGAAGAAGAAGAAGAAGAAGAAGAAGAAGAAGAAGAAGAAGAAGAAGAAGAAGAAGAAGAGGAGGAGGAGGAGGAGGAGGAGGAGGAGGAGGAGGAGGAGGAGGAGGAGGAAGAGGAAGAGGAAGAGGAAGACAAAGAAGAAGAGGAAGAGGAGGAGGAGGAGGAGGAGTTTGGATTTATATTCCGCTTTTATCTCCTGTAAGGAGTCTCAGTGGCTTACAAATTCGTCCCCTTCCTCTCCCCACAACAGACAACTAGTGATGTCAGTGGAGTTGAGAGAGTTCTGAAAGAACTGTGACTGGCTCAAGATCACCCACAGGCTCCCTGTGGAGGAGTGGGGAATCAAACCTGGTTCACCAGATTAGAGTCTGCTGCTCTGAACCACTACACCACACTGGGCTGTTGTAGCATGGCTGTAGGGGTAACTCAGCTCAGACCTAAAGTATCAACCATGTGGGTATACCACCAGCCCATCATCTCCTTATGCCGCATTGCCAGCAAGGTCCCAGCACTTGGCATCTAGCATCTCACTAGAGCAGAGTCCCACTGGGAAACTGTCCATCCCTGGTGACGGCATACCAGCTTCTGCTCATGTCCCCCACACTGACTAATATTCTAATTTCTCAGAGGAATGCTGCCAGAAATAGACTGTTCATCAACACTGCCACTTCTTTAAGTCAAAGGAATAGGAGGAAGGTATGTGGGGGGGGGGAGGCGGGGGGGGGGGGCAACAGTATTTTCTCCACTGACACATTTTGGCCACTGACACATTTGGCCGCTGACGCCTTTGTGTTCAGCATACATTCCCTTTGGGTTAGATTCTCGGTTGTGCACATGTTTTTCCCTTCGCCAGAACTCCCCACGCTTCGATTCAGACCCTCCGCGTGGTTTCCGAAAACATTTCAAGTGCGGCTTTTTGTGTCCCTCCGCAGGAAGAACGAAAGGAATCGGCATACATGCAGCTTCCCTCTCCAACCCACCTTTCCCTGCCCACAAAGCAGCAGTTCCGGACGGCATTTCAGGAGAAGCAGCGGGACTAAAAAACAAAACTAAACAAGGTAGGTCTATTGCAGGAGTGATAAAAACATTGCAACGCTCCCCTCCACCCCACCTCGTAGAAAGGTGGGAAGCAACTTTCCCCACTGGAGGTTGCAGAAACCGCGCAGAAACGCAGGGAGGCGGTTGGGCAAAATTTATTTGCTATCTCCATTGTTACTCCCATGCTATAGACTTCATTGTTACTCATACTTCTATTCAGATGCCCTCAACTATTGACCTGGTTGCCTTCTTTGTTACTTCCTCTCACAGACAATGTTTCTTCACCCAACCCTGGACACTCCAACAGGTACATATACTCCACTTGCTTTCCCAACATCAGATCCTCTGAAGAGGCCAGCCACAGATGCAGGCGAAATGTCAGGAGAGAATGCTGCTAGAACACGGCCATACATCCTGGAAACCACACAGCACCCAAAATTCATTCATTCATTCATTCATTCATTCATTCATTCATTCATTCATTCATTCATTCATTCATTCATTCATAGTTAAACTTATAGACCGCCCTCCCCCGAACGGCACAGCAGGGATTCTATGAAAATGAGAAAAATGCAAGAAAACCCCTCTGCGGAGCAAACAGCCTCAGGGTAAGCACCGCACGCGTAAAGGGACATTTTTTTAGACAAGACGAGAAAAGAGACGGAACAGTGTACGATAAAGGCAAACAACACTGCACCTTGTAAAAGCATCAGGAAAAGACCCGTGCAAAAGTAGAGTTCGCCCTTGCTAAACCCACTGAAGTTGTATTGTCGAAGGCTTTCACGGCCGGAATCGCTGGGGTGCTGTGTGGTTTCCGGGCTGCATGGCCGTGTTCTAGCAGCATTCTCTCCTGACGTTTCGCCTGCATCTGTGGCTGGCATCTTCAGAGGATCTGCATCTGCGGCTGGCATCTTCATCAGATCCTCTGAAGATGCCAGCCACAGATGCAGGCGAAACGTCAGGAGAGAATGCTGCTAGAACGCGGCCATACAGCCCGGAAACCACACAGCACCCCGCTGAAGTTGCTGGGCTTCGAAAGAGGTAACTCTGCTTAGGACAACGACGTAAGGCGCTGGCGCGAGAGTTTCCCAACTCCGGAAGTTTACGGGATGCTGGAAATGTGGGAAGGGAAAGCCTATTCATGCCTCTCACACCCGAAAGTGCGTAATGCCTTCACCCTCCCACATTCACACTTTTCCTTCAGCATGCTCCATGCCATAAATGTCAGCTTCTCGGCTGATGTGGGAAGCTACTACAGTCAGTTCGGTAAGGCACACACGGTAAACTCCTCGCTGCGGCTGCAAAGAAAAACCACAATCGACGCACTAAATCCCTCATAATGGCACACCTGTGGTAATCAGGTGTGGCGGATTAAGGGAGGATAGATTTCAGCTTGCTAAGTGCTTATGGAAATTCCTGAAACAACTTATTTCCTCTCGCAGTGTGATGAGTCAGCGAGACCTGTGACGGTGGTATGAGGAGGGGCGGCCAAAGCTCTTCCTGCCTTCCAGGCATCCTTCCTGCCAGATCTATCCAACCTGGCCGGGTCTGAATCCATCCTAACCCCCCCCCCCCTTCTATCTTCACCAGGCCAACCAAACAGCAGGCATTGGGCATGTATGATGGGCATATGGGTTCGTCACCACCCCTGAAATCTTCTGCTGTCTGCAACGTTCTGAGGAAAAGAACATAAGAACATAAGAACAAGCCAGCTGGATCAGACCAGAGTCCATCTAGTCCAGCACTCTTGCTACTCGCAGTGGCCCACCAGGTGCCTTTGGGAGCTCACAGGCAGGATGTGAAAGCAACGGGCCTTCTGCTGCTGCTGCTGCCCGAAAGCACCTATGGTCTGCCTGTACCTCCTTGGCAATCCCCAGGACTGGCGAGTAATCTACATTGGTAGCCATAAATCGACTTCTCCTCCATAGAAATCTATCCAAGCCTCCTTTAAAGCTACCTAGGTTAATGTGGCCATCACCAACCTCCTGTGGTAGCATATTCCAAACACCAATCACACGTTGCGTGAAGTAGCGTTTCCTTTTATTGGTCCCACTTCTTCCCCCCCCCAGCATTTCTACAATGTAATTTCGGTTCTAGTAGTATTGTGAGAAAGAGAGAAACATTTCTCTCCTCTGTCAACATTTTCTACCCCAACATTTTCTACCCCATGCATAATTTTGTAGCCTTCAATCATATCCCCCCTCAGACGTCTCCTCTCCAAACTAAAGAGTCCCAAACGCTGCAGCCTCTCCTCATAAGGAAGGTGCTCCAGTCCCTCAATCATCCTCGTCCCTCAATCATCCTCGTTGGATTTATATCCTCCCTTTCTCTCCTGTAGGAGATTCAAAGGGGCTTACAAACTCCTTTCCCTTCCCCCCTCACAACAAACACCCTGTGTTTGACATCTCGAAGAACTGTGACTAGCCCAAGGTCACCCAGCTGGTGTGTGTGGGAGTGCACAGGCTAATCTGAATCCCCCAGATAAGCCTCCACAGCTCAGGCAGCAGAGCGGGGAATCAAACCCGGTTCCTCCTGGTTAGAGTACACCTGCTCTTAACCACTAGGCCACTGCTGCTCTCCTGTGACACCTGTTCACTGCCAGACGACGAGGTGTTTCCTCTAGAGCAGCGGTCTCCAGCCTTTTTCAAATCAGTGGGCACCTCTCGAATCCCAGCATAGACACAGCCACCAAATTGGCTGCTGTGCAGGGCGCAAGGGCATATTGTTATAAAACAGAGCCCAGGGCAAGAGGAAGAGCTGGTTCAGGCATGAAGGGGAGGTCGGGGGCCTTGGCGCAAATCCACTGGCTCTGAAAGACAGAAGTGCATCGGGGGGGGGGGGGAGCTGCAGAGGCTGCCCTGCCCCACTGCAGCACCATGAAGCGCTCAGATAGGAGGGAGGCGAGCAAGTGGGGCAGGTGGATGAGCGAGGCAAGAGGGCGATGGCAGCAGGTGATCGAGCAGTGGTGGCGAGCAGGGCAATCAAATGTGCCCTCCGTGTGACCCAGGCGAGTGGAACCTGGGTTCCGAGCCCCCTCATGCTCCCCTCCAGGTACGCCATTGAGAGGGCGGAGCCAACCACCAAATGATATACAAGTCTAACAGCAACTCTTCAACATTTCAGGCCTTTGAATCTGCACAGCCAGTCAGAAGCTTTGCTGGGCACAACCCCCCGCTGGCCACACTCACTTTCCAAAAGCACCCGGCAGCCACCACAAAAGTATCCGGGGGCACAACGGCGCCCACAGACACCATATTGCAGAACCCCTGCTCTAGAGACTACATGCTAGGGCTCTGGTGGCGAACCTTTGGCACTCCAGATGTTATGGACTACAATTCCCATCAGCCCCTGCCAACATGGCCAATTGTAGGGGCTGATGGGAATTGTAGTCTATAACATCTGGAGTGCCAAAGGTTCGCCATCACTGTGCTAGGGGTTCAAGTCCAGATGAACAGTCCGCAATGGACTTTCTAGTTACGAAACCATTTTCAAGTCTAAGGCACTGTACATCCATTCTTCCTTCCTGTCTGTCATTTTCTTCTTTCCTTCCTTCTCACCTAATATTTTTTCTTTTCCATCCAATACTCTATCAGCAGAGTTTAAAGCGGAGTCACTCTGGTAAGATGAGAAGGTTTAGTAGTCTTCTTGCACTCACTGCAACCTTCTAGCACACTTGGAAAAGAATACTCTCCACGCAAGATGTTCTTTCCATAGGAAGGTTTTTACTTTGGCAGTTGCAAAGTTACACAAGTCTATTCTATACAAGACTATCAGACTATACAGAACTCTTCAGCAATAACAAAGTTCAACACACACAGAACTCAACTCAGCCTCTATCACTATCTCAGTTATCTGAACTTAGCATATCATATACAATACATCCAACAGGATACTTTTCCCCACCCAGGTATCAGCCTCTCATTGAGCCCATGTAGGACCTGCTTTCAGATAGCCTGAATCCATACTCCCATCAGCCTCTGTCAGCATGGCCAATTGGCCATGCTGGTAGGGGCTGATGGGAATTGTAGTTCCTGAACATCTGGAGAGCCGCAGGTTCCCTACCCCTGGTCTAGTGTCAGAGTTGAACTAACCAATCATGTTAAAGGTTAATCTTTGCAACTTCTTGCCCGTAGACTGACTGTCTCCGTCGTCTGGGGTTTGCAAACTTCTGCTAACTAAAGAAGATGACCTTTTAGTGAACCTTTACTTTTTAATATATATATGACATACTCTTCCTTCTTACTCATTATGCTTTTCCTTCCTTCCTTCCTTCCTCCCTCCCTCCCTCCCTCCCTCCCTCCCTCCCTCCCTCCCTCCCTCCCTCCCTCCCTCCCTCCCTTTATCTGCCTCTTTTCCAAACTGGACTGTAACTCAGCAAAGATGCTAGTTCACACAAAATTCCCAGGCCATCCCCAGCAACACCAACCCCCAAGATTTCCTTCAGCAAAGCATGACCACTCAACTTGGCACAAAATGATGTACATTTCCAGCAGTACAAAATGCCGTCCTCCTGATCCCCAGATTTTAATAGTGCATTTGCTACCCAGGAAGCGGGGAAGATCCAGACGTCTCCAGTTCAAGTTTCCAATTATTTCCTGCACACAATGGCAGTTGTTTCAAACTACGGTTTCAAACAGCTTCCTTGGTCTACTGCAGAAGAACAGGATGCAAGTCCAGTAGAATTTTAAGGACCTACAAGGTTTCCAAAGTATACGCTTTCAAGAGGCAACGCTCCCTTCGTCACCTACTGGACTCAACCCCTGTTTTTCTCCCGTTTCAAAACAGTGCTCCTGCAAAATTCCCATCCCAGTTTGACCATGGCCAGAATGTACCGTGTTTCCCCGAAAATAAGACAGTGTCTTATATTAATTTTTGCTCCCCAAGATGCGCTATGTCTTATTTTCAGGGGATGTCTTATTTTTCTGTGTTCTGTTCGTCGGGCATGCTTGCAAACAAAAACTTTGCTACGTCTTACTTTCGGGGGATGCCTTCTATTTCGCACTTCATCAAAACCTCTACTGCGTCTTATTTTCAGGGGATGTCTTATATTCAGGGAAACAGGGTAGGATGAGGATGCTACATCTAACAAACCTTCCAAACTTTGGTGGCCTTTCTTCAGGGCAGAGAACGGACAAGGCAAGCTAGTGGTTAGTGTCACTATCTGTCTTCTGACCTTCTAATCTATGGTGGCATACATATTAAACAAGTCGAGAGGGGCTCCCCCTGCCCCGCCCCGGCAGCTTCCACTAATTTTTCTGCGTCTCCTTCTATTGTTACAAGGCACACGAGCTCAATTAAAAACATAACCAAGCTGGGAACCTGACTATTGGCTGGAACCCAGATGGGTAACAATGAAATGGTTAAAGGGAGCCTCCTCTACATGCCAAGGCAAATGCCCCAGCCAGACAGCGTGGGTCAATGCCATTGACTCGACATCTGATTGGCAGTCAGAGGTGCTCGATAGCACTTCCCTCCTCCCCTCCCCCCCCCAAAATAGCATGCAACTGTGCACAAGCCCGAGATTTTAAGGCCTGCGTAGGTTCCACAGCAGGGGGGGTCTCAAAATGGCACCATCAGCAACTCAGCGAAGCCGTTTGCAATCCCTTTCGCTGCAGAAGCAAATTCAAATAATCTGGCGGGCTCTGGGCTTCTCTAACCAGCCATTTGGCCGGCAAAACGACATTCTGCCGTGGATCTGAAAATCAGATTACAGCAATGGTTTCTCAAACGAGGGGTCGGGGAATCAGGACCCTGAAGGAGGCCTTTAGCAGGTGAACTGTGATGCCCAATAAGAGGCAGAAGAAAAGGTGAGCCTGGAGAGGAAGATTTGGTATAAAAAGTTAAAGACAGGTGCTGTGCAAGCACTGGGTCATTACTATGTATGAGGTGGTTTGCCATAGCCTTCCCCAGCGGTCTACACTTTATCCCCAGCAAGTTGGGATACTCATTTTACCAACCTTGGGAGGATGGAAGGCAGTGGCGTATCTGCCTGTGGACAAGGGAGGGCTCTTGCCCATGGGCGCAATGATTTCAGTCACGTGGGGGGCGCCAAAATGTCTCAGCCCCGCCCACTCTGGACGGTGGCCCACTGGTCCCGCCTCCCAGTCCCAGCAAGCCACCAGAGCAGGAGGACGGGGGAACTCCGCCTCCCTCCGAACCAGCATGCCTTGCCCACGGAGGGGCGCCAAACTCAGGTTTTGTCCTCGGGCTCCAGTTTACCTAGCTACACCTCGGATGGAAGGTTAAGCCAATCTTCAGCCTGCTACCTGAAACCAACTTCTGTTGAGATAGCAAACAACATACTGGACCTACCCGATGACAAACCCGGGCTGGCTTCTGCATAAATGTGTGAAAAGGCCAAAAAATGCAGACTCTTGCTCCATGTTTATATATCTTCTTCTATATATATATATATATAAATCTATTAGTGCATTTTTCTGCTGACAGGTAATCTCCCAAACTACTGGACCGATTGCTTTGAAATTTTCACACAATATTGCATTTGCGTGCGGCCAGGTTTCCATACTGTTTCCACACCTCCTGTTGTGTACATGTCACAACTGTGCCAGTTATTGTGTACATGCCACACCTGTGACAGTTGGAACCACAGTTCTGATCCGCAACTAAATAGCTTCATCTGCTGGCTAATGCAAAGCAACACCCTCTGATACAAGGAAAATCAACCATGCCTTCCTTTGAAAACCACTGCCATCTGAGTGAAGTGACATGGGATAGCTGACCATCTGGCCACATACTGCACATGGCTCACCCACCCTAGCATGGAGGGAAGGGGAAGGTGAGGAGGGTCCTGGGTTTGCTGGACCAAACGCCTCTCCAGTTTGGAACACAACGTAGCCTCATGCCTCCCAGCGTGTTTTATGCTAGATAATTCTCCTGCAAGGGAAGGGAGGAAAGGGACAGGACCAGCCATCTGCGCATGGCTCCACCCACCCTGTAGGCAGAGGAAGAGGAATGTTAGGGAGGGACCTGACCAGGGTTGCCATGCAAAGGAACGGAAGAGGGAGGGGATGAGGGGCCCCTTGCCCTCCCTCCCTTGCAAGCATCAGTAAATGCCACATGTTCAAACTGTTCGCTTCCCCTTTTCTTTCTTTTCCACTTCACCACAGCAGCGCGTGGCTGGGACCACTATTATATAATTAAATTTATATACCACCCCTCCCCCGAAGGGCTCTGGACGGTGCACAACAGCTAAACAACAAACAATAAAATACACAAAATACAGACTAAATAGAATATTAACTATAAAATAAACCCTAAAATAAACACAGCGTAAATATTTATATAGACCAATTGGCCATGCTGGCAGGGGCTGATGGGAATTGTAGTCCATGAACATCTGGAGAGCCACAGGTTGCAGACCCCTGATATAGACAAAATATAAATACAAAACATTAAGAACAGAATATGGACACTCTTCCATAGTAAATTGGACTGCATTTGATATCTAGCAAGTAGAAAGCAACGTGGAGTCACCACGCAAGCGATTCCCCAAAAGCAGAACAAACTTAGAACTGGGTCCCACTTCAACAGGTTCGACAAGCACAGCACAGAGTTGAAGTCCGGATTTTGTCTGACTCCATTGCTGACTTGTACGAAATATGATGCAATTTGGTGCGGTGGAATATAGCAACAAACTAGAACGGAAACCTACCACACCAATGACTACCAGAACCTAGAAACACCTAACGGTAACATATTTTGGTGCAGAAAAATACCCTTCCTTGTGCACACTATATCCTTTCCAGTTCATTGCTCACTTGGCAGGCTGCACTGTTAGCCGGCCAGATTTCCTCCAAACTCCGCCCCTCCGCCCAAGAGGTTTCTCTTGGCTCTGTTCCCACTGTTTTCCAACCTTCCACACATTGACTAAACCCCGCGCCCTGCAAGGCCTAAGCTGCCTCGCAAACTCAAACTTTGCAAAAACCAGAGCTGTGGTCTACCTCTCCAGAAGCTCCCTAGCAACTTACGGTTTGCAAAACACATCGGGCAGTTGTTTCCCTGGCCTTCCAACAAGGCATCCGGAGCCGGTAAGGAACTCAGTTTGTTTAACAATTTGCAACCGAACCTCAAAAGAGCCCTGCGGGATCCTCTCGAGGGTCCTGCTAATACAGCATCCTGTTTTCAATGAAGGCCGGCCGGATTTCTTAAGCACGACACACAGTGTCCACTCCTCGCCACCTCACCAGCAAGTGACTGCTATTTGAAGGTAGGCTGCTGCTGCACATGGAAGATCCACAGACAACACGGTAAGGGGCTCCAGCTCTGACCTGCATGACCCAGGCTAGCCTGATCTTGACAGATCTCAGAAGGAAAAAGGGAAGAGTGGGCAGCAAAGCGGGAAAAGGGTGTCAGCTACATTGGAATGCTGCCGCTGAATTTGCCTAATTCCCTCTTACGTGAACTAGCCGGCATTACATCATCCACGTGGCAGAGAGTTCCGCAAAGGAATTATGCACTGAGTGAAGAAATGGTGCCCTTTGCTCCAACCTATGCCGACCCATGATTTTTCATACTCAAGTGAAACAAACACACTCCCATGGGGAGAAAAAGATATCTTCCCTTTTATCTACTGCAACTGTGATCAATGCAGGGGACTTAAAAGGGGGGGGGGCAGAGATTCCAGTACACACAAGTAAATGAATCAATAGAGTCCTGAAATGTTAGACTCAGTGGTGGGATCCAAAAATGTTAGTAGCAGGTTCCCATGGTGGTGGGATTCAAACAGTGGCGCGAACGTCAATGGGGCTGAAGGGCATGATGGGGTATGCGTGGCACAGGCATTCAAAGGCGGGGCTGCTAATAATTTCTCTCCGTTACTGTAAAGCAACTCTTATTGTAAAAAAAAAAGTCTCTAATTTCCAGCTGAGGTATTCTTTCTGTCCGTAATTTAAACTCATTATAGCAAGTCCTATCATCTACTGCCAACAGAAACAACTACTTCTCCTCTAATTGACTACTGCCTGTCAAAATACTTCATACTTTCAAATACCTCTAATTTTGTTTCTGTAGAAATCAAAAGAAGGGAGACTTTCCAAAACAAGCGAACTTTTACCATATGGCTTTCTAAAACATGTTTTTTAAATCAGCCTCAACAGGGAGAATTATCCCTTTTCTACCCTCGCTAACCAGCCACATAGGAAACAACAGGACCTTCGCAAGTGATTTTTGGACCTAATGCCGGGATTTCTAACTGAAAAGCAGACCCAATTAGTAACTCCCTCTCGGCACACACAAATAATTAGTAACCCACTCTCGGGAACCGGTGAGAACCTGCTGGATCCCACCTCTGGTTAGACTGGACTGCAACACTTCAGGCTTCAAGCAAAGAATTGCATTTCTTGTTTTAGACTGCTTCCTTGGAGCAGCATAGTGTTGCGGTTAAGAGCAGCAGGCCCGGAGAACCGGGTCCGATTCCCCACTCCTCCACATGAGCGGCGAACTCTAATGCGGTGAACCAGGTTTGATTCCCCACTCCTCCACATGAAACCTGCAGGGTGACCCTGGGCCAGCCTCAGTTCTCCCACCTCACTATGGCCCCTTCTCGCTATCAATGCCGGGGCAAAATACCATCGCGTTGCCAAACCACTTCATGTAACTGTTTGCAAAAGTAGATTTTTGCCATTCAAGACATGCTTCAAAGAGCACTGAAAGCAGTTTGAAAGTGCATTATTCTGCATGTGCGGAATGAGCCAAGGTGTCTGTTGTGGGGCGGAGGTGCAGGAAAGGCAATTGTGAGCCGCTTTGAGACTCCTTATGGTTGAGAAAAGCAGTGTAGAAAAACCAATTCTTCTTTTCTATTCCAAAAACAAACCCCGGAACTAGAAAACCAACATGGCAAGCAGAGAGGATAAAAGCTTCCTCCCGACTAGTTTTCTGCATGCAGGGTGAAAGGAACATCCAAAGCTGCTGAAATACACACAGAGGCTCTGGTCACGTCAGAAGTTTCCACTGGTTATGAGGAAGGCAGCAATTCCCAACCCCTTCCCTCCAGACCCACGCTCCCCTTGGAGCAGTTCGGCTGTCAGAAAGCGGTGTCTCCTCTTTCGCTGACCTGGCCGTTCAGTTTTACAGGTCCTAAAAAACAGGGCATAGATTAATTTGCATTTATCATAGATCGACCAAGAGGTCTGGGGCTGTTTTGTGCCGTCGAGATTCTCTTTCGAATCGCAACTATGTCATTTCAACGCAGAATATGCATATCGTATCGATTCACTGGCACACAAGCGAATTTTCACCGGGGAAATTCGCAGCAGAGAAACCGAAAAGTCCGCGCCTGTTTAAATCCAGGGTTTGATTCGTGCCAGGCAAAAGTAAAACCGCTGTTACTTTATTTTTTAAAATGGGAAATGGGTGGGGGTCAAAATAGAAGCAGGAAACCGTCCTTAACAACCAGAGACTTTAAGAAGAGAGCCATGGAAGACCCTTCCCCATAATTTCAGCTATGGAACGGGAAGCTGACTCAGCAACGAAGAGAAAGCTCTCTGCGTATGCTCAGAGGTGCTGGCCTCCTTATGCCCATCTGATACACACCAGGGCTGCCTTCGTTGCCCACTATCATATACCCAGATGCCAGCAGATGAAAGCCGCAGGCAGGGTTGGGGGCGGGGGGGTCCCTCTACCTGCATTTTGGAAGAAAGAGAAAGAGGAGGAGGCGGCGCTTTGCTTCTGAAAGGCGCAAAGGATCCGTGTGAGGCCACGGAGAGCCTTGTGCTTGGCCGGCTGCCCAAGCAATTACCGTAAGAGGGGCACCAGCGTTACCATCAATAGCAGCTGGGAGAGGCCCAAGATGGAAAGGCGGGGGGTGGGGGTGGAGGAGGAGGAGGAAGGCTAACTAGCAGCAGGTTTTTTAAGCTGACTCCAAACTTTGTTTCCTTCAGCCTCCTTCACACACCGATGGAATTTTCTGTTGCAAGTGGGAAGCCGCCTTTTTAAGTCAGACTGCTGCATCGCCTATTCCAAATGGCGGCGAGCTCAACCAGAGGAGTTCCATGGCGATCGAGCCAAAAAGCCATCCTGGTCTCCCGTTTCCCACAGTGGCCAAAAACACATTCCCTTCCTCCCCACCACCACCACCACCAGTGGTGGGATTCAGCCGGTTCGCACCACTTCGGCAGAACCGGTTGTTAAAATCGTGATCGTAAACAACCAATTGTTAAATTGTCAGCTTGAATCCTCTCAATTAGAACCGGGTTGTTAAATTCGATTTGAATCCCACAACTGCCCCCCCCCCCTGCACCCCCACTCATCGAAAACTTCAAGCGCAGCTGACGTGGAGGCCAAAGCTGACCTCTCTGCTATCAAAACAACTGGCGCTTTCCGGAACACAGAGGCCCAGTGATAAACAGTCGTGGATGGAGCCTTTATTTTCTCTGTGAATTCATCTATTAAGTCGGTGGTCCTCGCTGCATCCTGTGGGGGTGAGTTCCACAGGTCAATTCTTCTTCCTGTAAAGAAGCCATCGGCTATTCTTTAAAAAAGAAAAAGCTCTCTGCTCTCCGTTACTCCTTTTTTTAAAAAAATGGACGGAATCGTCTTCCCTCAAAAGCCATTTTATAGGCTTCTTAGGAAAAACATAATATGTAAAGCATTTGCTTCCACTCCCAAAGCACTGTCATTCTCTTGTAGTAATCAAGAGGTAGACTGCTTCTCTACATGGAAGTTTGACATCCAGAGGTAAAAATATCCAGATTCACACAAGCAGAATTTCAAGCACTGTCATTCTCTTGTAGTAATCAAGAGGTAGACTGCTTCTCTACATGAAAGTTCGACATCCAGAGGTAAAAATATCCAGATTCACACAAGCAGAATTTCAAGCACTGTCATTCTCTTGTAGTAATCAAGAGGTAGACTGCTTCTCTACATGGAAGTTTGACATCCAGAGGTAAAAATATCCAGATTCACACAAGCAGAGTTTCAGTTTCTGCCATGTGTGAATTGGTCTCCGGTCTCCCTTTCCCCGCCACGTTTCCCCTCATCCCCATCTACGCCGTTCCATTTTACAGATTTGGATCAGTGTTACTCTTTGGTATTTCAACCATCTATTTATAGGTAGTCCTGAACAATCCTCCCTTGGCTTTTTCTGCGGATTCACTTCTATTTCCACCATCAGCTTTGGAGATTTGTTTGCACGGCGCACAGACGTTGTGCGGGTTTTGCTCACGAGTTCCACGTCTAAAGAGACAGATAATGCTGGCTTATTGCTGCCCCAATGATTCTGAACAATTCTACAGGACCCCATTCTACAGGAACCATTCATTGCAAAGATACAAAAAAAAAAACCCGGTGCAAATCACGAGTTCAATTCACACCAAATCAGAGATTTCCGGGTCAAAATGACAGGGAGGGGACAGCTGAAACTGCAAATATTTTCCTGTCTTTCAATCTGCGTTTCCTCGTTGCCTGACCAACACGTCGCTGATGCCTGTTCCCTTCCTGCAACATTCACTTTCTTCCGAACAGCTTGCGATGCACGGCTCGGAACAGCAAGGGAAGAATTTGTTCTTCTTTGTGAAAATATACTTGGGGGAGGATGGGGAACCAATTACATTCCCCGAAAAGAAGTTATCGCCATGTCCGCAACAGCACGCGCTCCGGCCCATCGCGTATGTCACTCCCTTCCATGCCCATGCATGCGAGTTTAGATGCACCCAGGGTTCTGGCGTCATAGGCTGGTATTGCCGGAGGGCCTACAACTGCGCCTAGCTAGCAACTGCAGCCTGCTCTCTCTCTCTCTGCCAGCATGTTGGCAGACGTACGTCTGGGCCTGCCAGTGCCTCCTCTCTTCCTCACCATGCAGCCTTTCTTCTTCCTCCTCTTCTTCTCCTCAGCTGGTGTGGCTGTGCGCACTGTCCACTGTGTGCTACCTGGTCTGAGCCAGCGGTGATGGCTTCCAAGAGCAGCTGTTGCCCACTAGAGGGACAGAAAGACAAGTGAGGGCAACTTCAGATCCTAACAGCGAGAGCTGCTGATTTGTTCAAGCAGGTATATCCGCTCGTAACAACAACTAAGACTAGGCACCACCATTTCTGACCTGCCCCCATATCTACTGAGGGGTCTGAGCCAGCAGTGATGGCTTCCAGGGGCACCTGTTGCCCACTAGAGGGACAGAAAGGCAAGTGAGGGAAACTTTGGATCCTAACAGCAAGAGTTGCTGGTTTCTTCAAGCAGGTATATCCGCTTGTAACAACAACTAAGACTAGGCACCACCATTTCTGACCTGCCCCCATATCTACAGAGCCAGCCGTGACGGCTTCCAGGAACAGCTGTTGCCAACTAGAGGGACAGAAAGGCAAGTGAGGGCAGCTTTGGATCCTAACAGCGAGAGCTGCTAGTTTGTTCAAGCAGGTATATCTGCTCGTAACAACAACTAAGAGCAGGCACCACCATTTCTGACTTGCCCCCTATCCACCAAGGGGTCTGTGCCAGCCGTGACGACTTCCAAGAGCAGCTGTTGCCAACTAGAGGGACAGAGAGGCAAGTGAGGGCAACTTTGGATCCTAACAGCAAGAGTTGCTGGTTTCTTCAAGCAGGTATATCCGCTTGTAACAACAACTAAGACTAGGCACCACCATTTCTGACCTGCCCCCATATCTACAGAGCCAGCCGTGACGGCTTCCAGGAACAGCTGTTGCCAACTAGAGGGACAGAGAGGCAAGTGAGGGCAGCTTTGGATCCTAACAGCGAGAGCTGCTGGTTTGTTCAAGAAGGTATATCTGCTCGCAACAACAACTAAGAGCAGGCACCACCATTTCTGACTTGCCCCCTATCCACCAAGGGGTCTGTGCCAGCCGTGACGACTTCCAAGAGCAGCTGTTGCCAACTAGAGGGACAGAGAGGCAAGTGAGGGCAACTTTGGATCCTAACAGCAAGAGTTGCTTGTTTCTTCAAGCAGGGAAATCCACTCACAACAACAACTAAGAGCAGGCACCACCATTTCTGACCTGCCCCATATCTACTGAGGGAGTCTGAGACAGCCATGACGGCTTCCAGGGGCAGCTGCTGCCAACTAGAGGGACAGAGAGGCAAGTGAGGGCAACTTTGGATCCTAACAGCAAGAGTTGCTTGCTTGTCCAAGCAGGTATGTCCACTCACAACAACTAAGAGCAGGCACCACCATTTCTGACCTGCCCCATATCCACCGAGGGGTCTGAGCCAACTGTGACGGCTTCCAGGAGTGCCAGCTCGAGGGGCAGAAAGGCAAGTGAGGACGTCTTTGGATCCTAACAGCGAGAGCTGCTGGTTTGTTCAAGCATGTATATCGGCTCGCAACAACAACTAAGAGTGGGCACCATCATTTCTGACCTGCCCCCATATCCACTGAGCCCCCCCCCCCAACTGCATGCATTCATAACCTTGCACAAAGCTTTAACTTTTAGTGTCTTGGAGGGTGGCACAGGAAAAAGCCACGGGTTTCCAAAAAGCATGAAGATCTCTCAGGATAAAAATCAAGACAGTGATCTATCGGTGACACAGGTCCCGGGAAATCAAGACTGTTCCTTGTAAACGGGGGCCATCGCAGTGTTACATACCGGAAAGAGGATCACCCTTTAAGCAGCTCTGTTTGCTGTGTGCACCTCAACAGCAACACACACACACACACCAGCAGCTCTTTACATAAAACCCAGAACATTTCTGCTTGTATAATCGCTTCTTACGTAAGGACCCCATGAAACAATTTGTTCCCGCCACAAATCCTGGCAGGAGCTGCCAGAGTAGAACTGACTACATGAAGTCTAAAGTTTCTAGCATAGAAGATAGGGGGTGGGCGGGGGGGGGGGGCAGGTTTTGATGGGATACTTGGAGAACAGAGAAAGTAAGGTGTCAACTTTCCCACCCTACTCCTGAGCCCAAACAATGCACTGATAGATCACCATTATTCATCGCTGAAGGTTCATGTGAGCCAAAGGTATATCGATATTGATGCATCTCAAAGGCTCCTTCCGCACATGAAGAATAATGCACTTTCAATCCACTTTCACAGTGGTTTTGCAAGTGTTTTTTTTCTATTTCGCACAGTAAAATAGAGCAGCAGTGGCGTAGTAGGTTAAGAGCAGGCGCATTCTAATCTGGAGGAACCGGGTTTGATTCCCCGCTCTGCCATCTGAGCTGTGGAGGCTTATCTGGGGAATTCAGATTAGCCTGTGCACTCCCACACACGCCAGCTGGGTGACCTTGGGCTAGTCACGGTTCTTCTAAGCTCTCTCTGCCCCACCTACCTCACAGGGTGTTTCTTGTGAGGGGGGAAGGGCAAGGAGATTGTAAGCCCCTTTGAGTCTCCTGCAGGAGAGAAAGGGGGGATATAAATCCAAACTCCTCCTCCTCCTCCTCCTCCTCCTCCTCCTCCTCCTCCTCTTCTTCTTCTTCTTCTTCTTCTTCTTCTTCTTCTAGTCCATAACATCTGGAGGGCCGCGAGTTTGACACCCATGGAGTAATGCATTATGAAGGCCTGCAAAGGACCCAAATGCAGGTGGGGCGGGTACAGTTTTACTGGGGCCCAGAAGCTGAGTTGGGGTTTGGCAGGCCTTGGGCTTCAAACCATCATCAGGATATTTTGAACTCTTCAAGAATTAAATAAAAAACAAGTTTTCAGCTCATGAGATTGTCTACGTGTTTCAATTGGGGAGGGAGGTGGTGCTAAAAGGTATCACGGGGCCCAAAGTTGGCAACCTGGGGGTCTGAAATTTGATGTGTGTATAGGGTTGCCAACGGCAGGTCAGAAAATTCCCGGAGATTTGGAGATGGAGCTTCGAGAGATTGTGTGGCAGGGATGGGTTGCCCCAGAACCTGTTCTCCAAAGCTGCCATTTTCTAAAACGGGGGTGTCCAACTCTGGCGCTTCAGATATTCATGGACTACAATTCCCATCAGCCCCTGCTGCCATGGCCAATTCTGAGAGAACTTTGACAGGCCCAAGGTCACCCAACAGGCTTCACGTGGAAGAGCAGGTAATTGAGTCCGGTTCACCAGATTATAGGCCTCTTCCGCACTATTTATTTGTTTGTTTGTTTGTTTGTTATATTTATATACCTCCCTCCCCCGGAGGGCTCAGGGTGGTGAACAACATGCAGAATAATTAAGGTGACCAGATGGTCACCTTGTGAACCCGGGACGGGGGTAGGTGGCTGTGCACACATGCATGCGTGCGCGCAGCCGCAGGAGCACACTGCCTTCTGGGGCGCTGCTGTTTCCCGCTGAAACGGCAGCACCCCAGAAGGCTGTGCTCCTGCGGCCGTGTGCGTGCGCAGTCACAGGAGCACCCTGCCTTCTGGGGTGCTGCCGTTTCCCGCTGAAACGGCAGCGCCCCAGAAGGCCGTGCGCTCCTGCGGCCGCGCGCGCAGGAGGCTTCCGCACTGCCTTGCGCCCCAGAAGGCAGTGTGGCAGCCTCCCAAAAATCGGGACAATGGAAGGAACCCGTGGGACACAGGGCAAATTGTGCGAAGGGGGGACTGTCCCGCCAAAAGCAGGATGGCTGGTCAGCCTAAGAATAATGCACTTTCAATCCCCTTTCATTGCACTTTGAAGTTGGATTTTACTGTGTGGAACAGCAAAAACAATTTGTGAAAGTGGATTGAATGTGCATTATTCTGCATGTGCGGAAGGGCCCATAGCCCGCCACTCTTAACCGCCTCAGTGCACTACCTCCTGGTGTGGGAACTAATGATGTTCCAACACAACAGTTTCACCTGGGGTCCGTCCTGTACGGATTCTGGCGCCTGTGGCCATGATACATGGCCATGGGGCATACATTGAAAATGCTGGAGGCAGAGGTGGGATCCAGCAGGTTCTCACAGGTTCCCGAGAGTAGGTTACTAATTATTCGTGTGTGCCAAGAGGGGGTTACTAATTGGTGATTTTGCCACGTGATTTTTGCCTTAGTTACGCCTCTCCTCTCAGCAGTAGCGCGCAGAACTTGAAGCAGCCTAGCAGGAGGTGCACCGGCGTGCGTGGCAGCCTGCGCCTGTGTGCATTCGTTTCCCGCCCAAGGACCGGCGCAGCGGCTGCGTCCTTGCCACAGCCCTGCCCAGGAATGCCCCGCCCCCGGAATGCCTGGCCATGCCCCCGTCGTGCCCCACCCATCCCCATTGGTGCTACGCCACAGTTTGAATCCCACCACCATGGGAACCTGTTACTAAAATTTTTGGATCCCACCACTGGATGGGGGGGAGAATTAGGACTAAGAAAATGAAACATTTCTTCAGGCAATGCGTGATTGGTGTTTTGGAGTATGCTGCACAGGAGGTGGTGATGGCCACTAACCTGGATAGCTTTAAAAGGGGCTTGGACAGATTTATGGAGGAGAAGTCGATCTGTGGCTACCAATCTTGATCCTCCTTGATCTGAGATTGCAAAGGCCTGAGCAGACCAGGTGCTCGGGGGCAGCAGCAGCAGCAGCAGGCCATTGCTTTCACACCCTGCAGGTGAGCTCCCAAAGGCACTTGGTGGGCCACTGTGAGTAGCAGAGTGCTGGACTAGATGAGACTCTGGTCTGATCCAGCAGGCTCCTTCTTATGTTCTTAAGGCCATTGCTTTCACACCCTGCAGGTGAGCTCCCAAAGGCACCTGGGGGGCCACTGCGAGTCGCAGAGTGCTGGACTAGATGGGACTCTGGTCTGATCCAGCAGGCTCGCTCTTACGTTCTTATGATACCCTCTCCATTTTTACCTTTTCCTTCTGCCTAAGCTTGAAAGCGCCCAATTCTGTCGTTCCCCCTTAAAAGATGAGTGCTGCTTGTACTCATCTGTTCTCGCTGAGAAGAGCCAGCCAGAAAGAAAACTGCAACAGGATGGATCTGCCCTCCTCCTCCACACACACACACAGAGAAGCATGTGCTGCAGAGGCCTGCGCGCACCGTCGGAGGCCCTGGTGCGGGGAAGCAGACGGGAGTGCCACGTCAGGCCAGCAGTGACGGAGGACGGATCCTGTTGGCTAGGCCGTGTCAGACAGGGCTAAGCCGAGAGAGGAAAAAGGGGAAAGGAGAGCCGGGCAGCTGGGCGCAAAGAGACGCCTGCGCCTTTAAGCAGAGCGTCTGCGGGAGCCTCGTCCTCGGATGACCCCTGGTGCACAGATGGTGGCAACCACAGGCCTTCCATGGGCGGGTCTGACCCACATTCCTAGCCAGGGCGAGGGAGCCGAGCGAGCGGGAAGCGAGATGGAAAAACTGAGTCCCCCCCCCCCTTGTGCCTGAGAGAGGAAAGAAGGGGGGGGAAGCAAGATGGATTCCAAAAGGGGAAAAAAATCAGGAAGGGGTTGCAAAGATCGCTGTAGAACTTGAAGCCTGTGCGAAGCAAGACTGGAGGGGCAATAGAGGAGGAGGAGAAGAAAAAGAAGAAGAGGAGGAGGAGGAGTTGCATTTATATCCCCCCTTTCTCTCTTGCAAGGAGACTCAAAGGGGCTTACAAACTCCTTTTCCTTCCCCCCCCACCACAAACACCCTGTGAGGTGGGTGTCATTTAGAGAGCTCCGAAGAACTGTGACTAGCCCAAGGTCACCCACCTGGCGTGTGTCGGAGTGCACAGGCTAATCTGAATTCCCCAGATAAGCCTCCACAGCTCAAGTGGCAAAGCGGGGAATCAAACCCGGTCCCTCCAGATCAGAGTGCACCTGCCCTTAAGCACTACGCCACTGCTGCTCTTGATATAAGCAAGATACACCTGGGCAGCCTTTGGAAACTCCGGCTTTATTTGCGACCTTCCGCGGTTTATCAGACGCGGGCTCTGATTTGTTATAGCTCGGCGTTCCCCACACGGAAAATGCTTTGAGTAACCCGAGAAAGCAGTTCATAAAACATGCTAAACAAATAAAAGAATTAAAGAGAAAGGTGCGTTGCCAAAACCTGGCGAGAGCCCACAAGCGGTTCGCAGGACACTCAAAAGATGAATTCAAAGATGACCTAAAAGAGTAGGAAGTAGAAACTGTCTTCTCTAAGAGGAGCCCATCTGGTTCTATGAGCCAACAATCTCTGTTAGCTTCTAAATAGGAAGCAGGCACATATGGAACAGTGACTCACTCAGAGAAGCAACGGGAAGTCTTCCCCAGAGTCAGGGAATTCTGCTGTGCTCTTGCACTGGAGGCCGTTGATCCATCTGACCATACCCGATGCAGAGAGGCAGTAAATTTGCTCGCCTACAGTACATGCTAATTGGAAGGGGACTAGGCCAGAGCAGGAACTCATGCAGAGATGCAACAAAAAGGTATTTTTTGTAGGTAGATTTCTTTGGCTCTGAAATGCTTCAGTTAATGGTGTGGAAGCCCATGCACAACATACCACCTGGGGAATTACTATCGTAAAAAGGATCCCCCTTCATGCATGTTTTCACGAATGGCACCTGAAGGATGCAATCAGCACGAAACATCAAGTGGTAGAAGGCTATGTGAAAAGTCCGAAACACAGACCTAACAGCCATTCTACCTGCCAAAGATTCTTGCTAAGAGATAGCCTTGGGGGCGGGGGAGCAATCTCCAAAATGCTATGGATATTTGTAGATTGACAGATGCAGCTCAAAGTCTTGATATCTGTATTAGACATCCAGTGACACCCAGTGTTGTTATTTGAGTCTGAACACAACCAGTATTTGTCAGTGCTCCCCACATGCTGTCTGAAGCCCCTTCCGCACAGCAAATGCAGAACGGGCTGCAGTCGGGATTAAGGTACCTGTTTTCCGGTTTTCGAGTTCACAGAAACAATCCGGGTTGCTGTCACGCCTTCGCACAGAGACGCTCCTCCCTCTCTTTTAATTCCTTCCCTCACATGTGTAGCTATGCAGGCATGCGTGAATGACCCCCCCACACATCCATGCCGATGTCCCAGGATACGACCATCCGCACCTGCGTAGCTACACAGAAGAAAGCCGCAACATTTTTAAAAAGGAAAATGGAGGCAACTAAAGTACCTCCTCGCAAATGGCTGCAACCCGGGATTTTTAAAAAGGATAGCTTGTTTAGCAGTTTTCAAAAAACCCGGTTTGGGGAAAATAACAGAGGGCAGACTAGGAGGAGGAGGAGGAGGAGGAGGAGGAGGAGGAGGAGGAGGAGGAGGAGGAAGAAGAAGAAGAAGTAATAGTAGTAGTAGTAGTAGTAGTAGTAGTAGTAGTAGTAGTAGTAGTAGTGGAGGAGGAGGAGGAGGAGGAGGAGGAAGAGTTTGGATTTATATCCCCCCTTTCTCTCCTGTAGGAGACTCAAAGGGGCTTACAATCTCCTTGCCCTTCCCCCCTCACAACAAACACCCTGTGAGGTAGGTGGGGCTGAGAGAGCTCCGAGAAGCTGTGACTAGCCCAAGGTCACCCAGCTGGCGTGTGTGGGAGTGCACAGGCTAATCTGAATTCCCCAGATAAGCCTCCACAGTTCAAGTGGCAGAGCTGGGAATCAAACCCGGTTCCTCCAGATTAGATACACGAGCTCTTAACCTCCTACGCCACTGCTGCTCCTACGCCACTGTGGCGAATTCTGCACGCGCCAAAAAAAGCGGTGTGAAAACGGTGTAAAAGGGTTTAAACGGTGTAAAAGGGTTTACACTGTTTTCACACCGTTTTCACCCCGCTGTTTTTGGCCCATGCAGAATCCTTTTTCTGTGCACAACAACCCCACGCGGAAGGCTTGAGTGAAATCTGGGGACTTCACCAGCGCTCTTAAGATTCAAGCTGTGCACAGCACCTTCGTGGGCCGAGCCACTCACCGCATCGTACTGTCACTCATTCATTTATGTTTGGTGGCATTTTGAGAGCAGTGTGTAGCATTTGGCAGCTCAGGCGATTCTGCAGTCTGCCCTAAACGGAAAAGCAAAAGGGGAGGAAAAGACGATTTTGCAGGGAGGCAGGAAGAAGGCCAGAAGACAAGGTCAACGCTTGTACGAGGCCCAAAGTCCTCCCAGTCCAGCACCTGATACCCAAAGGAGGCCAAAAAAGCCGAAATTGTGTGTCATGTATATGACAGAGAAACAAGACAGCATGTCACACGCTGAAGACGGAGGATCAATATATTCAATAAATGTATTTATATATATTAGTATAATTGTCCAGTTACTGAATCCAATGATTGTACGTCCAGTTTTTTGAAAAACAAGTAAAATATTTTTTCAACAACAGAAGTTCATTTTTGAGATATATAATCCGTATCTTCAATATCTACGGAACGAAAATAGTTCATTTTTTTCCCAGTATCTTTAGGATGATTATATTCCATATAGAAAGTACTTCCGAAATGATCTCCATCGCTATAAGTGCACGCTTTCACCTGTATTCGTATAATACAGTGAAGAACGCCAGACTTAAAAACGCCGCCGCCACAGTCGCGCTAGAAGCGTACTTTCTATATGGAATATAATCATCCTAAAGATATTGAAAGATATATAAATACATTTATTGAATATATTGATCCTCCGCCTTCAGTGTGTGACGCACCCAAAGGAGGCCAGCCAGACACCCTGAATGGTCAATGCTTATCCAGAGCCATTGCTCCAACCAGTGGCAGCGACTTCCCTCCACGCGTTAGACCTCGCTTGAAGGTTTTCCTTTGTCTGCTCCGAAACTGCTCCCCATCAATTCCGTACGATCATCCTCACACGCGAGTCCAATTCCCAGCACGCACGAGAAGGAGGGGAAACCCACTCTTCCGTCCCTCCCCGCACCGCCCATCGTTTCATAAATTTCTTATCACGCTCCCTTCTCTTGCTGCTCCTCCGACCCTAAACTCAGCAAGGCAAAAAAAAATCGAGGCCTCTTAAGACGAGACGGGCTCTCCCGGTCTCTCGTTCTCAAGGCACGGCTGCTCTACGTTCCACACGCAATTCCCAGCTGCTCCCCCCTCCCCCCAAAAAAACCCTGCTCGCCACCACTGTGCAGTTATTCAGCCATGCAAACAGGCCTTGCCAGTTACGATAGGGCAGGGATGCCCAGATTCAAGCAGCCATCTGGTGCCCGCCGCCCCCCACTACATTTTTTTTCTTCAAAAAGGAGACAAGAGTACCTCCCCCCCTCAGTCCTGTTCCTCTCTCAGGCACCTTGCCACCTGCCGCCATCTGCCCAAAACTGGCACTGCCATCTGCTTGGCCTCATCAGCGAAGTGCCCGCCAGCACCAGGGCGACAGCTGCTGTTGGGCTTCCCCCAGCAAATGGAGAGAGCGAGGCCACGGCGCTCCAAATGGCAGGCGTCTGTCTGCCTCTTTGAAGAAGGTGGCATGGAAGGGTGCCAACGGTGGGCATCAGACTCCGTTCCTCTGAGGCGGGGGGGCGGGGGGGGGGGCTGCTGTCGTGCCAAGAAAAGAGAGTAAAATAGGGGAAGGGTCCTTGTGCAGAGGTGGGCAAGGCAGATGGCGAGTCAGATGGAAAAACAGATCAGAAATTCAGCCAAGGATTAGTCATTATTGGTCCAAACGGAGCTTCAGTCAAAGCATGGAAAAGCGCTAGGACAGTGATGGTGAACCTTTTCGAGACCGAGTGCCCAAACTGCAACCCAAAACCCACTTATTTATCGCAAAGTGCCAACGCGGCAATTTAACCCGAATACTAAGGTTTTCGTTTAGAAAAAACGGTTGGTTCCGAGGCGTGTGTTACTCGGGAGTAAGCTTGGTGGCAGTCGGTGGCTTTGCTTTGAAGCAACCGTGCAACTCTTCCAATGGGTCAATCACAACCCTAGGAGGGTTTACTCAGAAGCAAGCCCCATTGCCAGCAACCAAGCTTACTCCCAGATCGTGTTTTAGTTCTTCGCATGAAAATCAGTGGGGTTTAACAGCACTCTTCCTCATACACGGCTAACGCTCCCCTTCAAACTAGGGTCTTTAGGCTTTAATGCTGGGCTAATAATTGAGCCCAGCAGCCCAGACCAGCCTAGATGTGTGGGGGGTGAGGGTGACTCTGTTTGTGCGTGCCCACAGAAAGGGCTCTGAGTGCCACCTCTGGCACCCGTGCCATAGGTTCGCCACCACTGCGCTAGGAATTGTACAAAGACGCACTACTCGCAAACGTAAAAAGCAAGACTTCGACTGAGGGCATCTAATGCTACTGAGTAGCACGGACCTATCAATAGTGAGTTCGCAGCAGTGTCCGTAGGAGTTATCCCTGCCACATTTTTATATTCACAACAACCCTGAGAGGAAGGTTAGTACCAAAAAGGAGGGATTTGTGCAGCAGGAAGACGACGCCACCGAGTAAGACCAAGGGCCAAAAAGCGATCCAAATCTGGATTTTCCAAGCCTAAGAAGAAGAAGAAGAGTTTGGATTTATATCCCCCCTTTCTCTCCTGCAGGAGACTCAAAGGGGCTTACAATCTCCTTGCCCTTCCCCCCTCACAACAAACACCCTGCGAGGTAGGTGGGGCTGAGAGAGCTCCGAGAAGCTGTGACTAGCCCAAGGTCACCCAGCTGGCGTGTGTGGGAGTGTACAGGCTAGTCTGAATTCCCCAGATAAGCCTCCACAGCTCAGGCAGCAGAGCGGGGAATCAAACCCGGTTCCTCCAGATTAGATACACGAGCTCTTAACCTCCTACGCCACTGCTAACATGATCCAAACATTGCCCAGCATTGTGGATGGAACCCTCCACAGACCGCAGGGTCGTCGTTTTGAATGCAGGAGAACAGCATACAATTATCATGCTCCCCGGCGCTGCCACCACATCGTGCACCATGTTACAAGATTGGTACATGGTGTGTGTGTGGGGGGGGGGGATTACCAAAGCCTTCTTCCCTGGTGATCTGGCTTACTAAACACAGAACGATCTCTCACAGAGCATCCAAAAATATCTCTCTCCGCACCCAGACTGAAGTGGGAGTCAAAAACTCTGCAACTTCTCCTTGCGGGGAGGGCACACGGTTTGGTTCCCAATGTTCCCAATGTTGACAACTCCCCGCAAAGAGAAAGCCAGACTGGCCAGCAAGGGGGAGGGGGCAGAAGCTTCCTCCCTGCTAGCTTTCAATGTGCAGGGAGTTCTGAGTTGTTTTGTGCTTTACAGCAGTGGCGTAGCAGCAGTGGCGTAGGAGGTTAAGAGCTTGTGTATCTAATCTGGAAGAACCGGGTTTGATTCCCCGCTCTGCTGCCTGAGCTGTGGAGGCTTATCTGGGGAATTCAGATTAGCCTGTGCACTCCCACACACGCCAGCTGGGTGACCTTGGGCGAGTCACAGCTTTTCAGAGCTCTCTCAGCCCCACCTACCTCACAGGGTGTTTGTTGTGAGGGGGGAAGGGCAAGGAGATTGTAAGCCCCTTTGAGTTTCCTGCAGGAGAGAAAGGGGGATATAAATCCAAACTCTTCTTCTTCTTCTTCTTCTTCTGTGTAAAGCGAGAATCCCTGTTTTGCACTCCTAAGAGGCTATCCACTCCGGGCGTTGTCATCCAGTTTTTCCAGGCCGAAAACATGACAAGAAAATCATTTGGCTCAGGAAACAAACATATTTCTATGCATGGACTGTACAGTTGTCCAGGGCAGGATCCATTCCATGTTTTTGAGGGGTCCAGAGCAGAGCGGAGTTCGGGGACCCTCCCCTTCTCTGCCCACCACCAGGACCCCCACTGACAGTCCTTTTTCTGCCCCCACCCGAGGAGGAGGAAGAGGAAGAAGAAGAAGGAGAAGAAGAAGGAGAAGAGGAGGAGGAGGAATTTGGATTTATATCCCCCCTTTCTCTCCTGCAGGAGACTCGAAGGGGCTGACAATCTCCTTGCCCTTCCCCCCTCACAACAAACACCCTGTGAGGTAGGTGGGGCTGAGAGAGCTCCGAAGAACTGTGACTAGCCCAAGGTCACCCAGCTGGCGTGTGTGGGAGTGCACAGGCTAATCTAGTTCACCAGATAAGCCTCCACAGCTCAAGCGGCAGAGCGGGGAATCAAACCTGGTTCCTCCAGATTAGAGTACACCTGCTCTTAATCCACTATGCTACTGCTGCGCCTGCACTTGTTTGTGCCTCCTGCCTCTTTGTGATCCCTCCTCTTGGCCACCCGCATGCCTTTTCCACAACAACACTGGGCCGCGTGTGAGGGTTGTCAGTGCCACCGCTGAGACCATCAGGCACAGTGCCGGGCAGCCCAGATCACAGTACAGCAACGCTTGTGAGCTGGTGGGTGGTTAATGGTGCCCAGGGTAGTGGCAGAGGAAGGGGACACACAGAGGGTGGTGGCAGTAGGCTCTGCATGAAGATCTAGACCCTGGCAGACGCCCCACCTCGGAGTAAGTTGATGCCGGCCATACTTCTAGGGAGAGATAAATCAGCATATGCCTTTTCTCCCACTCCCTCAACTGTCCAGTTTTTGGTGTCTTCTTTTTGGAGGGTTGGGAAGAAATCCTCATGCAAAGATTCCAGAACAGGCAATCGCAGTTTTGAGCCGAGGCCAAAAATCAGAAAGCACTTAGCGAAAAAATTTAAAAGCTCTCCATAAAAGATTCATCCGCCACAGACGCCTCTTTCTTCTTGGGTCTGGTTGCAAGCAGTTCCTCGGTTTGAGAAACGGCCTTGAAATCGCTTGTTGCTCTCTTCGGACCGTCAACGCGCCTGTGTGAACCGGTGCGGCCCTTGGTTCTGGATTAGCGCTTGCCGTTATTCACACAAGGTTGCCAGAGCATGTGGTATAGTGGTCAGACTGTTTAAGACCTGGGAGCCCAGGATTTAAAATCTGCCCTGCAGCTCATTGGGTGACCTTCAACCAGTCACCCTCTTTCAGCCTAACCTACCTCACAGGGTGGTTGTGAGAATATAGTGAGGAAAAGAAGACCAAAGAATGAGAGCCTCAGAGACAGGGAGAAATGAAATGTGATAGATCAGTGGTTCTCAACCTTCCTAATGCCGCGATCCTTTAATCCAGTTCCTCATGTTGTGGGGACCCCCAACCCTAACATTTATCCATTTTACAGATGGAGAACACTGATGCAGAGAGTCTTAGGCAGTGGTTCTCAACCTTCCTAACGCTGCGACCCTTTAATACAGTTCCTCATGTTGTGGTGACCCCCAACCCTAACATCGATCCATTTTACAGATGGAGAACACTGAGGCAGAGAGTCTTAGGCAGTGGTTCTCAACCTTCCTAATGCCGCGATTCTTTAATACAGTTCCTCATGTTGTGGTGACCCCCAATCACAAAATTATTTGTGTCTCGGTTCCTATCGGAAATATGTGTTTTCCGATGGTCTTAGGTGACCCCTGTGAAAGGGTTGTTCGACCCCCAAGGGGTCGCGACCCACAGGTTGAGAACCGCTGTGATAGATAAATGTGTTTATTTCACTTGAAAAATGGAACCTCCATGTTCGGAGGCATTTGGCAGATACCAAGGGCTCTTTCAATGCTCAGTTTGTGAGCTTTGCAAAGCCAGCGTGGTCTGCCAATCATAAAAGGACTCAAGAAGACCAGGCTCAAATTCTCACTCAGCTGTGAAGCTCGGAAGGGAAGGGGCGATAATTTCTCAAAACATAAACAGCGTGGGGCGGGGGTGGGGGGAGAGGCACAGAAGATCTAACCAGTATTCTTCTTTGTGTCTTGACAGGATGCCAGCATGGCTGAGCAATAGTGGAAGACGGAATGCCAGACTAGATGGGCTTGTACGCTGGTTAGGCAGCGTGGTCCTTAAGTTCTGGCTGAGCACACCTGCGAAATCTCTCTCTCTGCAAACAAGGGTACGAACTAGCTCAGGGGGATGCCAGCGAAACACGGATGACCACCAAATGCCGGACTAGTTGGGCACTCGGCTGATTGGGCCAGGGGGGTTTTAAGGTTTCCATCTGGCCGGGCCGGGAAATCCCTTTGTGCTGACTGCCCTACATAGAAACATCCACACACATTCACGCTCTTATTACCCAGACGTCCCTACCCGGCTGCCTCCCCCCCGCCCCCGACCCACCCCAAATCTGCAGTTGTCAGCTTCGGAAAGCAATCCCATGGGGAAATTATTTTCTCTGCGCCCTTCTAGCTGTTGGTGCCCCACCTCCCACTCCTAGCCTCAAACCTGGCATCTCTCTGTCTGCCAGCAGGGTTGCCAAACGGGATGGAGTGAACCCTTAATGGACTTCTTGGCAGGGGAAAGTCTGTACAATGAAGCGGCAGGGCTCATGGCGGCGGGAGGGGGGGGGGATTTGGGAAGCCCTGGCAGCTGCCGCTATCGTGGCATTGAATGAAGGCGGGCCCCGTGCCAGCTGGGTAACTGCAAACCCATTAGAGGGCAAGGAGTCTGCCAAAGGAGGAGGGCGGAGGAAGGAGGGGAACAGGTGCGGGCCAGACACTTCCCAGCTCATCTTTAATTCATGGGGCACACAGCGCAGGCATGCAGGCCGGGAGACGTTTCCTTCCCACGCAGCCGTGGGCATCACGGATCTCCCTGCAAAAGGGCGACCCCCGGCTCTGAGCCGTGGCGTGCCAGCTGCCGCCGACTCGGGCAATTGTGTGCGCTCCGATCCGACATGGGCCAGGAGAGGGGGGCAGACAAGGGCGCCAAAGATAGGGTACCCCCTTCTGCCCTCCAAAGAGAAGCAGGATGCGAGGAGACTTTCAGACCAAGTGAGCTGGCACCCCAAGAAGGTGCTTTTGAAAAAAGAGCAGAGAGCGAGAGACGCCTTGAAATCCTCATCTACGAAGGAGAAACATTTTCACTCTTTTCCTGTAAGACTGGAACCCAGAAGCACCCAGGGAACGGATCGAAGATATCAGGCAGAAAGGATATGTTCGATACATATAGATCAGGGGTCTTCAAACTATGGCCCTCCAGATGTTCATAGACTACAATTCCCATGAGCCCTACCACTTGGTGTAGTAGTGCACCGCTGACCCAGCAGCTTGCACCCAGTATGGTCGTAGGCACTGGAACACCCTACTGCTTCCTGACCTTCTTGGTCGCATCAAGCTTCCCACTCCTCATGTCCCCTCTAAGTGAGTCAACTGGTCATGAACTGTCTTGGGCTCCAGTCACCGGTAGCTTAGGGACAATGGTCTTGCCCCCAGGTGAGGATTAGGCTCAGACGCTTACGCTCCTCTCCGCACGTAGCCAGGTGAGATCATGCATCACATGATGATCTCCCGACCTCCCGCTCTCCCGGAACTCCCTCCGTTCCTCCCTCCTACACGCCCCCGATAGAATGACAATAAAAGGTGCCAGGAACCAGCACGCGGGAGACTCGCTAGGAACACGGAGCTCCGCGCTCCCGCTGCTGGCGATCTCCACCAGATGTTATCTCCGCGTCTCGTCTCGTTCTTACGCTGACCACGTGGGCCGACTACACTTGGCCATGCTGGCAGGGGCTGATGGGAACTGTAGTCCATGAACATCTGGAGGGCCATAGTTTGAAGACCCCTGATACAGATGAAAATAAATGAATCAGCGGTCATTTACTCAACTCCTAATTCATCTAGGGGACTCACTGCCACAAGGCATCATGATAATGCCTGCCCACCCTAGCTTAGAATTTTTTTAAAAAAATTAAATGGAATCGCAGAGAAAAGGTTTCTGGATGGCTACAATACAAATTATATTGCAGTTGTGAAATTGCATGGATAAGATCCATAGGTGTCAAACTCGCGGCCCTCCAGATGTTCATGAACTACAATTCCCATCAGTCCCTCCCAACATGAGCATTGGCTATACTGGCAAGGGCTGATGGGAATTGTAGTTCACAAACATCTGGAGGGCTGCAAGTTTGACACCTGTGAGATAGACTATTATGGACCTTTCACAAGTGCAGATAACTTCAATTCATAATGCAAACGCGTGTTTTGATATTTGGTAGTTTTATATGTAGTGGCTCCTTAAACAATCTCCTGACATTTCAAGGTTCTTAATTCTAGTTTTGTAGGATTGAGTTTTCCCCCCTGTTTTGCTTGTGGCCACAAGATATGACAGCTCAATGGAACCTCCATCTTCAGTGATAGTTTACTCTGAATTCTTGATGCTGGGGATAAGGAGCAAAAGGAGAAGCAAAAGGAGCAGCAGTGGCGTGGGGGGTTAAGAGCTCGTGTATCTAATCTGGAGGAACCGGGTTTGATTCCCAGCTCTGCCGCCTGAGCTGTGGAGGCTTCTCTGGGGAATTCAGATTAGCCTGTGCACTCCCACACACGCCAGCTGGGTGACCTTGGGCTAGTCACAGCTTCTCGGAGCTCTCTCAGCCCCACCTACCTCACAGGGTGTTTGTTGTGAGGGGGGAAGGGCAAGGAGATTGTCAGCCCCTTTGAGTCTCCTGCAGGAGAGAAAGGGGGGATATAAATCCAAACTCAAACTCAGAAGGCCTTCGTTCCCTGCCGGTGGGCTTCCCAGAAGAATCGAACTGACCACTGCTGGAAACAGAACGCTGGGCTCCACATTTCCCTTGCATGAATAAGATTGGGACAATCAACCCTTACCACTAACTTATGTTTGGGGAGCCGATTAGTTATTTCCTGATGACAATTTAACATTCACAAAATGGACAGAAGTCGGGGGGAGGGGGACATACGAAATGAACGGGATATGGTCATTGTTGACCCTGCCACAAATAAATTCGACTTCTCGAAACCTCACGGAAAAACATCACTGCTGAGCAGCCAAATCAGGAGGGGGGGTGCAATTTTGCTTTGCTGCCATATCTAAGGGACCGTCTCTCCATACACTGCCCCTCTAGGCCCCTCCGCTCCTCGGAGGCGGACCTGCTGGTGATCCCTGGCCCTAAAGCGATCCAACTGGCCTCAACAAGGGCTAGGGGTTTTACAGCCCTGGCCCCTACTTGGTGGAACAGGCTCCCAGGTGAGATCAGGGCCCTGCGGGACATACAGGGTTTCCGCAGGGCCTGTAAATCGGACCTGTTCCGCCCGGCGTTTGGCTAGCTGGGGTAACATCGGCAACTCGCCATATAATAAACATCTGGCCTCTCATGGGTGCAAGAAAGGGGGAGGGGTGGGAATTCTGAAGCCATCTGTAATGTATGTATGGTTCTTTTAATTATTGGGTTTTGATGGTTTTAGTTGATTTTAATGTCTTATTACTGATGTTGGATGCCGCCCTGAGCCCTTCGGGGGAGGGTGGTATATAAATTTGATAAAATAAATAAATAATAAATATATCAAAATGTCAACAGAGCATGTTTGGAAATAACAAGCTTCTATGCTCCCGTGGCAGCAGCAGAGGGGGGGGGGATATCAGCTATCGCACAATGTCCCCTTCTTTAACAGTGTGTGGTCCAGGAAACTGCTTTGCTCTTTCATGGGGGAGGGGGAGATTATTTTTGGAACAGGAAAATAGATAAAAGTGCAGTTAAAGAGTAAGCAAGCAATCTTGACTACCGAGCGTAGTGAGATCTGTGTCTTTAAGAATAAGTCCCTTCAAGATCTGTGCCTTTAAGAATAAGTTGACGAGCAGGGTTAAGAGAACCAGGTCGAGAGAGGTCTCTGCAGAAAAACTGCACAGCCAGGAAGGAGTGTCTCCTCCAGAGGCGTAGCGCCAACAGGACAGGAGGGTGCGACACCCCGGGCAGGACAGCGATGGAGCCGGGGCTGGTCCGTGGAGGCAGCGTGGAGGGGGCATTCTGGGGCATGGCGTGTGCAGGGCGTGCGTCCCCAGGCGCAGTTACCCCTCGCTCCACCCCTGGTCTCCTCACATGTAAACAGACAAGCACAAGGAGTGTCCACTTAGCAGACCAGGTGCTCAAAAGCAGCAGCAGCAGAAGGCCATTGCTTTCACATCCTGCTTGTGAGCTCCCAAAGGCATCTGGTGGGCCACTGTGAGTAGCAGAGTGCTGGACTAGATGGACTCTGGCCTGATCCGGCAGGCTCTTTCTTATGTTCTTATGTTCTTAAAAACCCTCAATTGTTTTCATTTGCGTAGGCACTCTAGCATGACCACACACTTACGCTGAAGCAGCAATTCAAAACATATCTCAGCCTCTATTTCAACCATTGAGAACTGCCCACACAAAATGGAAACACCCCCCCCCCAAATCTATTGGAGCAGACATCATAGCCTGAACGAACAGAAACATGTAGCCTACCCCTCCCCAAATACATTAGAGCTGCAGTAACACGTTATCATTACTGCGGCTGTCCCTTGCCAATTTCACTCATTCCTAATTGCAGATACAGTGTATCACTGCTTTAAGTCACACCCCTAGTTTGATATGAAATTGACAAAGCTGATCCAGTTGCCTTGCTTCTTTCTTTCTGTGCCTGAATTCACATTGCAAGCTCTATGTGAAATTAACAAAGGTGGTCTAACCGGTCCTGCTTCTTTCTATCTGTGACTGAACATTTACATCTCAAGCTCTATGTGAAATTGACAAAGCCGACCTAATCGCTCTGGCTTCTTATCTATGACTCACTGCTACCTCACTCGTTCAAAACGACAGAGAGAACATTTAAATCATTTTTGAAAATCGAGGACGAAAGAGAGGAGAAAGTGGCTGAAGGGAAGGTTGGGTCGGAATAAGGGCCAGGTGTTTGGTGGGGAAGAGAAATAAAGACCATTTCAATACAATCGCACGCATAGGGGAAAAACATCATAATCTTCCTCTGGAAAACGACAGTGGAAAATTAAAGGAAATTTTTAATGGAACCAACTAGAATGAAAAACGTGCAGGATTCAACGAAATACCCCCCCCCCCCGTAGAACTTGACAGTGAGATTTGTTGTAAATAATTCATGTGAAAAAGCCAAAGCGTTTCAAGAAGCCAGGGAAGTTTTGTAGAGAGTTTTCACACACGTTGTTTAGATGATTAAGAAATTCCAAGAAAATTAGATGTGTTCCTTCTCGTACGAAGCATCAGAATGCTGAAATGCAAAGGCAGAGCTCGACAACCAGAGCGCCCGTTTCCCGTAAAGCACAGCTCGTACTATCGGGACGACAAGAAAACAAACGACATTCCACATCATGCCAAATCAGTCATTCTTCCAGACTAGCACACGAATCCGGCGAGGCCCTTAAGACTGCGTTGGTGATACTGTGATCAATTGTCATCTGAAACGGGGTCTTTACTCACAAATCCATTATATACACATTCCCAATTCTGGAACCGCTCGTGTCCGCACATGTACACTGCAACGTGTATCATGCTCGCGGACCTGCAGTGTTGATATGCTGCTATTTTGTCTCACAAACTAGATTTCTGTCATTGGTGTTCAGAAAGAAAAAAAAAATCGAAATGGCGAAGTTTGCTTTTTTAGAGAGGGCAGTGCTCCTGTTATGGCAGGTTTAAGCCAGGGGTGTCCAGCTGTGCCATTCCAGATGTTCATGGACTACAGTTCCCATCAGCCTCTGCCAGCATAATGCTGGCAGGGGCTGGTGGGAATCGTAATCCATGAACACCTGGAAGGGCAAAGTTGGACACTCCTGATCTAAGCAATGTATGTGAAAACTCTCTACAGAACTTCACTGCCTTCTTGAAGCTCTTTGGCTTTTTCACACAAGTTGTTTACAGCGGATCTTGCTGTCAAATTCTACGGGGTTTTTTTTTTCTTTGAATTCTGAATGTTTTTCATCTGGTTGGTTCCACAATTTGTGCTTCTCGCCAGATTTTGAAATGCAGGGTCCTCCAAAACCAACGAGCTACGCTAGTAGTGTTAAAATTGACATTGAAGATGTTGTATGTATGTATGTGTGTGTGTGTGTGTGTGTGTGTGTGTGTGTGTGTGTGTGTGTGTGAGTTCGCTCTCTCGCTCTCTCGCTCGCTCGCTCGTTCGTTCGTTCGTTCATTCGTTCGTTTCACTTACTATACCGCCAGGGGGTGGGTGGTATATTAAGTGAAACGAACAGACAGACCATCTTCAGTGTCAATTTTGACACTCATAGCATAGCTCGTTTAGAGTATAGTTGGTTTCGGAGGACCCCCAAACAATAATCACTCAGATGTTGAAATGGGGAATGAGTGGATTGCATGTGGGCTGGAACCTCGTCTGGTAGTCTAACCTTATTGCCCCATCTCTCTGTTACGTTTTTTAAAAAGCCAGAAGACGAGTGGTTTGATTCTGTGCCTTGAAATCCAAATTGTATGAAGAAGGCATGTTCTCTTATTGCCAATAAGTGTGCCACCTCATATGTGGGGGCGGGGGGGTGGGGGGGACATCTCAGCCGTGTGTGTGGCACAGACCAGAGCTGGCACAGAAGCAACACCCGGCAGAAGGATAAAGACTGGCAGATTGGGGGCCATCTGTGTGCTTTCTGTCCTTCCAGGGGTCGGGCTGGTAAACAGAGGTGGCCAGTTGCCAACTGGGGGAGGGGCAGGGGAGAAGAGAAGACACAACAGATACTGCTCCTTCAAACCTTTCCCATGACATGTGTGTCTAATGTGTGGTGGATAGCTGAAGGGTTTTGTCTGTACCTGCTAGCTTGCGCCTGAAAAAGAATAAAACAAAATCAGCCCAGAGGCCTTGATTTGTGCTTCTCACCAGATTTCTTAACATGGAAGTTAGTGCCTCACCAACCAGGTACAAACTTCACCAGGAGAAGGAGAAGAAGAAGAAGAGTTGGATTCATATCCCCCCTTTCTCTCCTGTAAGGGGTTGGCAATCTCCTCCCCCCCCCCACACACACACACAACAAACACCTCGTGAGGTAGGTGGAGCTGAGAGAGCTCAGAAGAACTGTGACTAGCCCAAGGTCACCCAGCTGGCATGTGTGGGAGTGCCCAGGCTAATCTAAATTCCCCAGATAAGCCTCCACAGCTCAAGTGGTAGAGCGGGGAATCAAACCCGGTTCCTCCAGATCAGAGTGCACCTGCTCTTAACCACTAAGCCACAAGGCCCAATGCTCTCAGACTTTTTCTCTTGCTTCCCTACCCAGCTCTTCTTTCTCCGCCTCCCTTCTTTCTTCACAGAACCCTGGAGTAGTTTGAACTCCAATGGAAATCCTCTTTATTTTTTTCCACACACCCCCCTCCAAAGGTGTTAGTATCTGGAAACATGTCTAAGTGTCCCTGCGCCTATTTCTCTTCCTTTAACAAACTCCACCCAGACCAGTCTTCCAAACCAGCTCCCAGTTCTGAGAAGAGGGAACTTTCTAAGCCCACAAAGAAAGCGAATCCAGAGCTGCGCGTCCGCACCACCAGATTTCCGCAAGAAAGACAGTTTTATTTGTTGTAGTGACTTCATTTATTCCCCCCCCCCCCCCCCCGTTTTTCCCTAACGGAGACACAAAACAGTTCACATCATTCTCCTCATCGTATCCTCACAGGAACCCTGTGAGGTAGGCGAGGCCATGCTGGCAGGGGCTGATGGGAATGGTCAATTGGCCATGCTGGCAGGGGCTGATGAGAATTGTAGTCAATGAACATCTGGAGAGCCGCAGGTTGCAGACCCTGGGCCCTGTCCTAGCCTGACGCTCTACCACAACATTAGGTTTGTAGACAAATGTACTGCTTTTATGAAAGCAGCTCGGACGGCTTTCCCGGAAAGTGAGTCTACTCTCGAGTAAACAAGCTGCCGGTCGTCACAAACCTTAGGAGCAGCAGTGGCGTAGGAGGTTAAGAGCTCATGTATCGAATCTGGAGGAACTGGGTTTGATTCCCAGCTCTGCCGCCTGAGCTGTGGGGGCTTATCTGGGGAATTCAGATTAGCCTGTGCACTCCCACACACGCCAGCTGGGTGACCTTGGGCTAGTCACAGCTTCTCGGAGCTCTCTCAGCCCCACCCACCTCACAGGGTGTTTGTTGTGAGGGGGGAAGGGCAAGGAGATTGTCAGCCCCTTTGAGTCTCCTACAGGAGAGAAAGAGGAGATATAAATCCAAACTCCTCCTCCTCCTCCTCCTCCTCCTCCTCTTCTTCTTCTTCTTCTTCTTCTTCTTCTTCTTCTTCTTCTTCTTCTTCTTCTTCTTCTTCTTCTTCTTCAGCGATCCACAGTTCTTATGCCATCTGCCTTGTTGCTGCAGTGAACATAGTGTGTGTTTAATTGGGGTTTTTCTGACCATGCAGGGCTTCCCCCCTGCCACCCAGCAAAAGCCCTCCCCACCCCCACCCCTACAGCCCAGAAGCCATTTTCTCACCAGCCTGCTCAGACTGAGGAGCATTGCGGTTTGATCGATGTAAGAGATTGATTACCATTACGCTGCAATGCTTTTGACTTTCACCGGTGACCTCCTCTCCGGGTCCCAGCCAATGGCTGCGAGAGGAACATCCGCCATCGCCTCCCCCACTGCAGTCCCAACGCCAGGCCCCGAGCAGAATATGGGGAGGAGGGGGGGAGCCGATAGAAGTGGGGGCCCCCATCGATCCAGCTCCGCTTACGGATTTAGAACGGCCACAGAATCGCAGGTTATGGGACACCCGGGAACAGGTGCAAGCAGGGGAGAGCAGAGGGCAGACTAGATGGGCCCTTGGGGTGCCCCCTGTTCTCCTGACTCTAGATCGCAAAGCGGGCACAGACAGGGCAGTGCCTTTGGGACGGGGAGAAGCGAGGATCCCTCAGGCCTTTCCGACTGGCATGCAGCCCGCTCCAGGGTCTCCCTTTGCCGAGGAGCCGGCGGAGGGAATTTTTTGCTGACGCCGGAGGAAAAAAGAGCATTATCTCAAGGAGGGGGAAAGAGGCTGCGACTGCTTCAGACTGATAATGTCACAGGCGACGGCGGTAGCATCTTAACGAGGGCTGGCTTTGGCCCATCCCTACGCTGCTGCAGGCACCTGTCTCAGCTTCACCATTGAAGCCACCCAGGAACGACGGGCCGAACCAGCCCCTGTTCGTGCCCCCCCCACCCCCACCCAGAGCCACAGTCGGCCTCTCCAGAGTGGCCGGAATTTCAGACCAAAGAAACTTTCTCGCCACCAGAATGAACACAGGCGTTGCCCAAAAGGTTACTGAAATGGAGTGGGCCTAACTTCACAGTTGGTCAGAACTCTGCCCCCCCCCCCCGCCCAGTCACACTTGCAAGGAGAGTTGAAGCAAAAAGAAGAGCCTCGTTTTATAAAAAATCCCACTGCTGGATTGAAGTGGGGAATCCTTTTCATGTGTAATGGGAATCTCTGGATTGTTAAGGCGATCCCCGATTGGCTGGGATAAGCCATGTGTCTAGTACAGAAAGCTCTACTCTCTCTTGTTTGGTTAGCAGCAACAGCAGCACAAATGTCCTCACCGCAAGCAGCCGTTCCATTTCCCTTTCAATCCATTAAAGCAATCCCTGATTGGCTAGGGTAACCCATGTGTCTAGTACAGAAAGCTTCACTCTCGCTTGTTTGGCCAGCAGCACAAACGTCCTCACCGCAAGCAGCCATTCCATTTCTCCTACTAACCACTAAAGTAATCACTGATTGGCTAGGATAACCCATGTGTCTAGTACAGAAAGCTTTACTCTCACTTGTTTGGCCAGCAGCACAAACGTCCTCACCCCAAGCAGCCATTCCATTTCTCCTACTAACCTCTGAAGTAATCCCTGATTGGCTAGGATAACCCATGTGTCCAGTACAGAAAGCTCTACTCTCACTTGTTTGGCCAGCAGCAACAGCAGCACAAACGTCCTCACCACAAGCAGCCATTCCATTTCTCCTTCAAACCATTAAAGAAATCCCTGATTGGCTAGGGTAACCCATGTGTCTAGTACAGAAAGCTTTACTCTTGCTTGTTTGGCCAGCAGCACAAACGTCCTCACCACAAGCAACCATTCCATTTCTCCTACAAACCGTTAAAGTAATCCCTGATTGGCTAGGATAACCCATGTGTCTAGTACAGAAAGCTCTGCTCTCACTTGTTTGGCCAGCAGCACAAACGTCTTCACCGCAAGCAGCCATTCCATTTCTCCTACTAACCGTTAAAGTAATCCCTGATTGGCTAGGATAACCCATGTGTCTAGTACAGAAAGCTCTGCTCTCACTTGTTTGGCCAGCAGCACAAACGTCCTCACCCCAAGCAGCCATTCCATTTCTCCTACTAACCACTAAAGAAACCCCTGATTGGCTAGGATAACCCATGTGTCTAGTACAGAAAGCTTTACTCTCACTTGTTTGGCCAGCAGCACAAACGTCCTCACCCCAAGCAGCCATTCCATTTCTCCTACTAACCACTAAAGAAATCCCTGATTGGCTAGGATAACCCATGTGTCTAGTACAGAAAGCTTTAATCTCACTTGTTTGGCCAGCAGCACAAACGTCCTCACCCCAAGCAGCCATTCCATTTCTCCTACTAACCACTAAAGAAATCCCTGATTGGCTAGGATAACCCATGTGTCTAGTACAGAAAGCTTTACTCTTGCTTATTTGGCCAGCAGCACAAATGTCCTCACCACAAGCAGCCATTCCATTTCGCCTAGTGACCACTAAAGTAATCCCTGATTGGCTAAGATAACCCATGTGTCCAGTACAGAAAGCTCTACTCTCACTTGTTTGGCCAGCAGCAACAGCAGCACAAACGTCCTCACCACAAGCAGCCATTCCATTTCTCCTAGTAACCACTAAAGAAATCCCTGATTGGCTAGGATAACCCATGTGTCTAGTACAGAAAGCTTTACTCTCGCTTGTTTGGCCAGCAGCACAAACGTCCTCACCACAAGCAGCCATTCCATTTCTCCTACTAACCACTAAAGAAATCCCTGATTGGCTAGGATAACCCATGTGTCTAGTACAGAAAGCTCTGCTCTCACTTGTTTGGCCAGCAGCACAAACATCCTCACCACAGCCATTCCATTTCTCCTACTAACCATTAAAGTAATCCCTGATTGGCTAGGATAACCCATGTGTCCAGTACAGAAAGCTTTACTCTCGCTTGTTTGGCCAGCAGCACAAACGGCACAAATGTCCTCCACACAAGAAGCCAATCCATTTCTCCTCCAAAAGATCCCTGATTGGCTAGGATAGCCTTGTACGACCTTTCCCAGCTACATGCCACATCAGGAACCAGGGTATGCAGAAAAGCATTTGGGGCTTGGATTTTCTCATCGTCTACAGATTTACCACAGTCTGCGCCACAGCATCTTCTCAAAACAGTATGAAAGTTTTCGGTACCTTTAAACAAATCTACCCTGCGGGGTCATCCAAGTTAGGTTGCTGTGTAGGGGAAGCCTTTGAAAACAGCAGAGAAACTTCCGCTGGTCAAAAATGAAACCAGGTTTTCGTCCAGGGCGGGATTCAAGGATTGTACGAAAGTGATGGTTCTTACTTTTAAAGTCCTATCATGGCTTGGGAATGAAATGCCCAAAGGACTATCTTCTCTCAATACTGTCCAGTCGGCCAGCTATGGCACTGGTGGCGAACCTATGGCACGGGTGTCAGAGGTGGCACTCAGAGCCCGCTCTGTGGGCATGTGCAACAGAGTCCGCCCCCACACACACATCTAGGCTGGCCTGGGCCGCTGAGCTCGATTATTAGCATTAAACCTAAGACCTAGTTTTGGGGAAGCAGTGTAGGTAACCATGTTAAGCGCTGTTAAACCCCACTTACTCCCGAGTAACACACGCCTCGGAGCCAACCGTTTTTTCTAAACTAAAACCTTAGTATTCAGGTTAAATTGCAATGTTGGCACTTTGCGATAAATAAGTGGGTTTGGGGTTGCAATTTGGGCACTCAGACTCGAAAAGGTTCGCCACCACTGAGCTATGGTCTTCCATTCAAGCTATACCAGCGATTCCCAACCAGGGTTCTGTGGTACCCTGGGGTGCCGTGAGCATGTCCCAAGGGTACCATGGCAATGCTACTGCCCCCCTCACTTTTGTGGTGTCTCCCGCCAGCTCCAGCAAGGACACGGAGCTGTCCAGGGGGCAGGGCCTGCCACAAGGTCAGCAGCAACTTCCCGCACACACCCCCAGTGGTTCCCCTGGGAGGGGAAGGGGGTGGCATGCAGGGCACTGGGAGGGGAAGGTGGGGGATGGCAGGGGTACCGTGAGATATGAGGTCAAGGGTACCATGGTGTCAAAAAGGTTGGGAAACACTGAGCTATGCTCTCTGCCTTCAGGGGTGAGGCGGCTGGGAGGTCAGCGACAGAACTTTTTTAGTGGGGGCAATTCACAGGCAGAATGCTAGCAGAATGCCCCAACTCGACTCTCTTTTAGGCACTCGCCCAAACAATTCAGTTTTACCCAGTCGTTTAACGAGGACAATGAACTTTCGAAGGGTTTTTACAACCTGCCTCTAGCCAGAAGGAGGTTATAAGGATCGTTTCGACTGCTAAAGGTTTCGCGCTCGAGTTTTAACCCGCAGGGTTTTCATTATCTGGGTTCTTAACGGCCGGTTCATTTTAACAATTTCCGGTTTTTTTGGAAGCCGCCTCGAAAAGATTTCTGCAGAGGCGGCATGTAAACGTTCAAATTAAATAAATAAATGGGTATGGTTGTAATGGAAGGATTCCAAGTAAACTACGGAAAATAAGTGTGAGGGTAACATACCTAAAACTACCACTGACTTAACGTGGAGCTTCACAGAGCAGCAGTGGCGTAGGAGGTTAAGAGCTCGTGTTTCTAATCTGGAGGAACCGGGTTTGATTCCCAGCTCTGCCGCCTGAGCTGTGGAGGCTTATCTGGGGAATTCAGATTAGCCTGTACACTCCCACACACGCCAGCTGGGTGACCTTGGGCTAGTCACAGCTTCTCGGAGCTCTCTCAGCCCCACCTACCTCACAGGGTGTTTGTTGTGAGGGGGGAAGGGCAAGGAGATTGTCAGCCCCTTTGAGTCTCCTGCAGGAGAGAAAGGGGGGATATAAATCCAAACTCTTCTTCTTCTTCTAAACATCAGTTGGATTTTGCTCAGGTTGAGTAACATCGGCGTGGCAGAAAGGTTTTGAAGCCGACCTCCCTCCCTACTTCTGAATGCAGGCACTTATTGCAGCATATCAGACTCTAAGAAGCTTGAGATGGCATGCATTTGATCCTCCCCCCCGCCCCCACAACCCTGCAAGGCAGGTTTTGTATGAGACAGATGTCGACCAATCCCAGTTTCACAGCCTGAAAAGGGATTCAAATCCACGTCTGTGTCGCTCCACGAAAATGCTTTCACCGCTATGCCACCAGTAACAGATGACCGTGTTTCCACGTGGCGCCCGTTCCTAGAAGCGCATAAACACCGGGCACCCAACCCACGCGCCCGTTCCTGCGACGAACAAGGGTCCTTTTACTACGGCTGCACCCAAACCCTTTGGCACCGGCGCAAGGAAACGGCACAACTCCCTCCAATAGTGCAGCCAATGGCGCGAGTCGAATAGCTGGCAAATCATTTTAATGACCCCCCAGCACAACCGTTTGCATTTCGCTTCGATTTCACATAGTTTTAATTCGCCTCGTTTTCACTGCCGCCGATCCCTTTGCTTCTTTTACGCCCGTCGACAGGCCAAATTAACTTTGAAAAATATCTCAATTTTCTTACAGGAAAAACTCCGCGCGAGGAAACAGGTGAGAAAATAAAGACTTGACAAGGCCGGCTTTCAGAAGAGAGAACTGAAACAGGGAGATATTCAGGCCAGAAACCGTGCAATTATTTAGTTTTGGCCCTGCTTTTCCTGTAAGTGTAGGGGGGGAAGGGATGCCAAGATTCACCATTCCGCCTTAAACTGCAGCCCGGAACCACCTTAAGAAAGACCGCTTCCAACTAAGGGAAAGTGACAGGCTGAAGGAGGCCTTATCAGCTGTGTATTTACTGCCTGCGGTTGTTACCAATTAGGTGGATCAGGTGATTTCAAGGCCGCCTGGGAGACCCAGACTGTCTGGGGTCAAGGTTGGAAGGCTAAGGGAGAAGTAAAGAAAGCCAGAATAGACAGAGAGATGTGAGGTTTGGAAGGCAGTGCCAATACGGTTCTTACAAGGACCGAGTCGCAACACCCAGCTGTGCGGGCCCCACACAATGTCGTCTTCCTGGCAGGACGTTCCTTCTTGCACAAGTTTGGAACAATTAACAATAAAAACAGAAATAACAAACTAAAGTACGATCTCTCCCATTGGAAAGTCCACATGCGGCTCTGAAACTCCAGTTGAAAAGTAAAATGGTATTTCAAAGAAGCCACAGGCTTGGCGGGGGGCGGGGGGCGGGGGGGGGGGAGCTGAATAATGCATTTTCCATCCACTTTCAATGCACTTTGCAGCTGGATTTTACTGTGCGAAACAGCAAAACCCACTTGCAAACAATTGTGAAAGTGGATTGAAAGTGCATTATTCGGCAGGTGCAGAAGTGCCCTTATCCAAAACTCAGAGTGTCATTCTCAAAGGAACAGCTAACAAGTATCAGGCTTTTCAATTTCAAAAAAAGGGGGAGTGAAGAAGAAGAAGAAGAAGAAGAAGAAGAAGAAGAAGAAGAAGAAGAAGAAGAAGAAGAAGAAGAAGAAGAAGAAGAAGAAGAAGAAGAAGAAGAAGAAGAAGAAGAAGAAGAAGAAGAAGAAGAAGACGCCCAAATTGACGTTGGTTAAACACTGCAAAAAAAGAAAAGCAATATTGATGAAAGTCACATGATGTGCAACCACACGATCCTTTCAGTGCCCCTGTGCATGGTATCTTATCGATGCACACAGTGATCCTGTGCAAGGAGGAGGAGAAGAAGAAGAAGAAGAAGAAGAAGAAGAAGAATAAGAAGAAGAAGAAGAAGAAGAAGAGGAGGAGGAGGAGGAGGAGGAGGAGGAGGAGGAGTTTGGATTTATATCCCTCCTTTCTCTCCTGTAGGAGACTCAAGGGGGCTTACAATCTCCTTGCCCTTCCCCCAAACACCCTGTGAGGTGAGTGGGGCTGAGAGAGCTCCGAAGAACTGTGACTAGTCCAAGATCACCCAGCTGGCGTGTGTGGGAGTGCACAGGCTAATCTGAATTCCCCAGATAAGCCTCCACAGCTCAAGCGGCAGAGCGGGGAATCAAACCCGGTTCCTTCAGATTAGAATGCACCTGCTCTTAACCACGACGCCACTGCTGTGAGGGGAAAGAGTACAATAAATATTCTATAAAAGGATGCATCGGGGGGAAAACATGGAGCAAGAGATGTTTTCCGCCCTCTCCCAAAATACAAAATGGACAGCAATCCAATGCAGTGTGCGAGCAATGGATTCAGGACAGAGTTCTTCACATAATATTGAACAAACCTGCAGAACTCAGTCCTTGTTGGTTATTAGCCCAAGAAGATTAGAAGGGAATTCGTCAAATTCTTGGGAGAAGGGCCACCACGACAGTGGCTACTAGCCATGATAGCTAAATGGAGCCTCCATATTCAGAGCCAGTATAAGCCTGAATGCCACTTGGGGTCAGCGGAAACAAGAAAAGGCTTTGGTCTCTATTCCCCTGCTTACCAGCCTCACTGGTCACAGAGGGAAACAGAATATGGGATGCGATCAGGGCCCTCAACCGTTTAAAATCTTTGTTTACCTTTGGAATTCTGGCACACAAAATGGCTACTTCAAAATGGCAGCTGCAGGAGGCAGAGCTACAAAATGGCCGCCCCAGCTCACGTTCAGTCACACGGTAAAGATCTTTGTACTGTGGTGGCAGCTACCACCCGAGCGACACTTTAACAAATCTACACGGTCAATCAAACCTCCGGCGGCCAATGAAGAAGACCTGCTGTGCAAAAGCATCGCCTGGCCCCACCCACTGACTAAAAACACTTGGTGGGTGCCGGAAAAGTTGTTGGGGACACCGGGACTACGTTGGGGACACCGAGACTAGATGAACCATCAGTCTGATCCGACAAGGTCTTCTTATAAAACTGAGGTCTCTTATTCAGAGATGCACTCTCTATGCTTTTCACCTTGCCTCTCTGATCACAGGGTGAGATTACCTTACGGAGACAGAGCTCACGAAATCCTCTAGAGATTTCATCTTTAATCCTCTCCGCCAGCTTGTTAGAAGCCAGTGTGGTCGGCGACAACCACACAAAAAAACCCCTACCGAAAAGACTCTTTGCATGGCGGAGATCACAAGCACGGCCTGGCCGATTACTACATAAAGTGGATGGCCCTTGTGCCAATCACAAAAGCAGAACAATTGGGCCATTCATTCAAAAGCCGGGGTGTTTACATATCCAGGGAACTCCCTGGATTTGCAGAAAAATACGATTTTGCAAAATAACCATTTTTTAAAAATTGCCCCAAAACACTCTGATGAGGCTTGACCTTTTTCTAGGATACAAGAGAGGCAACAGATACCCAAGAGTTTAAAGATTCTTGGAGGGGAAGGTCTTTGAGGCAGGGGTTTTAAACTGTTCCGCCTCTTCCTGATCCTCACAAGCCTTCGGTTTCTTCCACCAGTTTGTTTAGAGAGCCGGCATTGGTGTAGTGGTAAGAGCGGCAGAATCTGGAGAACCAGATTTGATTCCCCACTCCTCCACACGAGGGGTCGACTCTTAACCGGCGAATTGGATTTGTTTCTCCGCTCCTACACATGAAGCCTGCTGGGTGACCTTGGGCTAGTCACGGTTCTCTCTGAACTCTCTCAGCCCTACCTGACACACAAGGTATCTGTTGTGGGGAGAGGAAAGGGAAAGGGGTTTGTAAGTTGCTTTGAGACGCCTCAAAAGAAAGAACATAAGAACATAAGAACATAAGAACTAGACTGCTGGATCAGACCAGAGTCCATCTAGTCCAGCTCTCTGCTACTCGCAGTGGCCCACCAGGTGCCTTTGGGAGGATGTGAAAGCAATGGCCTTCTGCTGCTGCTGCTCCTGAGCACCTGGTCTGCTAAGGCATTTGCAATCTGAGATCAAGGAGGATCAAGATTGGTAGCCATAGATCGACTTCTCCTCCATAAATCTGTTCAAACCCTTTTTAAAGCTATCCAGGTTAGTGGCCATCACCACCTCCTGTGGCAGCACATTCCAAACATCAATCACACATTGTGTGAAGAAGTGTTTCCTTTTATTAGTCCTAATTCTTCCCCTCAGCATTTTCAATGTACGCCCCCTGGTTCTAGTATTGTGGGAAAGAGAGAAAAATGTCTCTCTGTCAACATTTTCTACTCCATGCGTAATTTTATAGACTTCAATCATATCCCCCCTCAGACGTCTCCTCTCCAAACTATGGGGCATGAAAAATGGGGCATGAATTCAAACTGTTCCTCTTCTTCTACTACTTTGTTCATAAATGTCTAAACATCTGTTCCTTAGCTTGCCGCTGAAGCAACCAATGATGGCTTGCAAAGTGAGCCATTCTCATTGGAGGACACCTCCAGAGTTGATCACTGGGGTAGAATGCCTTGGGATCAATTTGGCAGGGCTGGGAATTCAGAAAATTTGATATCCTCCAGTGGCTTTCCAAACACACCATGCTCCAAGGTCACTAGGAGGATGCCTGTCATTCAAGGAAGCTTATTGGAGAACCCCCAATAAGTCAAAAATGCATGGGAACTGAAGGAACAAGCGGAGATTCCTCTCCAGACATGTAACCCTGTTTCCCCTGGTTGTCTCCATGGTGAACAATGGGGAATATTTATTAAGATCCAACTGGTAACCACTGTCTCCATTTCTGAATGGGACAGGTTCCCTCGCCAGGCCCTCCTCAGCAAAAGGGGCAGAGGCGTACCTAGGCAAACCTGAGCCCTGGGCAAAACCTGAGTTGGAGGCCCCCCCATGGGCAGCCACCCCACCACGACCCCCCAAAATTTTTTTGCACCAGTTCATTTCTAAATCATTATCATGTTATAGAAAATGCTCCAACTCACAAATCTGAACACAGCAATGGTGAAACACACAGGTTCTTTGATAGAGACTGGTGAGATAAAAGGTATGAAAGGCTGAGAATCAATGAATTGCAGTACCTGAAAGGGATTAACCCAGTTCAGGGAGTTACATTATTAGTCGCAATTGCTATATGGCACCTTCACGTTCAAAGGCAGGATGCTTCTCGGGGAGGCGAGGCCGTGGAGATGGAAAAGCGGACCCTATTAGTCACCCCCTCTCGGCACACCCAAATAATTAGTAACCCACTCTCGGCAACTGGTGAGAACCTGCTGGATCCCACCTCTGGACGTATCTCCTCATTCTTTCAAAAGAGCACATGGTCAACATGATAGAAATGATGGGGCTAGCCCAGGGGTCTGCAAACTGTGGCTCTCCAGATGTTCACGGACTACAATTCCCATCAGCCCCAGGCCATTCTGGCTGGGGCTGATGGGAATTGTAGTCCGTGAACATCTGGAGAGCCACAGTTTGCAGACCCCTGGGCTAGACAAACATTATTTCGCCCCAGCCTCCCCCCACTCCCTGCCCTAGTTCTCTCTCATATCACTGTGACCCTTTTCAATTCTACCCATTTTCCTTCCTGGCATCCCAAGTTCCCCCAGTTTCTTGTCTCTGTCACATCATCTCTGTGACTTCTTATGCCCCTCCACACCAATCTTACACAATTGGTGGAAAGTCAAAATGCTGGGTATACAAAGTGCAGTCAAGTCACCGGGGACTTTCAGAAACGCTAGCAAGGGGCTTCCAAGGCAAACAAGGAGCAGAGGTGGTTTGCCATGGCCTTCCTCTGCAGTCTTCCTTGGTGGTCTTCCTTCCAAGGACCAACCCTGCTTAGTTTCCAAGATCTGATGACATTGGGCTATACTAGGAGTGGCTCGCTGTGGTGCTCCAGGAACATCGGGCAAGGGCTGATAGGAATTGTAATCCAGGAACATCTGGAGCACCACAGTTGGCTACCCCTGGGCTATACTATACCACCTTGCCTCCCCAAAGTAGTAGTAGTAGTAGTAGTAGTAGTAGTAGTAGTAGTAGTAGTAGTAGTGGTAGTAGTAGTAGTAGTAGTAGTAGTAATAGTAGTAGTAGTAGTAGTAGAAGAAGAAGAAGAAGAAGAAGAAGAAGAAGACTCAGTGTTGCCATGGAGTTGGATTTATATCCCCCCTTTCTCTCATGTAAGGAGACTCAAAGGGGCTTACAAACTCCTTTCCATTCCCCCCTCGCAACAAACACCCTGTGAGATAGGTGGGGCTGAGAGATCTCAGAAGAACTGTGACTAGCCCAAGGTCACCCAGCTGGCGTGTGTTGGAGTGCACAGGCTAATCTGAATTCCCCAGATAAGCCTCCACAGCTCAGGTGGCAGAGCGGGGAATCAAACCCGGTTCCTCCAGATTAGAGTACACCTGTTCTTAACCACTACACCACTGCTGCTCCAGATTCCTCCAGATTAGAGTATGCCTGCTCTTAGCCACTACGCCACTGAGATGTGGTACAAAAGATGTGCCAAGGAGCACCAAGACCTACCTCTCTCACGAATAAAATACGCCAGGTACAGATCGAGCTCTTTGACCGAGACGCTGATGTGGTGGGGCTGGACACAGAGGATTGGGTTGGTGCACTGCGCAGCCTTGACGAGCCGTTCCCCATCGGTGCTCTCCAGGGGGATGCCCTTGAAAAGGATGACCATGACCAGGTCCAGGCGCCATACTTTGTCGGCCTGGCGCAGGCAGTCGATCCGGCGCATCTTCCCCTTCTGGTCGGGGTTGGCGAGGACGCAGCATGAGGGCTTCTTGCCCGTAATGGAGAGGACAAAGTCTTCCCGGAACTCAGGCCTGATGTCCTTCCGCAGCTTGGCCAGCAAGCGGGAGGCCCACTTCTGCTTCACCTCGGGTTTCTCGTTCAACAGCTCGTCCTTCACGGCCCGCTCCTCGTCCTTGGTCATCCGTTTCTCGTGCTTCTTGAAGTACTTGCGCTTCCGGGCCTGCAGGTTGAACCAGGTGTAGGCGAAGGCCCGGACATGAGGGAGGAGAGCCTCAATGAAGGGGTGGAACTCATCCTGGAAAAAAGAAAGGCAAGAGAGGACAGTCAGGATTCGGGCTGCCGAAAATTCGGTAGAGCAGGACCACTGAGGGAAACGGTTAATTAAAGACCTAACATTCTGCAGCCACGATGACAGATCTTATCAGGAGCTGCTGAAAGCCCCCCACAGCCTCCTAGCCAAAGTTTTCTTCTAACTCCCCCCAAACACCAACCGGACCCAACTATCATAGGAAAACAAACCACGGGAATTACTGATAGGATCCATATCTTGCACGCAACATTCGAAAGTCCTTTCCCTTTCATTATATCCTTCCTCCAAGCTTACCCTCTCCCACATTACCCTCACAACATTCCTGCAAAGCAGACAAAGCTGAAAGAAAGCAACTGGCCCACGGCTGGATTTCCTCTTTCCCTTTGGCTCAACAAAGGGCCCAACAATTTTACAGCTGCAGATTTTGCCTGTTCCCCAGGGCAACCAGAATTTTCTCCTAAATCATCCCCCCACTCTTGGTTGATGTAGTAGGCCAGTGGTGGCGAACCTTTGGCATTCCAGATGTTATGGACTACAATATCCCAGATCTTAGCCCTACAACTCCCCCAAAAAACCCGATGTGCCGTTCTACCAGTAACAGCACAGATCAAAGCCTGAGCATGTTAAACTCTACCACTGAGTCAGAATCTCGACCACTGAGTCACAGCCCCTCCTGTTCCCTTCTGCCTCGAGGTTTCATATAGCAGTCATCCTAGCTATCAGCCACCAAAGGACCTCTCCTTCTCATCTCTGTTCTCTTTTTAAAGCACTGCATCATGTGGCAATGAGTTTCACAAGCCATTATGCGAGAAAAAAGTTATTAAACCTGGCAAACTGGGGCAATAAGAACCGATCAATATGCACACTGTTGTTTAAAACCAGAAGGAAGGAAAACAATCCCAATTGGCGACCTCAGGTATGTGTAAGGCTGAACACACTCACACAAAGTCGACTTTAATAGAAAAGGAACAAACTGTATTGAATTGCAACACCCTAGCTACAAGGTGCTGGAACTGAGGGTTCTTGCCCTCAGTTCCAGCATATATGGGGTTTTCGAACGGGCGGTTCATGGCTGTGATTGGTCCTTTTCCCGCCACTGTTTCCCACCACTGGAGGATCAGCAGGAACTGGTGGATTCTGGGGGACGTAGTCCTGACAGGTATGTGTGCATCCCAGACCAAACTTCCAAGCAAGGGTGTCCTTGGAGTACTGTGTCCAGTACTCCAAGTACTGTATGATTGGAGTACTGTGTCCAGTTCTGGTCGCCGCATCTCAAAAAGGATATTGAGGAGATAGAAAAAGTGCAGAGAAGGGCAACAAGGATGATTGAGGGACTGGAGCACCTTCCCTATGAGGAGAGGCTGCAGCGTTTGGGACTCTTTAGTTTGGAGAGGAGGCAGCTGAGGGGGGATATGATTGAAGTCTACAAAATTATGCATGGGGTAGAAAATGTTGACAGAGAGACATTTTTCTCTCTTTCTCACAATACTAGAACCAGGGGGCGTACATTGAAAATGCTGGGGGGAAGAATTAGGACTAATAAAAAGGAAACACTTCTTCACGCAACGTGTGATTGGTGTTTGGAATATGCTGCCACAGGAGGTGGTGATGGCCACTAACCTGGATAGCTTTAAAAGGGGCTTGGACAGATTTATGGAGGAGAAGTCGATCTCTGGCTACCAATCTTGATCCTCTTTGATCTGAGATTGCAAATGCCTTAACAGACCAGGTGATCGGGAGCAACAGCCGCAGAAGGCCATTACTTTCACATCCTGCATGTGAGCTCCCAAAGGCACCTGGTGGGCCACTGCGAGTAGCAGAGAGCTGGACTAGATGGACTTTGGTCTGATCCAGCTGGCTTGTTCTTATGTTCTTATGTTCTTATGTCCTTTAGCATCCCCGTCCCACCCCTCCATACGTTCATCTTTAAAATTCTTTATTTCTGAAGCTACCAGTCATCTCTGTGGGCATTCCCTAGGCATGGTGTCTCTTAAACCGCTCCGGATACCCAGTCCCTAAATTCCAACCCTGTTTGCCCGTGTCAGAACCAAAGCTCCCACCAATACAGCTTGTGTGCCTCCATAAAAAAACAGTGCAAAAAATTTAAATTGTTCATTTTTATGGCTGATTCATCATCTGGATGCTCTCTCTAGCACATTTCCATCACAACCTCCCTCCAAGCTCAAAGAGGCAAATGGGATTCTTCTGCCCCAATTTTAACCTCACAACAACCCTGCAAGCTAAGCTAAGCTAGACCAACAAGAGAGACAGAGCGGGCGCAGTAGTCTTCAAAGAGTTTCGAGGCTATATCAGGATTAGAACGCAACTCTCCCAGCATTGTACCACACAGGTTTTCTATTGTAGGGCAAGTTTGTTCGCACACTTTGGGGGAGTTTGCAAAGACAGTCCGGAATATCTTTAGTCTGAACTAGATAGGACCGTTGCAGTTACAAATGATGGGGGGGGGGTCTTTTTTAGTCACTCAGGGGCCCATTCCACCAACCAAGCGAGTGGAATCTCAAAATGGTCAAGGGGACGACATCAAGCCAGGATGTAGAAGAGACCTCCCCTCCACCCGCTCCTTGCACCTAGAAACCTAGCTCAGCAGAAGGAAAGATCTGCTACTCGCTGTTGTGATTTTCTACTTGCGGGGTGTTTTTCTTCTTCTTAACGCCGGAGATAATTTTAAAACGACGTTCTCTGAGCCTGCCCACACCTTAAAGAAGAAGAAGAAGAAGAGTTTGGATTTATATCCCCCCTTTCTCTCCTGCAGGAGACTCAAAGGGGCTTACAACCTCCTTGCCCTTCCCCCCTCACAACAAACACCCTGCGAGGTAGGTGGGGCTGAGAGAGCTCCGAGAAGCTGTGACTAGCCCAAGGTCACCCAGCTGGCGTGTGTGGGAGTGTACAGGCTGATCTGAATTCCCCAGATAAGCCTCCACAACTCAAGTGGCAGAGCTGGGAATCAAACCCGGTTCCTCCAGATCAGAGTGCACCTGCTCTTAGCCACTGCTCTTAGCCACGTCACTGCTGCTCTTAAAGTGGCCTAGTCCACCGGCTCAAAAAGCTGAACGCTTCAGTCCTGTTGCGCACGAACACGAGATTTTAAGAGATCCGCTCCAGACTTGTCAGCTCGGGCCAAGATGCCGGACCTCCCAACCAGAGCTCCTTCCTCAAGTCTGGTTCTTCTTAAGCGTAATTGAGCATCCCACCACAGAATCAACAACACCCCTTTCCTCCCCTAGCCAAGAATGCCCTGGCTTCGCACAGCTCGCCTGACTACGGCTTTCTTTCTGCGGTTTGGGATTAGAACCAGTTCTCCTACTGGAATCCAAGGCTTCTTCCATTTGGGCTGAGCAGGCCCCGTATCAGAGGAAGGAATTGGTCTCAGTACGGATGTGGGGAACGGAAGAAATGGGACTCTGAACTTTCACAATAAAATATGGAAAAAAAGAAAAAGGGAGAAAATACAGCCCCACAATCCCCCCCCCTCCCCCCGACTTCTGCATCCATACAATTTGGCTTTCCAGGCAAATTGGGAATGTGTTAATCTACATTTTTAAAAAGAAACGTTAAACTTTCTTCATCGGGAACGGGATACTGTCTTTGCAAATCGAGAAAAATGTGTCCACAGCACATGGATAATTTCAACAGAAACGAAGAAACCATGAAAATGAACAAAACTTGGCTACCAGTGTTGAAAAACACTAGAGTCAAGACAGTGACTAATCCGCTCCACCCAAACACAGGATGACTATAGACAATAAACAATCAATTGGAACAAAGGCCAGGCTACTTCTATTCGGATGCCCTCACTTATTGACCTTGCTATCTTCATTGTTACTCACATGCTACATACTTCATGGTTACTCACATACCAGGCTACTTCTATTCAGATGCCCTCACCTATTGACCTTGCCATCTTCATAGTTACTCACAGGTATATATACTCCACTTGCTTTCCTACTATCAGATCCTTTGAAGATGCCAGCCACAGATGCAGGCGAAACGTCAGGAGAGAATGCTGCTAGAACACGGGCATACAGCCCGGAAACCACAGAGCACCCCAACTGTCTACTGTTTACACCAAATTAGAGTCTATGTCATTGTATTCCCCCCCCCCACACACACACACACACCTTCTAGCTGCTCAGGTTTAATTGGGGTGTATTCAACTTTAATAACAAACCAGTAAAGTGACTTTTTAAAAGGATCCAGTCCCAAGTGTATCCTAGAAAGTTTTGGAAGAACGTGGCTTTTTGAAACTCTTCTCCACTGCACCCACCTGGGTGGGGGGTGGGGGGTGGGAGCAGAAGAATAGCTGCTCGTCTCAGCCTTTTGGAAGAAACTGCAGAAAGACATGGAAGGGCCACAGACGGCAGGACAGCCCAGCTGGGCGAGAGCAGTTTGCTGGACGCTGGTAAAAGACCCCAGGGGCACCCTAGGGTGCGGCTTCCGCCATCTTTCTTCTCCAAACTTCCCTCCCAAAGCAAAGCCACATGTTCTAGGTGGGGCCCGAGGTTCTCCCAGAAGCAGGACGGAGAGAACCGTTCCCCGGGAGGAAATGGCAGGTGGGTTTCAGAGGTCAGACTCGGTGGCAACACATCGCCACGGAGTCCCTTCTGCAAACTCGACCCTCCCCAGACCCCCCTTCCCCCACAAACAGCACAAACGAGAGGGGGAAAGGAAAGAAGGTGGTGGGGACACGAGGCCTCACAACACCACCAGACAAAAATAAGAAACTATACGATATGAGAAGAATAGAAGACAGAAAGGAATTGCAGAGCCTACAGGATTTTGCTGCACCCTCTGACGAGGCAGGAAAGATACTGGGGACTTTGGCGCCAACACCAGACAGGAAGTGACCTAAGTATCTTTCCTGCCCCTCAGATCGAGCGTGGGGAACACCCCAACAAGATGGACTCCTCCATCCAGGAGAACCTAGATTTTCAACGTGGTAAATAAACCATCTATAGATAGCGTCTCTATAATGTTGCATTCTGGGTACGTTGTCATATCGTGGGAGCAGCAGTGACGTAGTGGTTAAGAGCAGGTGTACTCTAATCTGGAGGAACCGGGTTTGATTCCCTGCTCTGCTGCCTGAGCTGTGGAGGCTTATCTGGGGAATTCAGATTAGCCTGTGCACTCCCACACACGCCAGCTGGGTGACCTTGGGCTAGTCACAGTTCTTCGGAGCTCTCTCAGCCCCACCTACCTCACAGGGTGTTTGTTGTGAGGGGGGAAGGGCAAGGAGATTTGTCAGCCCCTTTGAGTCTCCTTACAGGAGAGAAGTGGAGGATATAAATATAAATCCAACTCTTCTTCTTCTTCTTCCTCACAACAGCTCTGTAAGGTAGCCTAATATGAATCCCCGAACACACTGCAGATGGTGCAAAAATTTATACTGTACTGGGGTGTGTGGTTACAAGCATCTGGAGTTGAATAGAGCAGGTTACCCTCCATGTTGCAGGCTACTTTATTCCACCCTGATGTCTGAGAATGCGGGGAGGCCCCTATGTTTTAATGTTTCCTAGTTCTGAAAAACTGAACTAGATGGGGTGCTGTGTGGGTTTTGGGCTGTATGGCCGTGTTCTAGCAGCATTATCTCCTGGCATCTTCAGAGAATCTGATGGTAGGAATGGAAAGCAAGTGGAATATATTCCTGAGCCGTAGTTTTTTCCAATTTCCGAGTGTCTTGGAACAATTTCTCCCCGTAGAGCTGTTGCTTTCCATTCCTACCATCAGATCCTCTGAAGATGCCAGCCACAGATGCAGGCGAAACGTCAGGAGAGAATGCTGCTAGAACACGGCCACACAGCACCCCAGCGATTACGGCCGTGAAAGCCTTCGACAATACATTGAACTAGATGGGTTTTCTGTTCCTCAGTTCACTAGGCTCACAAGCTGCCCCCCCCCACCCCCGCCGATTTGGGTAAACATACAAGAATTCTGCTTACAACTGATCAATTCCACACAGAGCTTTCTAACAGCAGAAAAGTCATGACTTGGGTGTGGTTTTGCTATGGATTTTAACATGGAGAGGGAGAAGGCAAAAGACCGCCGGATACAAAACCGAGGCTATTATGAGAAAACAGAAAGGAGAGAGAAAAGAATCTGGAGAGAAAAGAAAGATCAGATTTCACATTCAGAGGGGAGGAAAAAAACGAGGCTTTCTGGTTTCCCGCATTTCCGGAAAAAGTTGGGACGCCCGACGCCAACCCGGCTATATTTTCCCATCTGTGCACGAAACGCACTTAGGGGCTTTGGGAGATAGGAAGGCGGGCAGGACTAGGAAACGGGGAAATTAGCAAATCCCGCAGCAAGGTCAGGCAGGGACATTGCTCCTTGCAACAGAGGAGGGTACGCAGAGGTCAGGCCAGGTGAGGTCGGCACGGGTAGTAATTCATTAGCCAGCCGGTACATCTGTGTTCAGTCTTGGATAATCCCCGATTGGATTTCAGCCTTCTGCGAGGGCACACACCTACTCTGAGCCGCTCACGGAGTGCCCTTCTCTTGGCCTTTCCTCGGCGACAAGAGTTCCTGACCGTCATAAATTCCACGCTAGTGCCCAGATTGGGACCTAACAGGCCGAGATCCTGCACGAGTTCTTGGAAACAAAATTCAGCTCCGTAAAATATTCCTGTGGGGGTTTTGCCATCGAGAGCGAGCAAGTTCCTAGCCCTCAGGGCCAGGGGACGGAGTTGCCAGCGATGAGGCCCCTTCCGCACACGCAGAATAATGCACTTTTGATCCACTTTCACAACTGTTTGTGAGTGGATTTGGCTTTTCCGCACAGCTTCAAAGTGGATTGAAAGTGCGTTATTCCACATGTGCAGAAGGGGCCTCAGATTGGGGAATGCCTGGAGATTTGGGAGGTGGGGCCTGACATGGGTGGGGTTTGGGGAGGGGAAGGGAAGGGAAGGGAAGGGAAAGGAAGGGCTTCAATGGGGTAGAGGATATTGAAGAGATAGAAAATGGGGATAGGATATCGAAGAGATAGAAAAAGTGCAGAGAAGGGCAACGAGGATGATTGAGGGACTGGAGCACCTTCCTTATGAGGAGAGGCTGCAGCGTTTGGGACTCTCTAGTTTGGAGAGGAGACGGCTGAGGGGGGATATGATTGAAGTCTATAAAATTATGCATGGGGTAGAAAATGTCGACAGAGAGACATTTTTCTCTCTTTCTCACAATACTAGAACCAGGGGGCATTCATTGAAAATGCTGGGGGGAAGAATTAGGACTAATAAAAGGAAACACTTCTTCACGCAACGTGCGATTGGTGTTTGGAATATGCTGCCACAGGAGGTGGTGATGGCCACTAACCTGGATAGCTTCAAAAGGGGCTTGGACAGATTTATGGAGGAGAAGTCGATCTCTGGCTACCAATCTTGATCCTCTTTGATCTGAGATTGCAAATGCCTCAGAAGACCAGGTGCTCAGGAGCAGCAGCAGCAGCAGAAGGCCATTGCTTTCACCTCCTGCCTGTGAGCTCCCAAAGGCACCTGGTGGGCCACTGCGAGTAGCAGAGAGCTGGACTAGATGGACTCTGGTCTGACCCAGCTGGCTTGTTCTTATGTTCTTATGTTCTTATGGGGTATCATGCCATACAGTCCACCTTCGGAAGCAGCCATTTTCTCCGGGTGAACTATCACCTGGAGACAGAGGCATAGCTGGGCCAACCCGCACTTGGTGCACATTCTACATTTTCCGCCCCCCATGCTCCCCCACGACGCCCCCCTACCCCCCTTCCCATGCTTATCTTAGTTCCTTTCCTTTTTCTTGAACTTTTTCAGGATGCAAAAGGCCTGTTCACAGTAAAATCGGCCTGATGGGAACTATACTTCCCAGGAAACCTTGTGAGCCCCAAGGTCTCCTCGGAACTGTAGTTCCTCAGGCCGTTTTTACTGCAAACAGGCCTTTTGCATCCTGAAAAAGTTCAAGAAAAAGGAAAGGAACTAAGGTAAGTGTGGGAAGGTGGGGGGGGCACTGCGGGGGGTTGGGGTAAAGGGGGAGTGGCCTGGGAATGATTTTCTGTGCCCCCAGGCGTGTGCCCAGTGCACAGCGCGCGCCCCCATCCCCTTGTAGCTCCACCACTGCCTGGAGATCCATTGTGACCCCAGGATATCTCCAGTTACTACCTGGAGGATGGCACGACTATGTCTGAGGATAAGCGTACAGAAAGACCTGCAGAATTCCAGTACCTGTGAAAAGAAACCTGCTAGTAAATAGGAGGTGGAATTTCAGGATTCAACAAACACCCTGTGAGGTAGGTGGGGCTGAGAGAGCTCCAAGAAGCTGTGACTAGCCCAAGGTCACCCAGCTGGCGTGTGTGGGAGTGCACAGGCCAATCTGAATTCCCCAGATAAGCCCCCACAGCTCAGGCGGCAGAGCTGGGAATCAAACCCGGTTCCCCCAGATTAGATACACGAGCTCTTAACCTCCTATGCCACTGCTGCTCCTGCTGGATGACCTTGGGCTAGTCCACAGTTCTCTCAGAACTCTCTCAGCCCCATCGACCTCTCAAGGTGCCTGTTATGGGGAGGGAGCCCACTGTCCGCCACTTTGAGCCACCTTACGATGGCGAAAAGAGCGGGGGTATAAAGACCAACCCTTCTTCGAAAAACAAATTGCCAGCAACCCTTCTCATCCGCCCTGGGTCTCAAATCTACCTTCAACACGGGGGCAGGGGTGGGCGGGCGGGGGAAGTCAGTCCCCCCAAAGTGAAAAATGCAAACACAGCATTCGAAAACCTGGATTTTGAATCGGAGAAATTGACCGGCAAATCGAGAAGGGCAATCCGGAGACATATGCATGTGATTAGACTTAAGCTGTGGTATCTGCCGTGGATCTAGGTCATATCGGTTTCAAAAGCTAAGCAATTGCGTTCTGATCAGAGAGGGATGGGAGCAGATTGCAGTTAGTAGTTTTAACCTATTTCATTGATCGTTACAGTATTTACTCAACGCAAGACTAGCTTTTCCCATAAAAACAACATTAAAAAAACCAGAGGGGGTCACCTTCCAGACTCAAATAAGTTACTCGGGCAATAATAATATTTTGGGGAGCGTAACACTTTTAACACTGGGAAAATAGCCTAGAAAGAAAAAGGGTAACATTTTTAAAGGGGCTGTCTTACATTCAGGTCATCTTAGTTTTGAGCAAATACAGTATTTTCTGTGAGGCCCCCTCGGGTACCCGAGTAAGCCTAAATTTTTCCACACAGTCCCTATTAAGCGGAGAACCTTCTTCCTAGACAGAATCCGTGCTTTTTTCTTTCTAGAAGAAGAAAAAGAAGAAGAAGAAGAAGAAGAAGAAGAAGAAGAAGAAGAAGAAGAGGAGGAGGAGGAGGAGGAGGAGGAGGAGGAGGAGGAGGAGTTTGGATTTATATCCCCCCTTTCTCTCCTGCAGGAGACTCAAAGGGGCTTACAATCTCTTTGCCCTTCCCTCCTCACAACAAACACCCTGTGAGGTAGATGGGGCTGAGAGAGCTCCGAGAAGCTGTGACTAGCCCAAGGTCACCCAGCTGGCATGTGTGGGAGGGCACAGTCTAATCTGAATTCCCCAGATAAGTCTCCACAGCTCAGGCAGCAAAGCTGGGAATCAAACCCGGTTCCTCCAGATTAGATACACGAGCGCTTAACCTCCTACGCCACTGCTGCCACATTTCTGTTGTTGTCTCCTAGCACCGGACCTTCAGGGGTATCCTGCCTCTGAAACAGATGATCTGGTCAGACATCATGGCTACCAGCCATTTACAGATCTATCTGTGGTGAATTCTGCTAACCCCCTTAGGCCAGTGGCTACCACCACACCTTGTGGCAGGGAGTTCCACAAGTTAATTCTGCATTTCGTCAAGAAGCGGTTCCTTCCGTTTCCCCTAAATCTGCTGGCTTGGAAGCCCTCAAATTCCAATGTTCAGGGAAAGCTAAGAAAAAGGTTCTCTGTCCATTGCCTCTGCACCTAGTGTTGCCATCTCCACAGTGGCGTATCTGCCTATGGACAAGGGAGGGCCCTTGCCCACGGGCGCAACGATTTCAGTCATGTGAGGGGGCGCCAAATTGTCTCGGGCCCACCCACTTTGGACAGTGGCCTACTGGTCCCGCCTCCCAGTCCCAGCAAGCCACCAGAGCAGGAGGACGGGGGAGCTCCGCCTCCCTCCGACCAGCATGCCTTGCCCATGGAGGGGGCGCCCAACTCAGGTTTTGTCCCTGGGCTCCAGTTTGCCTAGATACGCCTCTGCAGCTCCAGGTTGGGAAATACCTAGAGATTTGGGAGGTGCAGCCTGAAGAAAGTGGGGTTTGGGGTGTTGGGAGATCCACACCTGGTGCGTGTGTATCCCTTGAAAAGTAGCAGAGTGGCACAGAGGCTAAACACAGGGAAGCTTACCTAAGCAAAAACACGTGGTTGAGCTTGCTAGAGAGAACTTCAAACACAAAAGAAAGTCAGAGTCATTTGTAGTTTCTAATCTAATAAAAAGAGTATTTATTAGTGAACTCCATTCTGGATAGAAAGGTGGAGAGATAGGTTCACTAACTATCCTATTCTAGCTGGATGGAGACAAATGCGCAGGAGACACATCCTCTCCCTAGGCATGGTGAAGGTAAGGGTAATGGAGAGGTCCGAGAAGAAGGCGGAAGCAAGGGAGGAAGTCCCTAAGAGTATCAGTCTACATCAAAGGGATAGACTCAGCATGATAGAGTAAAGGTGACAAATTCCTAAGTCCCTATCTAGCCACTAGCTCGCTAGTAAAAACCCCCTCTGTAGGATGAGGCAGGAAACAGCGTAAAGTCCCTTTTCTTCCAACATGGGGAAGGGAGTGGTTTCAATGGGTTATAATGCCATAGACCCCACTTTCCAAAGATCTCCAGGTGATCTCGGCTGGAATAGCAGAGGATCTGCAGCCGCCACCCGGAGATTGGCGACCCCATCAGAACCTCACCTCACACCGCCGCTTCCTACACAGGAATTCTTTTGCTTCTGAGTGCTTCCCCCCGCTTCTGCTCTCGGCTTTCTCCCCTGGCTAGCTTTCAACAATACTCCTGTGCTATTCCTTACACTCGCCATCAAGTTAAGCAGGGGATTATGGTAATGTGACTTCCATTTGAACCCAGCCGGGAGAAGACAGCCTGCATCGGTACCGGCCTTGCCAACATCCAAACCAAAATGGGCACGCCGGTTCTCGTCCGTGGACACTTGGAAAATCCCAACTGATATATCCAACACTGCCCGGACGCCTTTGCTTAGGAAACTGCATTTTCCCCACCATAACACTGAAGCTATAACAAAAAATACATTTCTGCTCTCCTGCATTCTAGTCTGGATTGTATCTTTGCCACTGTGATCCAGGGTATCTTTGGGATGCTTAAGAAACAGATGAACTCAAGGGAATTCCTGTTCGGTAGGTTAGGCTGGCCCGAGTGACTGATGCAGGGTCATCCTGGGAGCTTCCATGTCACGAGTGGGGATTTGAACCGGGAACTTCCAGATTCTAGTCCGACACTGCTAACCACTGAACATAAGAACATAAGCCAGCTGGATCAGACCAGAGTCCATCTAGTCCAGCTCTCTGCTACTCGCAGTGGCCCACCAGGTGCCTTTGGGAGCTCACCTGCAGGATGTGAAAGCAATGGCTTTCTGCGGCAGCTGCTCCCGAGCACCTGGACTGCTAAGGCATTTGCAATCTCAGATCAAGGAGGATCAAGATTGGTAGCCACAGATCGACTTCTCCTCTATCAATCTGTCCAAGCCCCTTTTTAAAGCTATCCAGGTTAGTGGCCATCACGACCTCCTGTGGCAGCATATTCCAAACACCAATCTCACGTTGCATGAAGAAGTGTTTCCTTTTATTAGTCCTAATTCTTCCCCCAGCATTTTCAGTGTAGGCCTCCTGGTTCTAGTATTGTGAGAAAGAAAAATTTCTCTCTGTCAACATTTTCTACCCCATGCATAATTTTATAGACTTCAATCATATCCCCCTTCAGACGTCTCCTCTCCAAACTAAAGAGCCCCAAACCCTGCAGCCTCTCCTCATAAGGAAGGTGCTCCAGTCCCTCAATCATCCTCATTGCCCTTCTCTGCACTTTTTCTATATCTTCCATATCCTTTTTGAGATGTGGCGACCAGAACTGAACACAGTACTCCAAGTGTGGTCGCACCACGGCTTTATATAAGGGCATGACAATCCTTGCAGTTTTATTATCAACTCCTTTCCTAATGATCCCCAGCATAGAGTTTGCCTTTTTCACAGCTGCCAGGCATTGAGTTGACATTCCCATGGAACTATCAACTAAGACGCCCAAATCCCTGTCCTGGTCTGTGACTGATAGCACTGACCCCTGTAGCGTGTATGTGAAGTTTGGATTTTTTGCCCCTATGCATCGGCCCTTGGGTGTCTGGTCCAAGGTGGGCCCGCATGCTTCCACGGCAGGAGCAGGGATTCAAATCCAGCTCACCTGGATTCTAGTCTGACGCCACACCTCAAAGGTACAGGCTTCACCTTTCGCCTCGCAGTCTCCAGTTCTCAGAAACTGCCCAGGTAGATTTCGTGCTTCTGGCTTTTATCAGGATGCTTATTTATCATCCAAAGATAAGCTTGTCTCCCTAAGCTTGCCCTAATCCCACCTAAAAGCCAAATAAAAATCCTGGCTAAAGTGACACTCTTATCCAGAGCTTCAAATCCCTGTCTGATGGAAGAAGGGTTTTCCTCCCCCTTTATTATATTGAAGCTTGCTCACCCTCACCCCCACCCCACCCCCGCCCTCACAGCCAGCAGGCTCTGATTGGCTGACAATCGCTTGGATTTGTCAGAAGCTATAATCGCAGGGATTGGTTCAAAGCCCTGGAGGAGAGGCGGGACTTTGGGAGATAATTGTCACTCACTCTCGCACTGTGACCTACCTCACAGGGTTGTTGGGAAGATAAAAGGACAGGAAGAAGAAGAAGAAGTGTTTGGATTTATATCCCCCCTTTCTCTCCTGCAGGAGACTCAAAGGGGCTTACAATCTCCTTGCCCTTCCCCCCTCACAACAAACACCCTGTGAGGTAGGTGGGGCTGAGAGAGCTCCGAGAAGCTGTGACTAGCCCAAGGTCACCCAGCTGGTGTGCGTGGGAGTGTACAGGCTAATCTGAATTCTCCAGATAAGCCTCCACAGCTCAGGCGGCAGAGCGGGGAATCAAACCCAGTTTTGGACAGGATAAAAATTGAGCACAGTCACCAAGTTTCATACTTTGCATGCCAAGCAGCTTGAATATTTTAATAACTGGGATAGTTTTAATAATACTGTCACTGTCATTTAATATTTCTCAAATATTTAATAGTATACTTTTAATTGACTGATAATAAACATCTAACATTTCTTAAAACAACACTGAAAAAGGCGTTTATTTTTTAGAGGTAAAAAGAGTATGGAAATAAACACAAGCGTTGCAAGCAAGAATCAGAGGGTGTTTAAGCAGAAATTTAAAACTTGCAAAGTTCAATTTGACCCTCCACTATAATCCTTTGAATTACATCCCCATTTTTGTTACCTGATCTTCCGCTCCTTCTGTACCTGTGTCAAACTTGCAGCCCTCCAGATGTTATGGACTACAGTTCCCATCATGCTGGCAGGGGGTGATGGGAACTGTAGTCCATAAAATCTGGAGGGCCGCGAGTTTGACACCTATGCGTGTCACACCTCTTCATTAGATCACACATTATGTGCTACTGATTTGTAAAAATAGCAAAAAAACAAATGTTGCAAAACTAGAAGCTGAAAATATGACGTATAGGTTTGACTGATGCAAAGGAAGGGGAATAAATCAAATCAGCAGGCTTCAAATCAAACCAGCTAGTCTGTAACCTGGTCTCACCCCTATGGGTCATCCTTTACTCTTTTCTAAGTCAATCATATTTCCCGCCAAGGCAGTCTCAGAGCAGCTTTGTTCTCCTCTCCTTCATTTTATCCTCGCAACAACCCTACGAGGTAGGCTAGGCTGAGAGATCAGGGAAAGCGGCTTCTCCCAGATGCTAGACCAAAACTCTAATCACTACTATACCAACAACATCTAAAGGCGGGTCCAAAATTAACCAGAGAATTATAATGTAATTCGCTCAGTGGTTCCAACACCAAACATTAGCTTGCATGTGCAAAGGTGCCATTGTGGATATACAGTGCTCAAGGAAGGAAGAAAGGGAAGGAAGGAAGGAAGGAAGGAAGGAAGGAAGGAAGGAAGGAAGGAAGGAAGGAAGGAAGGAAGGAAGGAAGGAGTTGGATTTATATCCCCCTCCACTATCTCCTGTCAGGAGACTCAAAGGGGCTGACAATCTCCTTGCCCTTCCCCCCCTCACACCCGGTGAGGTAGGTGGGGCTGAGAGAGCTCAGAAGAACTGTGAGTGTCACCAGCCCAAGGTCACCCAGCTGGCCTGTGTTGAAGTGCACAGGCAAACCTAGTTCCCCAGATAAGCCTCCACAGCTCAGGCAGCAGAGCGGGGAATCAAACCCGGTTCCTCCAGATTAGAGTGCACCTGCTCTTAACCACTATGCCACTGCGTAGTGGAAGGAAGGAAGGAAGGAAGGAAGGAAGGAAGGAAGGAAGGAAGGAAGGAAGGAAGGAAGGAAGGAAGGAAGGAAGGAAGGAAGGAAGGAAGGAAGGAAGGAAGGAAGGAAGGAAGGAAGGAAGGAAGGAAGGAAGGAAGGAAGGAAGGAAGGAAGGAGGAGTTGGATTTATATCCCCCTCCACTATCTCCTGTCAGGAGACTCAAAGGGGCTGACAATCTCCTTCCCCCCCTCACACCCTGTGAGGTAGGTGGGGCTGAGAGAGCTCAGAAGAACTGTGACTGTCACTAACCCAAGGTCACCCAGCTGGCCTGTGTTGAAGTGCACAGGCTAACCTAGTTCCCCAGATAAGCCTCCACAGCTCAGGCAGCAGAGCGGGGAATCAAACCCGGTTCCTCCAGATTAGAGTGCACCTGCTCAAAGGAACGAACGAACGAACGAACGAACGAACGAACGAACGAACGAACGAACGAACGAACGAAGTTTTCCACTGCTACTCAAGATTCTTTTGACTGGAGTACCAGAAACCAAACCCAGGACTTGCCTGGTGCAAAGCAGGTGCTCCACCTACAGGTTCTCCTAGAGCAAAAGGTAGCATTGGCCCATCCTGTTCGGTCTTGTCTTGCATGACCGGCCACAGCTTCCCAAGGCCTCAGGCAGAGCGAAGGCCTTTCTCCACACCCGCAAAGATCCTCAAAGTGGAGACTGAAGCTGGGCCCTTCGGCCTACAAAACAGATGTTATGTTGACCTCTGAAAGCAGATGTTTGAACCAGATCCATCACTCCAACCACATGTCATTAGGAAGCCGGACCAAAAACGCTTTGCAATCGTGGCCAATCTGCCTTCTCGCCTTCCTCAACTGGGATCAGTCACAACCCACAGGAGTTTCCCACAATGCATTGCAAGGATGCTAGGGCAGGCCAGGCCTTGGGGCATCTCACGGCTGCCAACTCCAACTTCCTCAATCTCCCCTACTCTAGAGAAGACCCCAGCACGGTCTGTCTGCAATTACCCATGGAGAAGAAGAATAACGGCAAAATAACCAAGAGGCAGTCTAGAATTTATGAAATGTTTGGAGCTGTTCACTCAACAATGAAACGGCAATAGCCAGCATACATAAAGTTTGGACTGGGAAGTGCTGGATTCAAATCCCCCCACAGTCATGAGTCCTTGGGGCCAGCCACTCGCTATCAGCCTAACTTTTATCCCTGGGCTATTTTGAGAATTAAAAAGAAGGGGACACATCAAACCATTTCATGTGCTTAAACGAATATGATTATTAGTAGTATTGTTAATATTTATTAGATTTCTACGTCACCCCTCCTCCTTTGGGCTCACTTCATAACAATACAGTATAAAACAATTAAAGCAACATAAAAGTTCCCAATAAAATTGCAGCAATAAACACATCCTCGTGCATAATTCTCTAAAGCAGTGGTTCTCAACCTTCCTAATGCCGCGACCCTTTAATACAGTTCCTCATGTTGTGGTGACCCCCAACCATAACATTATTTCCTAAGATCCCGATGGTCTTGGGCAACCTCTGTGAAAGGGTTGTTCGACCCCCAAAGGAGTCGTGACCCACAGGTTGAGAACCGCGGCCCTAAAGCACAGGTGTCAAACTCGCGGCCCTCCAGATGTTATGGACTACAGTTCCCATCATTCCCTGCCAGCATGCTGTAGTCCATAACATCTGGAGGGGTGTGATTTTGACACCTATGCCCTAAAGGATAGAATGTTGGATGATAAACATCCTGTGTTCCCATTGGTGTGTGACATGAAGAAGAAGAAGAAGAAGAAGAAGAAGAAGAAGAAGAAGAAGAAGAAGAAGAAGAAGAAGAAGAAGAAGAAGAAGAAGAAGAAGAAGAAGAAGAAGAAGAAGAAGAAGAAGAAGAAGAAGAAGAAGAAGAGGAGGAGGAGGAGGAGGAGGAGGAGGGGAGGGAGTTTAGATTTATATCCCCCTTTCTCTCCCGCAGGAGACTCATCCTGCAAGGGAGATCTTACAATCTCCTTGCCCTTCCCCTCACAACAAACTTTCCCTGTGAGGTAGGTGGGGCTGAGAGCTCAGAAGAACTGTGACTAGCCCAAGGTCACCCAGCTGGCATGTGTGGGAGTGCACAGGCTAATCTGAATTCCCCAGATAAGCCTCCACAGCTCAGGCGGCAGAGCGGGGAATCAAACCTGGTTCCTCCAGATTAGATATACGTGCTCTTAACCTCCTACGCCACTGCTGCTCCTAGGTTGTACACGAACCTGCTCCTAGGTTGTACAGGTTGTACACCAACCTGCCACGGGAACCCTGCTGCCAGAATCTGGACCAGAATTTTTTATTAATGACCTTTGTGTACAGGTGATAAGAGTTAAACGACAATGATGGCAGTGTTAATAAACGGGAGTGGTTGCAACAGTGCAGCTAATAATGGGAGCCAGCTTCGTGTAAAAGTTAGAGTATTCGGCTAGGATCTGGGAAACCAAAGACTCGAATCCCTCCTCTGTCATGAAAGCATGCCGGAGGACCTTGGGACAGCGACGCTGTCAGCCTAGCCCACTTCGCAGGGTCGTCACGAAGAGAAAATGGAGAAGAGAATTATGTAGGCTGTGTATTGTCGAAGGCTTTCACGGCCGGAATCACTGGGGTGCTGTGTGGTTTCCGGGCCGTCTGGCCGTGTTCTAGCAGCAGTCTCTCCTGACGTTTCGCCTGCATCCGTGGCTGGCTTCTTCAGATCCTCTGCTAGAACACAGCCATACAGCCCGGAAACCACACAGCACCCTATGTAAGCTGTGTTTTCTTCCATTGGGTACACACACACAAAAGACGATGATATCGTATCTTCGAGACCGCATCACCCCATATGTCCCTGCACGGCCTCTCCGCTCGGTGGAGGCTAATTTTCTAGTGGTCCCTGGCCCCTCTATAGATGCGGCTGGCCTCCACGCTGAGCCCAGGGCCTTTCACGGGCTCTGGCCTCCGCCTGGTGGAACACCCTTCCTCCGGCTGTTCGGGCCCTGCAGGACCTCAATGAGTTCCGCAGGGCCTGTAAAACGGAGTTGTTCCGCCGGGCCTTTGGAGAGACCAGCCGCTGAAATGGTGCCCTAGTGGCCTTTCATCTTGGCCATTATCAAATGTGACTTCATCACCCCTCCTCCCTCTTTTTTTTGGGGGCCAGGAGAATTTTAAAAATGGGGTTAGTCGGACGCCTCTATTATTACTTTTACTGCTATTGTTATCGCTGTTTTAAAGATTTTATAATTTGTCTATTTATATTTTTTGTTGTACACCGCCCAGAGCCCTCCGGGGATGGGGCGGTATAGAAGCTGTAACAATAAATAAAAAAATAAAAAAATATTGTTATGGCTGTTAACACGAGCATCCAGTTTTATCTCAGAAAGGCAGAGAAGTACATGTGAATAATTTTTCAATGAGCATCTATTTCCGTGAGCTCGTGGAGGACCCCTAAATTAATTCCCCCCCTCCAGAGATGGAGCAGACAACGAAAGCAACCACAGAAAGCCGCTATGAGTGCATGAACCGAAGAGGTCCGGGTTCGAATTGCTCACTCATCAACGAAGCTCGCTGGGTAAACCTAGCCCAGGGGTAGGGAACCTGCGGCTCTCCAGATGTTCAGGAACTACAATTCCCATCAGCCTCTGTCAGCATGGCCAATTGGCCATGCTGGTAGGGGCTGATGGGAATTGTAGTTCCTGAACATCTGGAGAGCCGCAGGTTCCCTACCCCTGGGCTAGCCCATTCATTCTCAGCCTTGACCACCTCCCAAAGTTGTTTTGGGATCAACTAGAGGACAATCAGATACACTGCCCTGCGTTCCTTGGAGACGGGCTCGAATAAGAATCCGAGGAGATGTCACATCCCTCGGTGGTTAGTTTCCTGTTACCTTATGCTGAGTCTCCAACATGGAGGGGGGGGGGGGAAATGCCACCCAGAGACTTTTATTTATTTATTTATTATTTAAATGTATAGACCGCCCCATCCCCGGGGGGCTCTGTGGCTTAGAAGCACAGATCGCCTCTCCCTGTTTATGGGTAAGGAAAGGAACGACACTCTGCACGGGCTCAAGGGACTCCCACTGCACGAACCCTTGCCCCAAAAGCAAATCATGGCTTAAGCCCCCCCGTTTCAAAAGATAACTCAAGTCCCAGGGCTGCCGCAAGCCGAGTTGCGGTTCTCCGCAACGAAAACGACGAGTTTGCAAACTTTCCTAGGCTTCGGATGGGGTTGGGGGAGGAGTCCCAAATTTCCTACCTGCTAAGGCCACCCCCCTTTCCCTGCCCCACTCACCCTTGGCGTGGCCATCTGTCACCCCCTTGCTCCTCTGCAGCAAACAAAAAGGGGGTGTGTAGAAATCCAGGCCAGCAACGCAAGTCGCAACTTACTGGCAGTTTAAAAATAGCCAGGGACTTTTGCACGGGGAGTGAGCCGGCGACGGCCGGTGGGGATTGGCTGGCACCAGAGTGTGGCTTTCCAGCCTGGAGATCAGGGGGTGAAAAGTTCACCTACACCCCCCCCCCCCCATGAGAGGGAAGGAAGGAAGAAGGGCGAGCTAGGAAAAGGAAGAGTCGCTCCGGAGGAAAGCAAGCAGAGAGTTCTTGGCAGGATCTGCCCGAGAGGCCACGGCTGGGCGGCTTAGAGTAACGGCCCGTCACAGGAGAAAGGTCAGCTCCAGAAAGTCACTAGATCTCTCCCGCCCGTGGACCTTCAATTAGACGCCCATCACTCAATCTCGCTATTATACCTTTGAAATATTAATAAGCCCTCCGCATTAACATTCCCTCGAGGACCAACTGTGTGAACTGACCATGAGGACTGTACATTCCTTGTTTGTTTGTTTTCTCCAGTTCAGACTGTTTTTTATGGGCTGGCAGCTTTCTGGAGCACAGAGCCTCTATGACATCAGAGCAGCCCAACCAATGGCATTTGGAGCAGGAGTTTCCACCAGGGCCAAGATGAGCCGAAACCAACTCTACTTCTTCTTCTTCATAGATTACACCTTACAAAGTGGCCATTTTGCTCCACTGATCTCAGTCACCTGGAGACTGGTTATAATAACAAGAGATCTCCAGCTAACACCTGGAAGTTGGCTACCCCATTTCCAACTCAGAGTTGGCTACCAACCACTTACCAACCTACTAACCACTTACTAGCCTTTATGGCTTTACATGCAACCGAGGTCATCATAGGGAATTTTGGCACTCCAGAGTTGACTCATATTTGATCAGCCCCTGCCAGCATGCTCAATTGGCCTTGCTGACAGGGGCTGATGGGAATTGTAGTCCATAACATCTGGAGTGCCAAAGGTTCTCCACCACTAATCTAATATTTTCTCCTTGCATATGGTTTTCCATCAGAGAAATGGAAGTCCTAGAACCGTGGTGGTGAACCTATGGCACTCCAGATGTTCATGGACTAGAGTTCCCATCAGCCCCTGCCAGCATGGCCAATTATAGTCCATGAACATCTGGAATGCCATAGATTCGCCACCACTGTCCAAGAACATCATTGGACCCTGTTTCCATTTATCTTACACGTTATGGTTCATCCCAGGAAAGTGATTTTTGTAATCTTAGATAACTGTTGCAATTTTGGGGGACCTCCAGGCCCCACCTGGAGATTGGCAAACGTGAAGACCAACAATGCACAAATCATACTGGGGAAAGAAATGTTTGGCCAAATAGTAGCACAGTAACAGGGGCGCATCCAGAGGTGGGATCCAGCAGGTTCTCACCAGTTCCCGAGAGTGGGTTACTAATTATCTGTGTGTGCCGAGAGGGGGTTACTCATTGGGTCCGCTTTTCCGTTAGAAATTCCATTAGGTCCAAAAATCATAAAAGTCCTTGCTTTCGTTTCCTATGTATGGCTGGTTAGGCTTAGGTAGAAAAACAGGGAGATAATTCCTCCTGTTGGGCTGTTTTAAAACATGTTTTAGTAACATGGCAAAGTCTCCCTTGTTTAAGGAAAGTATCCCTTCTTTTGATTTTCGGTAGAACAAAATTAAGCATTTGAAAGTATGAAGCGCATTTGACACGCAGTCAGTGCCAGAGGAGAAGTAGTTGTTTCTGCTGGCAGTAGACCATAGGACTTTGCTATAATGAGTTTAAATTATGGACAGAAAGATACCAGCTGGAAATTAGGAACTTTTTTTTTACAGTAAGAGTTTTTTACAGTAACAGAGAAATTATTAATGCCCCGCCCCCGGAATGCCCGGCCATGCCCCTGTTGTGCCCCACCCAGCCCCATTGGCGCTATGCCACTGTTTGAATCCCACCACCATGGGAACCTGTTACTAAAATTTTTGGATCCCACCACTGGGCGCATCGACAGAAAATGGCACCCTTGGGAAGCCCTGAAATTGCACCCACCCCGACCACCCAAATCTGACAGGTCTTCCTCATCTTCGGGAGCCAGGTCTACCCATTCCTTTCAGCAATGGGTAACCAGTTGGTCTACTTGCCAATAAGAAGAATTGGTGGACTCTGTGTAGGAAAGGTCTACCCACTAGTTTCATTTGTGGGTATCCAGCTCTCCGGAGGGCTGGTCTACCTGTCACTAGGACCAATTGGTAGACCCATTGCTTCTTAATGGCAATAGACCTGCCCTCTGAGTGGCAGCGACTTCCTGCTTTGCAAAGGGCACCCCTAGACAAGTAGCACCAGGGCCAGAGCAAGGGGAAACTGCGGCTGGGGAACGCGTACACCTTGCAACCCTGCCATGCCCCCGCACATCCCGGAATGCCCCCGCCACGCCATGCCCCCAGAACGCCCCCACCACCACCCCCCGCATTGGCGTGCATCTGGTGCGTCATGCAGCCCCCGTCCCCTTGGTGCTACGCCACTGAGTAGCAACCAGGGCTCACACCCTGGCTTGCCCTACCCTACATACACCATTGCGCGGTAACTAATAATGCAATCCTTGTTAGATTTCAGAAGCTAAACTGGACCGGTCCTGGTTGGCATTTGGATGGGAGACCACCAAGGAAGACCAGGGTCACGACACAGAGGCAGGAAAATGGCAAATCCCCTCTGTTCGTTACGTGCCTTGAAAATCCCGTATGGGGTTACCGTATGGGGGTCACTGTAAATCATCTGTGACTTGACAGCAAATGAACAGGGAAACCAATCGGCTTAGACTGGCGCAGCTCACCTTGTCCACACAGCCTCGCCAAGTGAACAGGCACAAACCAGCGCCGAACAACCGATAGCCCAGTGGTGGCGAACCTATGGCGTGCCAGAGGTGGCACTCAGGGCCCTCTCTATGCTGGGGGGAAGAATTAGGACTAATAAAAGGAAACACTTCTTCACGCAAGGTGTGATTGGTGTTTGGAATATGCTGCCACAGGAGGTGGTGATGGCCACTAACCTGGATAGCTTTAAAAGGGGCTTGGACTGATTGATGGAGGAGAAGTCGATCTCTGGCTACCAATCTTGATCCTCCTTGATCTCAGATTGCAAATGCCTTAGCAGACCAGGTGCTCAGGAGCAGCAGCAGCAGAAGGCCCTTGCTTTCACATCCTGCATGTGAGCTCCCAAAGGCACCTGGTGGGCCACTGCGAGTAGCAGAGAGCTGGACTAGATGGACTCTGGTCTGATCCAGCTGGCTTGTTCTTATGTTCTTATGGGCACGCATGCACAGAGTTCGTCATGTGTTGGGAGCAGAAAGGCTGGCCTTGCTTCTGAGTAAACCCTCCTTGGGTCACGATTCACCCGTTCGAAGCGTTGCAGAGTTGCTTCACCAAGCTTACTCCTGAGCAACGCGCACCTCGGAGCAAACCCTTTTTTTCTAAACTGAAACCTCAGCATTCAGGTTAAATTGCCATGTTGGCACTTTGCGATAAACAAGTGTGTTTTGGGTGGCAATGTGGTCACTCGGTCTCGAAAAGGTTTGCCATCGCTGCAATAGCCCAACGAACGAGCAACATTTCCCAAAAAGACGTCACACTGCTGTGCTGTCGGATCCAACAACTGTTTCGTGCACTCCGGGCATCACAAAGCGGTGCTCTCAAGCCCTGTGAATGTGCCTTTGGGTTCCAGCTCCTACATGCCTGAGCTTCAACCGGAGGAAGGAAAATCCCCCTGCCGTGTCCAAGGGACGGCACGCCCGGCCAAATCCATCTGCGGCTGCACCTTCGCAAAACGGCTTGCCGGGTTTACGAGCCAGGCACTCTATTATATGGGGCGGCGGCAGTGGCAGGGAGGGGGGAATTATATGGCAGAACCGCAGAGGAAGCGAGCGGGAGAGGAGGCGGTGCGCAAGCTACTGCATCCCGGGGAAAGCACGGAGGGTGAACCCTCCAGAAGACTACGAGCCAGCGACAAGGGAATCCAAGGGGCAGGGATAAACGGGAAGGCAGTCGACAGGGGACCAAGGCAGCCCAGAAAAGCAGAGACTCCAGAGATTCATGTTCAGTTTCTGAACAGAGGCTGACGCTGGGTTCAAGGTCGGAGCAAGAACGACTCTGTCCTTCTGATCCTGAGCAACGTGGAGGCCGGCTTCAGCTACTCTCTGTATACTCTGAGGACACTTTGTTTTGAATTATGTCTGCTATAGCTGTGCGTCATCCTAAGGATGCTCGTTCAGACCAAAGGTCCACCTCATTCAGCATCCTGTTTCCCGCAATGGCCAATGAGGTAGCTCGGGAAAGCTAGCAAGAGTAGGGGAGGCCTGCCCCCTCCTGCTGCAACTAGCTTTCAAGAGTACACTGCTGCTGAATGTGGAGGCTCCATTTTGAGCTCGTTACACAATTACACCACGATGAACCAGTCCTCCATGAATTGGTCGAATCTAAGCCACCATCTTGTGGCAGTAAATTCCCAGCGTGAATTACACATTGCACGACGAGATATTCCTTTACAGCGCTGGACCTGACTACCTTATCTCTGCCTCCTCCTTTTTACCCTTGCAACAACCTTGCAAGGTAGAGTTACAGGGACACAGGGGGGCTGTTGTCAGGGACATTGTGGCATCACTTCCAGGGGAAACCTGGAAGTGACATCACACCATTGGACTGGCGGCCATTTTTTTCTGTCACTGGGAGACAGGCAGAGGTGGGATCCAGCCGGTTCTCACCAGTTCCCGAGAGTGGGTTACTAATTATTTGTGTGTGCCGAGAGGGGGTTACTAATTGGGTCTGCTTTTCCGTTGGAAATTCCATTAGGTCCAAAAATCATAAAGTCCTGTTGCTTCCTATGTGGCTGGTTAGCGAAGGTAGAAAACGGGATCATTCTCCCTGTTGGGCTGTTTTAAAAACATGTTTTAGAAATATGGTAAAGTTCCTTGTTTAAGGAAAGGATCCTTCTTTTGATTTCTAGAAACAAAATTAAGTATTTGAAAGTATTAAGTATTTGACAGGCAGTCAATTAGAGGAGAAGTAGTTGTTTCTGTTTGCAGTAGACGAGAGGACTTGCTATAATGAGTTTAAATTATGGACAGAAAGATACCAGCTGGAAATTAGGAACTTTTCTTTTACAGTAAGAGTTTTTTACACTAACAGAGAAATTATTAATGCCCTCGCCTCGAATGGAATGCCCTCGACCATTCTGGTCGCCGGCTCCCTCATTTGTGCTCCCATTCTACATTGGCGCTACGCCACTGTTTGAATCCCACCACCATGGGAACCTGTTACTAAAATTTTTGGATCCCACCACTAGAGACAGGTACAGGGGATCCCCTATGCCCAACAGGGGCTTTGGGGGATCCTTAGGTGCATGACTGGCCGAAGATCATCCAGTGCTCATGGCTGAGTAAAGATTTGAACCCTACTCCTCTAGGCCTGCTCTGACCACTACACTACACTGCTCTCCCCATTTAGCCATCCAGACTAGGTCCCACTTGTCTAAACTAGTGGTAGGCCCTCTGCAGCTTGCGGAGAGCCGTAGGTTGCTCCTATCACTAGTCTAATTCTTTCTCACTACAACCTTGTTCATGACACCGTGAACACATGTATGTCGTGTCTGCACGTGCATATATCTACCCTGTTTCCCCGAATATAAGACACCCCCTGAAAATAAGATGTAGTAGAGGTTTTGCTGAAGTGCAAAATATAAGGCATCCCCCGAAAGTAAGACGTAGCGAAGTTTTTGTTTGGAAGCATGCCCGACGAACAGAACACAGAAAAATAAGACATCCCCTGAAAATAAGACATAGCGCATCTTTGGGAGCAAAAATTAATATAAGACACTGTCTTATTTTCGGGGAAACACAGTATTTGTGAGAAACAGTTGCTGTGCGTTCACTTTACAAACAACACCAAGGCACAGTACCTGGATCTGTGGTTTAAATCACCCATTCGGCTGCATATGTGCTGAATGTAACATGAGAATCGTCCTATGCACAAATAAAGAAAAACAGCGGACATGCGGCGTGTGCACGTTCCCCGTTAACTTGTGGACGGGGCTTTTATCCTGTGCCAAAGGACTCCATAAATCCCATCCACTCCCCTATTCTAATCCTGCGGCATCAGCCAGAGAAACTGCGGGGATTGTAATTCCATCTAGAAGGACGTCTCTCACGCTTGTAAGCTCCTGCATGCATCCCAGAATCCTTCGGGGAGAAGCCACGCCGGTAAGACGTGGCTAAACCAGCAAAGTACAATTGTTGCACAAATATGTCCACTAAGAAGCCTTCTCCTCTCCACCTCGAGTGGGGGTGGCCACCCTATGGCGCTCCAGATGTTTATGGACTACAATTCCCATCAGCCCCTACCAGCATGGGCAATTGGCCATGCTGGCAGGGGCTGGTGGGAATTGTAGTCCATGAACATCTGGAGCGCCATAGGTTGGCCACCCAGCATCAGCATACATAAGAACATAAGAACAAGCCAGCTGGATCAGACCAGAGTCCATCTAGTCCAGCTCTCAGCTACTCGCAGTGGCCCACCAGGTGCCTTTGGGAGCTCACATGCAAGATGTGAAAGCAATGGCCTTCTGCGGCTGTTGTTCCCGAGCACCTGGACTGTTAAGGCATTTGAATTTCAGATCAAAGAGGATCTAGATTGGTAGCCATAAATCGACTTCTCCTCCATAAATCTGTCCAAGCCCTTTTTAAAGCTATCCAGGTTAGTGGCCATCACCACCTCCTGTGGCAGCATATTCCAAACACCAATCACACGTTGCGTGAAGAAGTGTTTTCTTTGGTTAGTCCTAATCCTTCCCCCAGCATTTTCAATGGATGCCCCCTGGTTCTAGTAGTGTGAGAAAGAGAGAAAAATTTCTCTCTGTCAACATTTTCTACTCCATGCATAATTGTATAGACTTCAATCATATCCCCCCTCAGACGTCTCCTCTCCAAACTAAAGAGTCGCAAACGCTGCAGCCTCTCCTCATAGGGAAGGTGCTCCAGTCCCTCAATCATCCTCGTTGCCCTTCTCTGCACTTTTTCTATCTCCTCAATATTCTTCTTGAGATGCGGCGACCAGAACTGGATACCCTAGCTGGGGCAGCTGCCAGGGCCCAGGGTGCCCACTGCGTCAGAGCTCCCCAATCTGATTAAATGATCTCTGCCTCCTCCTTTGTACCCCTGCAACAACCTTGCAAGGTAGAATTACAGGGACATGGGGGGGGGGTATTGTCAGGGACATTGTGGCATCACTTCCAGCGGAAACCCGGAAGTGACATCACACCATTGGACGTGTGCCAGGGAAAAACTTGCGGGGAAGTGTACCATGACAGCATTTCTGGAAGGCACCGTGGCAGCATTTCTAATGGCTCACAACCAGGCAGCCCCACTGAGGAAACCCCACTGTGGTCTGTGGGAAGGCTCCCCAATGGGCTAGTTGCCAACTCTGGGTGGGGAAATTCCTGGGAATTTGGGGATACAGCCTGTGGTGGAAGATGGGGCTTGTGCTATAAAGCCAGATTCACCCTCCGAAGGAGGGGCTTGTACTATAAAGCCAGATTCACCCTCCGAAGCAGGGCTTGTACTATAAAGCCAAATTCACCCTTCGAAGGAGGGGCTTCTACTATAAAGCCAGATTCACCCTCCGAAGCAGGAGCTTGTCCTTCGGCTTGTACTATAAAGCCAAATTCACTCTCCGAAGCAGGGGCTTGTACTATAAAGCCAAATTCACCCTCCGAAGCAGGGGCTTGTACTATAAAGCCAAATTCACCCTCCGAAGCAGGGGATTGTACTATAAAGCCAGATTCACCCTCCGAAGCAGTCGCTTGTACTATAAAGCCAAATTCACCCTCCGAAGCAGGGGATTGTACTATAAAGCCAGATTCACCCTCCGAAGCAGGGGCTTGTACTATAAAGCCAAATTCACCCTCCGAAGCAGGGGATTGTACTATAAAGCCAGATTCACCCTCCGAAGCAGCCATTTTGTTCCAGGGAACTGATATCCATTATCTGGAGATCAGCTGCCATTCCAGGCGATTTCCAGACCCTGCCGGGAACTTGGCAACCCCAGGAACATACAGGCAGGTGGGGAGATGTCTGGGCTGAGAGGAAAGCACGAGGGGGGGGGCTGGTAGTAGGAAAGGGCCCTCCCAGGTACTCTCTACCCATGGGTCCCCGAACCGGCCTGAATCTGATAGGTAACCAATAGGTATCCACCTGTAGATAGTTTTGCAGTATTGGCAGAGGTACATTTTATAAGGCACCCTGGGAGACAGATGGCACAAACGGCCCCTTGGAATCGGTTCGGAGTGTTTTATTATTATTTTTTTCTAGGTCATTTGGCATCTCCCCACCCCCGTCCCTCCCACGCCCACGTGGCCCAAGTCTGCTGACTCCATTCCCCAAGCATTCCGAGGCCCCTGTTGAATGCCGGCTATCTATAGCTATAGCTGTGACGAGCTAAGTGAAGGGCCGGCCACAAGCTTTGCTTCCTTCAGTCTGGCAAAGAGGCGAAAATCGTCTGCCACCAGCCAAAGGGAAATCTCTGCAGCTAGCAGAATCCCACACCGGCCCCCTGGCCTGTCTTCCTGCCTCGCCTTCCCCTGTCTCTGATAAAGCCTTGATTTCCTTCTACTGAAGTGCCTGCATGTTTAAATTCGGTGTAAGCTCCGCTGGATCAGACCAAACGTCCTCCTTAACCCAGAGGTGGGATCCAGCAGGTTCTCACCAGTTCCCGAGAGTGGGTTACTCATTATTTGTGTGTGCCGAGAGGGGGTTACTAATTGGGTCTGCTTTTCCGTTAGAAATCCCATTAGGTCCAAAAATCAGAAAGTCCTGTTGTTTCCTATGTGGCTGGCTAGCGAAGGTAAAAAACGGGATAATTCTCCCTGTTGGGCTGTTTTCAAAACATGTTTTAGAAATAGGGTAAAGTTCCTTGTTTAAGGAAAGGATCCTTCTTTTGATTTCTAGAAACAAAATTGAGTATTTGAAAGTATTAAGTATTTGACAGGCAGTCAATTAGAGGAGAAGTCGTTGTTTCTGTTGGCAGTAGACGATCGGACTTGCTATAATGAGTTTAAATTATGGACAGAAAGATACCAGCTGGAAATTAGGAACTTTTTTTTTACAGTAAGAGTTTTTTACAGTAACAGAGAAAGTATTAATGCCCCGCCCCCGGAATGCCTGGCCACACCCTCGTCGTGCCCCGCCCAGCCCCATTGACGCTATGCCACTGTTTGAATCCCACCACCATGGGAACCTGTTACTAAAATTTTTGGATCCCACCACTGCCTTAACCCAACAACTGCGGCCAGCCAGATGCATCTGGAAAGCCCGCAAGCAAGGCAGCTCCCCCATCCTTCCTCCCCCTCATGATTTGCATTAAGGTATACTGCTTCTGGACATGGAGGTTCCACCGAACTACGATAGTCCTTGAACTTCTCTCATCCCTCTTAAAAAAAAAAATCCAGAGAGATCTGCCGAATGAGGCTACCCAGTCCAACGGCCTTTATGATACAACAGCTGACCGAACAAAGTTTTGGGAAGCCTCTCGGAAGCAAAGCCTGATGGCTTGTTTATTTATACCTGCGTCTGGTTATACAGAGGTAGACTGCTTCTGTACATGGGGATTCCATTTTAGCTCATTGCTGCTAATAGGACCCCACAGATTGTTCTTTTTCACTCTGCACACACCTCTGGACTAGAGCTGCCAACCTCCACGAGGCACCTGGAAATCTCCTGCTTGTAAAGTTGATTTACAGGCAACCCAAATCCATTGGTTGAGCTCCCAATGGCACCTGGTGGGCCACTGCGAGTAGCAGAGTGCTGGACTAGATGGTCTGATCCAGCAGGCTAGTTCTGATGTTCTTATGTGCTATTCCCCTGGAGAAAGTGGCTGTTTTGGAAGCAGTGGCGTATCGGTAACAAAGATGTAGGTAATGTCTAAATAACACATTAAACACGTCACCCACTAGGCAGCCAATTTATATTTGGTATTTCTTATATATTCTTCCCATACAACTGTAATCATATATCTATCTCATATCAACAGAATTCCATTGTTCACTGTTGTATCATCACGTGAAATATTTTTCGCTTTTTCTATTCAATAACCTAAACATAAACAGTCCCTTCGAAGGTGAAGGCCGCAATATTTATGAATGAACTTTTGTGATCAACTGCCAGAACCTGGAATGTGAATGAATGTGGAAACACCTTCGAAGGGACTGTTTATGTTTAGGTTATTGAAGAAGAAGAAGAAGAAGAAGAAGAAGAAGAAGAAGAAGAAGAAGAAGAAGAAGAAGAAGAAGAAGAAGAAGAAGAAGAAGAAGAAGAAGAAGAAGAAGAAGAAGAAGAAGAAGAAGAAGAAGAAGAAGAAGAAGAAGAAGAAGAAGAAGAAGAAGAAGAAGAAGAAGAATTTGGATTTATACCAAATCAAGGCGGCTCACAAACTCCTTTTCCCGTCCTCTCCCCACAACAGGCATTTTGTGAGGCAGGTGGTGCTGAGAGAGTTCTGAGAGAACTGAAACAAGTCCAAGGTCACCCAGCAGGCTTCACGTGCAGGAGCCGGGAAACAAATGCAGTTCACCAGATTAGAGTCCGCCTGCTCTTACCTACCTATTGCACCATGCTGGCTCTCAGTAGACGTTAACTCCCTGAAAGCCAAATGTATTTATTCTTTATTTATGTGCCGCTGGAGTGCTCAGGGTGTTTCCTCTAAAGTGGTCAGGGTGGCTGACCGAAACCAGTCCTCAATAGCACTATAAAAACATTCAAACCCTTCCGCACACGCAAAATACTGCGTTTTCAAACCACTTTCACAACTGTGTGCAAGTGGATTTTGCTATTCCGCACAGCTTCAAAGAGAACTGAAAGCATAAGAACATAAGAACATAAGAACAAGCCAGCTGGATCAGACCAGAGTCCATCTAGTCCAGCTCTCTGCTACTCGCAGTGGCCCACCAGGTGCCTTTGGGAGCTCACAGGCAGGAGGCGAAAGCAATGGCCCTCTGTGGCTGTTGCTCCTGAGCACCTGGTCTGCTAAGGCATTTGCAATCTCAGATCAAGGAGGATCAAGATTGGTAGCCATAGATCGACTTCTCCTCCATCAATCTGTCCAAGCCCCTTTTAAAGCTATCCAGGTTAGTGGCCATCACCACCTCCTGTGGCAGCATATTCCAAACACCAATCTCACGTTGCGTGAAGAAGTGTTTCCTTTTATTAGTCCTAATTCTTCCCCCCAGCATTTTCAATGAATGCCCCCTGGTTCTAGGGGTTCAATGAATGCCCCCTGGTTTCAAAAGCAGTTTGAAAGTGCATGATTCTGCATGTGCGGAATGAGCCTAAGGCAAATGGGAAGAGAATGGGAGAGAAAAGTTAAAAGGAACAGGGAGGGGGAGGTCAGATGGGATGGGAAATGTTGTCGCTGTCCTCAACCACAGGCCCCGGCGGAATAGCTCCGACTCACAACTGAAACGCACCAAACGGCCAAAAATATACAGACACAGCCTAAGACGTTTGTGCCTTAACTGCTGATGCTCTTCAGAAAAAGCAGGGTGGGGAATAAAGGCAGGTGACAGAGGCCAATTCAATATTAATGCACTCTTCAAAGCGGCGGACGCTTAACCAATAAATCTATTTGTGGCATGAAGAAAACATTTCAGCTGGCATGGATTCCTGACACTCTTTGGCTACAGGAAGGCACTCCTTCTTGTGGAACGTGGCATCAGCAGACGGATCAACTGGTTTGTTACTTGTCGTCCCCCCGCCCCCCCAGCAAAATTGTTGGCATAGTAAGCCCCGGAAGTTGAAAGGGACCTGTCGTTTGCTTGCGGAACTCATTGCCACTAGATACACCTTTTTTGGGAAGAGGTTATACTCTGTTCTACAGAAAGATAATAGCGCAGCCTGGGCAGATAGCATGCTTTTGCATTAGAATATAATCCCAAATGGGTAAGAACATTAGCAGTGGTGGGATCCAAAAATTTTAGTAACAGGTTCCCATGGTGGTGGGATTCAAACTGTGGCATAGTGCCAGTGGGGCTGGGCGGGGCATGACAGGGGCGTGGCCGGGCATTCCGGGGGCGGGGCATTCCTGGGCGGGGCTGTGGCAAGGAAGCAGATGCTGTGCCGGTCCTTGGGCGGGAAACGAATGCACGCAGGCGCAGGCCACCTTCAGGTTGGGAAATTGCTGACATTTGGGGGTAGTGCCTGGGGACAGTGGGGTTTGGGGAGGGCAGGAAGCTTGGCAGAAATGGGACGCCAGGCAACCCACCCTCCTAAAGCTCGTGTTTTCTCCAGGGAAACTGATCTCTGCCATCAAGAGATCAGATGGAATTCTGGGAGATCACCAGACCCTGCCTGGAGGTTGGCATCGCTATGCCCCACATACCCTTCTAAGATAGCAGCTGGGGCTTCAGGAGAGGAAGGAACAGGTAGAAGGCAGTGGCGTAGCGCCAAGGGAATGGGGGAGTTCCTTACGCACCGGGTGCATGCTGGGGCGGGGGCGTGGCGGGGACGGGCAGGGACATGGCAGGGGTGCGGGGCGCACGCGTGCCCCGGGGCGCGGTTCCCTCTCACTACAGCTCTGGTAGAAGGGGTTACTAATTTGTGTGCTCAGATACATTTCACACCAGTCCCCCTGAACACTCAAAAAATGCCCATCAGGTGTTTTAGAGTGTTCAGAAGAGAGGTTCACACAAACACTAGCAGTTTGCGGGACGCTGAACGCACGAGAGTTTTCTCGTCACTCGTCAAAACAGTCGGCCTTTTACAAACCCATCTTTGGTTTTTTGGAGCAAGGAGGTCACACACACACACACACACACACACACACCCCGAAAGGCATATCCCTCCTGTCCTTACCAGGGCTTCACAAATAAACCCACGGCCAAGAAGCCCCCCACAAAACCCTTTCACTCCCCACCTGCCCACAAAAAACAGAGAGAGGGCACGTCTCGCCTAAAGGCAAAGAAAGAATCCGCATCGAGCCTTGGCACTAAGAAAGGTCCCGGGGTGAGCCAAGCAAATTGCTCTTTGTAAAGCCAGCATTATGGCTAACCACAAGTTCGCTTTCTGGAGGCAGCAACACAGCCCTGTGAAAAACAAACTGGTAAACTCATCACCGGAGCGCCTGCCTTTTTTTGGCCGACCCATTTAATCGACGGCTTCGATTCCAATTAGGTTTGCCAACCTCTCAGTGCGGGCTGGAATTCTCCCGGAACGGCAGCTCAACTCCAGATGACAGATAATCCGTTCTTCAGGAGAAAATGGCGGAGGGGAGACAAACGCCAAATAATGCCCTTTCAATCCCCTTCCGATGCACTTTCCAGACGGATTTTATTGGGCGAACCGGCCAAAGCCACTTGCCAACGATTGTTCAAGTGCGCCGGAAGCGGATTGAAAGTGCATTGCTCAGTACGTGCGAAAGTGCAATGCGTATACCAAGGATTCCAGGTGAACTCTCTCCAAAAATATCCGCCTCCGCAAGCACTGCGCCCAAATCTCCAGGGATTTCTCAGGCTGGAATTGGCAACTCGAACTGCTAGATAATATCTTCATAAGAAGATTACTCATATCAACGGTGACAGTTGCATTAGTAACACAATGTATAAGTCACCAGCCACAATACAAATTATTCCTATTGTAAAGTCACCGATTCAGAAGAATCAGATTCAGAGGCTATGCCCGTGGTGGGGAACCTTTGGCGCTCCAGATGTTATGGACTACAATTCCCATCAGCCCCTGCCACCATGGCCAATTGGCCATGCTGGCAGGGGCTGATGGGAATTGTAGTCCATAACATCTGGAGCGCCAAAGGTTCGCCACCACTGGGCTATGCGTTCTAAGCCTTTGTAAGCAATTTCCAGAAGAGGCTGCCCCACATCTGGGTCTCATTTAGCGTTGCCAACCACGAGATGGTACCTGGAGATCCCCCCCACCTGTCGCTTTTGCTCCTCAGACAACCAAGGTCAGTCCCCCTGGGCAAAACGGCTCCTTTAGAGTGTCTGAGGCTGTTTCCACACAGGCAGAAGACAGCGCCCTAGGGACGGTAAAAACACCATCCCTGGGGTGCTGGGCCTGCCCAAGCGGCGCAAAGACGCCGCTTCTTGCGCCGCCGCTTCCAAACCTCGCTCCCCAAGCGAGGTTTTTCAAAAGCAGAATCTTCACGCCGGCGCAGTACGAACTGCACCAGCGTGAGGGCATCGCTTCTGGCCCCTCCGGTGTGTGCGAAAGACTCACCTTGCCTTCCTGTACAGCTCCGGGCGGCTGGAAAGACATTCCCATGCTGCCCTCTGACCTCTGGGGGCCAGAGGGCAGTATGGGCGTGTCTTTCCAGCCGCCCGGAGCTGCACAGGAAGGCAAGGTAAGACCCTCGCACACATCCTGGGCGGCCCCATGCAGAGCTACCCCTGCAGGCAGCGGTAGCGTCGGGACTGCCCGCACGGTCCCGACACTCCACCAGCTTCATTTAAGCCGGTAGGAAGCCACTGCCTCTGGCCGTGCAGAAACGGCCTATGGCAGCGGTGTCCAACTCTGGCGCTTCAGATGTTCATGGACTACGATTTCCATCAGCCCCTACTGGCATGGCCAATTGGCCCTCTTATTGCCCTGTGCACTGGCTGTGTATTCGACCATCTGCCAGCCCCCTCCCAGGGTTTGATCACTGGGGTGTGATGCCAGACGTCTCTTGTTATTAATTATTAACTATTTATTGAAGGTTACTGCTGCTATAGTTTTAAGGTTTTGCATTACTTTTAACTGGGATTATTCGATTTGTTTTTACTGGGTTTGTTGTTGTTCTGTTGTACACCGCCCTGAGCCCTTCGGGGGTAGGGCAGTTTATCAAATCGAATAAATAAATAAAATATAAATAAATAAATAAATGGCAGGGGCTGATGGGAATCATAGTCCATTAACATCTGGGGCGCCAGAGTTGGTCACCCCTAATCTATGGCATTATTCCCTGCTGAGGTCTTTCCCCTCCCCAAACTCTGTGGTCTCCGGTATCTTGTCCCCAAATCTACAGGAAATTCCCAATCCAGAGTTAGCAACCCTACCCTACTGCCACGTAACCCCAGGCCTAGTTTTCGGGGAATGGAATTGTAAATGCGCCAAGTTACACAAGCATAACAATACAGCATGCCTCTCTCTCTCTCTCTCTCTCTCTCTCCCCTGTTCTATCGCAAAGATGCAGCACATTGTGCCTGTAATCTCTCCACAGGCACCCCTAACCATTCCAAGTTGTTTGGGCACCAGGACAGGCCAAAACGAACGTTTCTGAGTTAGTCCGGGTAGGGGAAAGGGTGGGAAAAAAGATAAGATTGCAACATGGTTTTCGATTCTGCCGTCTGGTGCGGCAAACGGTTTTGAGCAAACACTAGGCCCATTCTTTCCAAGGAGCCTTCCTCATTCTTTCAAGTTAGAAGTCTCGCTTTCTTCTTTCCCTGCCTTCCCACTTGCGTAACCGCCGGCGTTTCCAAAAAGCAAAGCCAACGTCCCCCACCGAGAAAACTAGAGTAAATATTTTAATATCGGCGCTCGTGTCTGCCGTTCAAATGCGCGTTAAACATTTAAGAGATTTTGTTTTTGCATGTGTTTGCCGTCCCCTGAAATGGTAAAGTTCGCACATTTGGCAAGAGCTGCGCAGCTCCTATGCATCCTGTAGTGTTGGCAAGAATTCCTCAGTCTTGGGCAGATCAGAGAGAAATTTCACTCCTTGAAACAGAAACCAGGGACACAGCCACAAAAACACTTTGGCTGGTTAGTCAAACCACTCAGATGACTTTCCCTTGCCTCTCTGCCTGCTGGCTAGGGACAAAATTCCACTCTCTGGCCATCCTGTCTCCCAGACTTTTCCTCTTACTGGCCTTCTCCTCTTATGTTACCTTATATACTCGAGTATAAGTCTACTTTTTCAGCACATTTTTGTGCTGAAAAAAGACCCCCCTCGACTTATACGCGAGCGAGGGTCCCACTTAATTCTTGTGTGGGGTTCCCCCTCTCCCGTCTTCGCTCTCCCCTGCCTTCTTCTCTGCCTCCCCCCTTTCAGCCGCTTTCTCAGCCTCCTTCTCCGCTCTCCTCTGCCTTCTTCTCTGCCTCCCCCCTTTCATCTGCTTCCTCTGCCTCTGCCTTCTTCTCGGCAGCGGCCAGCCCCTGGATCTCGGCGGGTGAGCTGGACAAGCTGCGGGATAGAGAGGTCGGTGGCAGAGACCTTGGGGTTGGTGAGATGGGGGGTCAGTGGCAGAGACCCCCTAATAGCGCCCGACCGTATCTATTTTTATTTTTGAAATTTACCAGTAGCTGCTGCATTTCCCACCCTAGACTTATACTCGAGTCAGTAAGTTTTCCCAGGTTTTTGTGGTAAAATTAGGTGCCTCGACTTATATGCGGGTCGACTTATACACGAGTATATACGGTATTTTTTTTGCAGTGTTTGATCTTCTATTCCTCTTTCTGCAGCCATCTTCCTACCCATCCTTTATTCTTTACAAACACCTGGCTCCTCTTTTATTTAATATAGTCACGTTCGACCTTTCATCCAACATCCTACCTATCGAAACACGGACCTACGCAGCCCAACTTATACAGCGTTACAAACCTCCAGGTGGGGCACGGAGAACGCCTGGAATTGCAACTCATATCCAGACTATAGAGGTCAGCTGCCCCAGAGAAAAAGGCTCCTTTGGGGAGTGGGCTCCACCCCCCCCCCCAAAAAAAGTTCAGGAATTTTCCATCATGGAATTGGCAAGCCGAAAACCTATATTATACTCTGGACCTTTCCTAGACTGCTGCCCTTCTCCTCCCTTCCCCCGGACTACTGATGCCTGTCACACCCCCTTGCGGTTCTCAGCCAACCACAGGCAAAAAACCCCCCTACCACCTGCCTGTCCCCTCTGTGACATCACAGAAGCTCCCCTCTGTGACATCACAAATGCCTTAGGTTTGATCTTCAAAAAGGGACTGCCGCCACAGCAAGACTGAGGAGCCCCTAGGCCAGATGAGCTGAAATCAGCATGAGGTGGGTTCATGGACTCCGCTCACAAAATATCTTTGTCATCCAAATGGTAACTCAAGGAGTGCTTGCGATACGGGTGTCATGTGGCAAGATCACCATCAGCTAGTCTGGTTGCCACATTCCGAGCCCATAACAGTTTCCATACCGTCTCCAAGGGCAGCCCTGAGCACCGTTCATAGCAGTAGTCTAGTTAAAAGCTTGCCGGGGCATGCAAGTTGGCGTATCAGCTGAATCTCCCAGGCACGGCCTGGGTCAAAAGTCAGGTGAGCTGCCAATCTCTGAATCAGAACTGTTAGGAACCAGAGCCGATTGTAATTTTTTTTTTTTTTAGCAGTCCTTTGAATTGGGATGTCGCCCCTCTCCCGTTGTTCCTTTGATGGAAGGATTACAACTCTCCGGCACTTCTTTCCATCCGAATGGTGCCGGCAAATCTAAAAGGAACATCTTATTTCGTGGTTCCCTCTTATCCCCTCTCATTCTTTTTCACCAGCTCTCCCCCCCCCCCAAGGCCCCCACAATATCGCAGAGACATCTGGGGCAACCTACTGTTTTGAGCAACCTCGCAGGGGGATCTGGGATGGCCTTTCCTATAACTTTACAGGGCAGCTCCGGGACAATCCCTCTTTTGGGGCAGGGATCTTGGGGCAACCTCCCAATTTGTGAGATCTGGCGGCGGCGACCTCCGGGGGGGGGAAGGAGAGATTGGAGAAGGCAGCAGAGAAGAGAGCAGTTTTGCCCCCGCCTGAACTGTGGGCCTTGCTATGCCGGCAGCTGCTGAAGCCGACACTACCATGTTTCCCCGAATATAAGACAGTGTCTTACATTAATTTTTGCTCCCAAAGATGCGCTGTGTCTTATTTTCAGGGGATGTCTTATATTTCTGTATTCTGTTCGTCAGGCATGCTTCCAAACAAAAACTTTGCTACGTCTTACTTTTGGGGGATGCCTTATATTTCGCACTTCAGCAAAACCTCTACTACGTCTTATTTTCTGGGGATGTCTTATATTCAGGGAAACAGGGTACTACCGTGTTTCCCCGAAAATAAGACAGTGTCTTATATTAATTGTTGCTCCCAAAAATGCGCTATGTCTTATTTTCAGGGGATGTCTTATTTTTCTGTGTTCTGTTCGTCAGGCATGCTTCCAAACAAAAACTTTGCTACGTCTTACTTTCGGGAGATGCCTTATGTTTCGCACTTCAGCAAAACCTCTACTACGTCTTATTTTCAGGGGATGTCTTACATTCGGGGAAACAGGGTAGGAGCGGCATCACGCCTAGAACAGCAAGTTATCAGCAGAGAATAAGACAGTATTTGCCAACTTGTGCCGTATTAAACATTCGACTGCGAAACACACTCGATAATCGCAGGATTAAAATCCATTTTGAATGAGAGAGCCCCACACGTCCGTCCCCACAAGAGCCTGCCTGTTGCCTCTCTGCCTCCGTCAACACTCTTCCAATAAAGAAGCACCCCCGAAACAATACACACAGCACAACGCAGAGCAAAAAAAGCTCTTCCCAGGACAGAGGCTTCAGCTGCGAAGACTTCCAGTTTTAAATTTCAGGACAGGAAAGGCCTCCCGTGCTGCCGCACAGAGCTGCGGGCTCAGATCACGGATCCGGGTATTTTTGAAAACAAATTCTGGTTTGAAGGCTGCCTCTGTAGGGAGCCAGACGGGAGGGAGACCCTGGGCGGAGAGAGACAGCGGGAGAGGACTTGGAGCAGAGCTGTCAAAGACCGGGGATAAAAATCAAGCGGGTCACCGTGAAGCCTGGCTAGGCCTGGCACACTCTCTGCCAGGGCTATTTTTGGGCCTGCTGGATCGTGCCGGGCAAAGGGGAGGGGAGGGAACTCCCGATGCAGCAGTGGCATGGAGCGCTGCAGACGTCGCTGCCTGGCCAAGAAAAGGGATGTTCCCAAGTCAGGAGTATTCTGAACTTAACTCCTGTGCACACAGCCGCTCTCTGCCAGGTCGGATTCTCTCTCTCCAGATAACTGTCAAGGCTCCTTCGTGAATGAAAGCTGGGCTCTGAAACCAGCAGGCCTTTTCCCCAAATTTCCCCGGAGGTGCAAGTGAAGGTCAAAGCCTTTGAGGACTGCTCTGCCCATGCTCAGAGAACGGCTGAAGAAGAAAAACAGGGGTTCTCAAGCTAACTCAACTCGGTGGGGTGTCGTGGGGTTTCCGGGCTAAGTGGCCGTGTTCTAGTCGCATTTTCTCCTGACGTTTCACCTGCATCTGTGGCTGGCCTCTTCAGAGGAGATCCTCTGAAGATGCCAGCCGCAGATGCAGGCGAAACGTCAGCAGAAAACGTGACCAAATTCCCGCCATGAAAACCTTCGACAATACGTAACTCAACTCCCTTCGTTTTTTTCCCCGTGCGGGAGGATCTTTCACTGATCAATAAATGGAGAGAAAAGAAAAGTTACCAGAACTCCGGTTTGGCACTCGCTTGACTTTTCTAACATAATACCCCAATTCATGGCACAACTGAGCCCAAATACACACCGTCAGCCTCGGATTTCATTTTAAAAGAAGGGGGGACTGTGAGTTTCTGACCTTTCACATCTCAATAATCGGAGCGAAACTGTCAGGGGGCAATGAGTGTTGACGGTGCACCCCAAGACACCCCGCTTCACAGCCCCAGAGAGGTATCGATCACCCCAGTATGGCATAGTAAGCTTGAAGGCCAAAAGCTAGTTTTCAGAAAGTGGAAACAAAACCCGCCTGCGCTGCATAGAAGTGTTTCTTCTCAAGGTCCTGGACACAGCGCTTTGGGAAACAAAGGTTTAAGTCGCTGTCCCCCAAAAAAACCCCAAACCATCTTCCGCCCTGCAGCTCGAAATCCTTCTGCTAATTACTGAACAGGAAGGATAATGCCCAGGCACGCTTTATTATTAATATGAGATGATTACCGACGATTACAAATATGCAGTCGGTTTATCGGGTAACTGATTAACCTGCAGACATTTGCACATGGGAAAAGAAAGCCTAACCCCGAACGAACCGTGCTTGTTCGGTTTTGGAGCGCAGGCGCTGTCTACAAAGAGGCATTCTTACCTGCCTTCTCCCCGGGGGGGGGGGGCGGGCGGGGGAGTGAATACGTCTTCCATGGTGCAGCTGATTATCTGCCGCTTGAATAAATACTTTTATTTTAAAAAAATAATTAATGTACGGGAGCCAACCTTCCTTTAGTCACTCAAAAAAGTTTTGAATCTGGTTAAATAAGCTAAGGTTGCCAGTTGCATTATTATTATTGATATTTAATTTTGTTCAATGTCACCAATTATTTATATATAATAATGATAATGCAGCCGGCAGCCTTAGCTGCTGCTGCTGCTGCTGCTGCTGATGATGATGATGATCATCATCATCATCATCATCATCATCATCATCATCATCATCTTTATTGTTATCATTATTATTATTATTGACAAAACAATAATAATAAGAAGCATATTATTATTATTGCTATTATTATTGCTATTATTGCTGCTATTATTATTATTATTATTATTATTATTATTATTATTATTATTATTATTATTATTATTATTATTATTAAATTGTGTTTAACATCACAGCTACCAGTTCTTTAGCTGGTGGTTGGCCTTTCATTACAATTTGAACATTATTATTATTATTATTATTATTATTATTATTATTATTATTATTATTATTATTATTATTATTATTATTATTATTATTATTGAGTGAACAGTGCCATCGAGTCACAGATGACTTACAGTAACCCAGCAGGGTTTTCAAAGCAAGAGACTAACAGGGGTGCATGGCCATTGCCTACCCTAGACTTCCTTGGGGGGTCTCCCATCTGGGTACTAACCAGAACCCACCCTGCTAAACTTCTGAGATCTGATGAGATCAGGCTAGCCTGGACTATTAATATTATTAATAATGATTATAATAACAATAAGATCCAGAAGACTTGCCGTCACGGCATATAATTTAGGGGCTGGCAACCAGATTTCCCTTCAACTTGGAGGGGGGAAAAACCACCTTGCGCCTTTAACAAATGCTTAATTTAATCTCCCTTTACTGTTATTCTCTTTCTTCCAGGGCTCTTTCATTTGAATCTCGCCACAATAGCCTTCTGGGGAAGGTTAGGCAGCACGAGAGTGCGCGGCAGCCAGTAGGAGGGTTGAACTTGGCTTATATAATCAAATAGTTTTGGGTTTTTTAGCCCCAGTTTGTTTTCTGAAATGGAACGGCAAATCAGCCTAGGCAGCACTGCAAAGAGGGGGAAAGTTTGCAAGGCTTTCTCCTAGTGCTTCAGACCTGTCCTGTGGTTGTTCCTGCACTCTTCACATGGTCAGAGAGAATGTTTTTTTGGGGGGGTTGCATGGCATTATTAAGTTCCTGGAAGGAGAGCCAGGTAACTGTCCCAGACCCTGCCAATACTAAACCCCACCGAGATCTCTCGGAACTTCCTGGGAAAGTTAGCCAGGCAAGAAGCAGTATCCGAAATTTTGGCAGCTGTAGGGACCTGGTGGCAAAGAACAAGACAAATACAAGCAGAAAAAAAGGGAGGGAGAAAGAAAGGAACTGGTTTTGCGTTCCTCTCTTCCCTTACTGACTCACGGCCTGACCTCTGGCACGTTCTATTTCCTTGGCCTCAGTTCCTGCCCTGCCAAATGGGGCGATGAAAATTTTATTATCCAAACTGGGCACCATCTTCACCCACAGCACACACGCTGGAGCCGAGCTCTGGCACTGCCTGCGATCTACCTCTTAGGGCCGTCGCTACGCATGCCGCCGCAAAGTATTCGCAAACCTGCCCGAAAGGAGGAGCAAGTTTCGCAGGCCTCCTGTGCTGCTATGGTTTTCCCCTAGCGCAGAAATTATTTTTGTGGGTGAGGAAGATTCCCAGGTGGATGCTGTCTCAGCTTGAATTTTGCTTAAAAAAAACAACAACCGTCCTTCGACATTCCCTATGTATATAAGAAAGGCCTAACTGCCGTCGGAATTGAAATCACCCTCCATTGGAAATCCACCAAAGCCTCTAATATTGCCCGCTGCCCAAGAAGCCCACCTGCCTGTTCCTGCAGGAGTCCCTGACCTGAGAATGGTTTGGAATGGGAAAGGAGGAAGCACAGAACTGTGACTCCACGCAGAGACACAACAGGCAGCTTTTAGCCACTGTTTCAATTCCCTTGAATGTTATCAAAGGTTACAACTCACAACAAAAGGGCCAACATAAAATGCATTCCACAAAAATCTGTTACGATTCAGATTCCGAGGGGGGAAATTAAAGCTTGCAGAAGTTCACATCAATTTGGGCCCTGCCCCGAACACTGTTTCCCAAATAGGTGAAATATGTGCCAAACAAAAAAACAGGGCTTTTGAAGAAAGAAAGTTCTACTGGGAAAACATTCCTTAGAGTCTCTTCTACAACTTAAGAAAAAACCGAAAATTCCAAGCAGCGGGTTTTTGAAATTTGGCTCAATTCCCTCCCCGGACCTACCCGAAATTTCGGCCAAAAATTCCACACGGTTTTTGTTTCTCTAACAGCCAGCTGTCACAAGCTCACACTGTGTTATTTCAACCTGCCCTGTTGTTTTGGGGAAGCCTAAATTGAAAGCACCCAGCTTTGAAAAAAAAACTGAGATCACAACTAGGGACCAGGAACAAACATATGTGATCCCCTGCCTGCATATTGTGCCATTCAAGAGCTATCATGGTCCGGCTGGAAATGAAACTAACCACAAGCCGAGATCCAGTTCAGGAAATCTCTTAAACTTACAGAGTTTGCATTTGGCTAGCCGCTAGCAGAAAGGAAGGCGTTACGTGGGATCGGGAAGACACTTGTTCAATAATTAAATAAATATCAGGAATCGATAGAGAGAAGACGAGAAAAACAGTCTGCCACAGTTCAGGGGACACAGCTACAAAACCTGCACAACGTTCCCTCCTTATCTGACAGGAGTCTTTAACAGCCTGCTCTATCGTTTGCCACACAATGTAACAGACGCACAATGCAAACTTGCTCGCTCCAAAATAAAAAGTCCATAGAGCTCCGGAGCAGAGCGCAACGCAACGCCGGGGCGAAGAGACATCATGTCCTCTAAAATGGCGCAGGAAACACACATGGGGCATTGTAAGCCCCACAAATCAGCCCTGCCACCACACTGCAACGTGGGCCACGTGTCTACACAGCCGTCCCACGGCCTGACAAATACAAATGCATTCTGCCTCCCAAAACACACCGGGAGAAAAGCTTCGACAAGAGTAGTTATACATCCGAAACGCAGCATTGCTGATGATCTGGCAGCGCAAAGAACAGGCCTCAAACCGCAGGACTGGAGCATGCGGTTCTCTCAATTAACAGGCCCATAAAAAAACGGGGGGGGGGGAGTATAGAAATGCATTGCTCCAAATTTTTCAGAGGCAACCTGCATTGGATGCGTGGCGTACAGATTCCTGCAGAGGACTTTGCCATAAAATATACAGCATAGCGTGTTAATATTTCATGCCGTAGGGCGACACACAAGTGTGGTGAATCGATCTACGGCGCATGGGACAGCACAAGGGGGAAGCTGCGCACTTTGCTCCCGTTCCTCCCCAGGCAAGCGATCTTTTGCACGCTTCGGAGGGCACGTGGAATCGGCGTGCAAAGGAGAACGAGGGCCGCTTGCACGGCGCCACACGCTCCGATGCCAGAAGCCAGAAGTTTTCCCACACCAACGGCCCAAAGACACCGGCTTCACCCCTTGCACAAGCATGCACGCTCGGTTGCCCGCACATGTGCCCAAGGCCCTCTGGCTCAGGATCAAACTCAGGAGGGTACCGGCAAAGACCAGGATTGCGCACACGTCGATCGAGCGCACACTCGGACACATTCCTATACATTCTCGGACGCGGCATGCACAAACAGCCTTCTACCCACTGCGAGACTCTCTCGCTTACACACCCTGGCACGGAACATATACATAATATATACATGGCACACACTGCATTATAATATAGATTTGACACGGCTATCGTTTGAGTCCGCCGGATCTGTGCCATTAACACACATGGTCCTAGGCAGACATGACCACGTACCCCATTGCCCCAGCCCCCCCCCCCGTTCTAACTTATCCATGCTCCACCTTGTGGAAAAGCTGTTTTTATTTACTTTCACTTAATAAAGGGTGTCTTCCCTCCACCCCATAGCCTGCTCCCCCCCACCCCATTCAGGGAGGGGGTTCCCATGTGCCCCAAGCAGACGAGACATTAGTAGTTCTCAAACTGTCACTAAGCTGTCCAGGACATTGGGCGCGCGGAGGGGGGGGGAGAGCAGCCCATGCCAAGTCCTGCCATCCAGAATTGCTCTGCCCCCCCCCCCCACACAAAATCAGGGCATTCCCTAAAAGCTGCCCCCCCCCCCCCGTCGCTTTTCAACATCAGATTCAACCCAGTCCCGGGGCAAAAAAAAAAAAAATAAGCAAAATAACTGTTTTGGCGGGCCGGGTTTGCGGGGGGGGGGGGCAGGCAGGGAATAGACTAGCAACTACTGAGCCGGCTTCAGTTCGCCCTTTTCCCCCATCGACGATCGTTGCGAACGGAGCTGGGGGCCGGGGGGGGGGGCGCTTGCCAAAACTGCCCCCCCCCAGAAAGCCCTCTCTTCCCTTCCCCTTGCCCCCCCCCCCTCCGCAAGTAGCGGGGAGGCTTTTCTTCTTTTGGGCAAAACAAGCAGGCTCCAAGAAGACTTTACCTCTCTCCCCCCCCCCCCCCAGGAAAATCATGCTACAAACAGGAAACAGAGTTTTCAAAAATTAGCAAAGCAAAAGGCGCGGCGGCGGCGGCGGCGGCGGGGGGGGGGGGGCGGCGGATTTCAAAGGGGAATGCCAGAAGGGGGGGGCTGGGTTTTTTGGGGTTTTTTTACCTGGGCGAGGCAGAGAGGCGAAGAATACATCTCCAGGCTGTCGGGGGCTTCCGATGCTGGGGGGTGGACGGGGAGGGGTGGGGGAAAGGAGGCGGAGAAGCAGATCCCGGCTGAAAAGTTACTGAGTCATGTCGGCGGCGAGGAGAGTTTTCTTTTTCCCCCTTTCCCTTCTCTCTCTCCCTCTCTCTCCCTCTCTCTCTCTCTCGCACACTCTCTCTTTCCTGGCGATGGAAAGCGCGGGGGAGGGGAGGAGGCGGGAGGGGAGGGGGGAAGAGGAGGGGGAGGGACCAGGGGGAATCCTCCCCCCCCAAAAGCCCTGAAAAAAGGACCCAACTTTAAAGGGGGGGGGGGGGAGAGAGAGATCAAATGAAGCTGTCAATTTTTTTAAAATGAAGTGTTTATATATGTATGTGTGTGTGTGTATTTAAGGGTGAGTGTATAACTCTACTCTGTATATTTCTGTGTATATTTCTGTGTCTGTGCGTGTATGCATATATACGTGTGTGTGTGCATATATATTTGCGCGTGCGTATGCATATATACGTGTGTGTGCATATGTGTGTATGCATATATGTGTGCGCGCGCGCATTTTTTGCGCGCGCGTGTGCATATATACGTGTGTGCATATGTGTGTATGTATACGTGTGTGTGTGTGCACGCATATATATTTGCGCGTGAATATGCATATATACGTATGTGTGCATATGTGCGTATGCATATATGTGTGTGTGCATATGTGTGTATGCATGTGTGTATGCATATATATGTGTGTGTGCGTGTGCATATATTTGCGCGTGCGTGTGCATGTGTGTGTGTGCATATGAGTGTATGCATATGAGTGTATGCATACGTGTGTGTGCACGCATATATATTTGCGCATGAATATGCATATATACGTATGTGTGCATATGTGTGTATGCATATATATGTGTGTGTGCATATATATTTGCGCGTGAGTATGCATATATAGGTGTGTGCATATGTGTGTATGCATATATGTGTGTGTGTGAATATATATTTGCACGTGTGTATGCATATATATGTGTACGCGCGCGCATATATGTGTGTATATGCTTATATGTGTGTGTGTTCATATGTGTGTATGCATATAAATGTGCATGTTTGTGTGTGTGTGTATGTATGTACGTATGTACGTGTGCGTGCGTGCGTGCGAATATATGTGTGTGTGTGCATATATATGTGTCTGTGTGTGTGCATATGCGTGTGTGTGAAATGCTCTCACATATACATACACGCAGAAATATAAAAGAAAGCTGCCCCCAAATGACAGAATTCAGATCGGGCATTCAAGGGTCTTTTTTCCGTCGTGTTTGGGTTTTTTTAAAAAAAGAAAAAAGAAAAAGAACTGCACCACAAAGAAAGACGCATTTCACCCTCCGCCGCCCCCCCCCCCCCACCTCCGGTCCCGATTCTGAAACTGCGAAAAGAAAGAAAGAAAGAAAAGAAAGAAAACCCTCCCAAAACTTTTGAAAACACGAGAGAGAAATAAAATGAGACAGATTCCCTCCTGCGCGGGAGAGTGTCTATGGAGGCTGGTATTTGGAAAATAAGAACAGGAAAAATCGGTGCATTTTTAGGAGAATCCGAGCCGGAGGAACGGGGTGGGGGGGGGGGAAATGAAAGATGAAGGGGGGGGAGAGATTGGGGGAGGGGGGGGTCAAATGACGCGAGGCAGCTCTCGAAAATATTACAATAGCTCCCCTCCCCGGCCGCTTTCTGTCTATAAGGGGGGAGCCAGCAACTTCGTCAGGAAACCGGGGGGGGGGGGGGGAGAGACCACGTGGGAATCCAGTCTTTCCGCAACTACATGACAATCTCTCCGCAAGGTAGATCGTGGGCCCCAAAGTCCCCCCCCCCATCCGAGGCACAGGGACGCCCCCAAACTATTAGGGACCCTCCCGAATTTCCCCTCCTTAAGAGAAAAAAAAAAGTTCCCAAAATCTGACACTCCCTCCCGTCCAACGCCAAGAAGGTGGGAAAATAAAAACTTTTCCTCTGCGGTCAGAGAACTTCTCTCTCTCTCTCTCTCTCTCTCTCTCTCTCTCTCTCTGCCCCCCCCCCCAGCAATTCCCCTTAACTTTCATCCAGCCAACTCCTGCCCAACTCTCTTCTTCCTCTCCTCCCCCCCCCCCCACTAACTATCAAGCCCTGACGAAGATCCAAGGTTTTTTTTTTTATTTGACTCTCAAAGTGATCAAATAAAATACCAGTTGGCGCAATGGAGAGACGGAAGGGTTTTCCAAAGCGGTTTTATTGTAGGCAGGCGATTAATCCGGAGTTATTGGACGCGGGGGGGGGGGGTACAGATTCAACTGCAGCCCGGAAATGCTGCGAGACCCCTCTTTCCTCCCCCCAAATCCATCACGCTTCCTTCCTTAGCCAAGAGCCTCTTTCTTTCTTTCTTTCTTTCTTTCTTTCTTTCTTTCTTTCTTTCTTTCTTTCTTTCTTTCTTTCTTTCTTTCTTTCTTTCTTTCTTTCTTTCTTTCTTCCCCACTCTCCCGCTCACCCTCTCTTTCTCCAGCAAAGAGTTACCACCAAGGGAACCCCTATTCCATGGGAAAGTAGATTTGCCCCTTAACTTTGGAGAGGGTTTTCCTTTGCGCCCAAGGATCGCACTGTTCGCCAAACAGGTATTTGGGGCAGGTGACCGCTCACCCCAACCCTTCACCCCTAACACGGGACTCTTCTCCCAACTTTTCCCCGCTGAAACCTCCTCTCCTTTCTCGGGTTAATAATTGCCCAGATCCACGCCGGGGGGGGGGGGCGGGGGGTGTTCCAGGAAGTTGGACGTCCCCCGATGAACTTGGAGCGCTGAGAAATTGACCGACTGTCGTCGATTTTACCTTCTCGGTGAGTCTAGGTCAATTTCACTTCCTCTTCCTCTTCTTCATCGCGAAGAAGGAAGGGTTTTTTGGGGGGGGGGAACGCATTCTCAAGGGGGGCAGCCCCCCCCCCCAAAAAAATGTCAATCCCCTTTCTCCGGTGCGTTCACACCCCGACTGCAAAGAGATCCCAATCAACTCCTGTTTAAACAAACTGTCTGTTTTCTCTCCTCTCTGGGATTATTAAAATCGAGGGGTGTGTGGGGGGGGGGGGGAAGAGAAATTATTTTCCCCAAAGCTTCAGAGCCCGGTCGACTTCTGATTCCTTAGGCCAGTGGTGGCAAACCTTTGGCACTCCAGATGTTATGGTCTACAATTCCCATCAGCTGGCAGGGGTTGATGGGGGTTGTAGTCCATAACATCTGGAGTGCCAAAGGTTCACCACCATGGCCTTAGGCTGTCCGTTCTGCAAAGCCCTCCCGCCGCCTCCGGCGTTTCTTCCAGAGTTTTCACGAGAACTTCGCGTCCCGACACCGGTTCGAGCCCCTCCGACCCCCAACACGAAACTCTTTCCAAATCAGAGCTTCTATAGGGAAACGACCAGGGCCGGCAGGTCGGCCGGGGCCCCGAAGGGACGTCGCACCTTCTCACACCTTACTCAGCCCCTGCCTTTGCCTGGTTATTATGAGAAGCACCAGCCAAGACCTCAAAGCGCGTCTCTGGGGGGGAGAAGGTGGTTTTGTAAGGCGCCTGGGGGGTCGCCTGCAGGCAGCCGATCAAAACGACCCCGACCAATTAAAACGGTCGCAAAGCAGGCCTTTATTGGTGGAACCGACCGGGGAGATGCCCTGGGGGCGTTTACAAGTGTGTGAGTGAGTGAGTGAGTGAGTGTGAGTGTGTGTGTGTGTGTGTGTGTGTGTGTGTGTGAGAGAGAGAGAGAGAGAGAGAGAGAGAGAGTTGTCTAATTAGAAACCAACCTAATTAGAAGTGAATGGGGTTTACAAGTCCTCTTGTGAAGTTGAGTCTTCGGTCAAATCGATACCCAGGGGCTGTATGTTTTTTTTAAAAAAAAACCTAAAGGAAAGTATTTTAACGGACAGAAAAATTAAGGAGGGGGGAGGAGGGACCCAGTATCTCACCGGCAGGAATGACCGGGCAGCCTCAGACGGCTGGAGAAGATTCCCCCCCCCCCCGACTTTTCTTCCCTGGCACTAGAAAGCTAGGGTGTCGGGCTCATGGTAACCGAAAACCCTTCTCTCCGCTGTCTCCTTTTCTGACCCCCATGGGTGGCCCCTGCAAGCTCAGGCCAGGGTCTTCTTAAGGCCATACCGCACAACAAACAAGCCGCCCCCCCCCCTTTGGAGCTAGCTTTCTAACTGCAAGGGGGATTTCCCTTTTCCCCAATTGTCCAGATGCCTCCCCACCTCGGGGTCTTAGCAGGCCAACTAGGCCCCAGTTCGAATAAACCTTGTTCAGGGTTTGGAATTTGATTCAGGGAGTCTACCAGGGACAGATGCGGGGGTGTGTGGGGGGGGGTAGTTTGTTCTTTAAATGTACTTGAGGATCATTTAAGGATCCTCACCTTCCCCAAATTATCATCTGCCCCAAGTCTGCTCTTAGCTTGCAAAGGAGTGGATTTGAAACGTTTGTGCCTCGAAAGAAGCGGGGGGGGGGGGGGGAGCGGGGGGGAGGCGAAAGACCCAACCGCGGCGGCAGGTCGCTCAGCCGTCTCGGCAAACTTTTCCTCCCCTTGTCTAAAGTCTCCTTAGCAACTTCTCTCCCTCCCTCCCCCCCATCCCGCCCCCGCCCCGGATTTATTTTATTTCTGATTTTTATTTTGAGAAACCTCTCGCTGGGAGCGCAGCGCCTTCCCCGGACAGAGCGCCATCCTGAGCGCGTTTACGGGGAAGGGCGGAAGCGCCGCTCATTTTCACGACAGGTTTTATTTGCCAAGGCGGTTAGGAAAGGCAGTTTCACCGGGAACGGGAGAGAAGAAAGAAAGAAAGAAAGAAAGAAAGAAAGAAAGAAAGAAAGAAAGAAAGAAAGAAAGAAAGAAAGAAAGAAAGAAAGAAAGAAAGAAAGAAAGAAAGAAAGAAAGGGAAAGTGAGAGAAAGAAACATAAAGAAAGGGAAAGTGAGAGAAAGAAAGAGAAAAAGAAAAAAGAAAGAGAAAGTGAGAGGAAGAAACAGAAAGAAAGGGAAAGTGAGAGAAAGAGGAAGAGGAAGACAGAAAGAAAGAAAGAAAGAAAGAAAGAAAGAAAGAAAGAAAAAGAAAGAAAGAAAGAAAGAAAAAGAAAAAAGAAAGAAAAGAAAAGAAAAGAAAAAGTGAGAGAAAGAAACAGAAAGGAAGGGAAAGCGAGAGAAAGAAAGAAAGAAAGAAAGAGAAAGGGAAAGTGAGAGAAAGAAAGAAAGAGAAAAAGAAAAAAGAAACAGAAAGAAAGAAAAAGAACAAGAGAGAAAGAAAGAAAGGGAAAGTGAGAGAAAGAAAAAGAGAGAAGGAAAGAGAAGGAAAGAAAGAAAGAGAAAGTGAGAGAAAGAAAAAGAGAGAAAGAAAGAGAAGGAAAGGAAGAAAGAAAGAAAGAAAGAAAGAAAGAAAGAAAGAAAGAAAGAAAGAAAGAAAGAGAAAAAAAGAGAAACAGGGAAAGAGAAAGAAAGACAGAGAGAGAGAGAAAGAAAGAAAGAAATCTAATAAATCCCACTAAAAGAGCCCTGCTGCCGGTAGCTGATCCTCGTGCGAACGAGATCTCGGGATCGATGCAGGCCTCTCGACTGGGGCTGGAGGCCGCCCGGCCGGGCCTGCAAAGGAGGTTTAATGGGAGACGCTGAAGCCGCGGGCGACAGCCGGACCCCTCGACCCTTCCCGGCTGACCAGCACCGCAGCCCGGCTTATTGATTGATCGGAGACCCCCCCCCCCTTGTTTTTTTACAGCTGGGGGGCAGGCCAGGCTGAGGGATGCAGGGATGCAGGGAGGGGCGGGAAGGGGGGGGCTCGAGGCGTCCCCGCGCCGTTTGAGCGCCCGCCGGAGACCTCCTCGCCTCGGCAGCCTGCACACAGAACCCCGCTTGGCTCCCAAAGCAGCGCCCGCGGGTCCTGACGGCTCCCTCCCGGGAAGGGGATCGGGGAGGGGGGAGAGATCTGGACTTGGGGCGGCATCTGCGGGATCCACCGGGCTGGGAGTGCGCAGGGGGGCGAGGAGAGGGTTGGCTGCCTGGGCGCGAAAGGCCCGCGTCCGCCGCGGGGACCTCGGCCTCCGCCGCCTCTCCCTCTCGGGCTGCCAGGCGTCATTTCCAAGTTCAGCGCGGCTGGCCCTCCCCCTCCCTCCCTCCCTCCCTCCCTCCCTTCCCTCCCCCCTCGCCAGAGCGGCCATTTTCCGCTACATCTTGGGCTTTGCTGAGCTGGCTGCCAAGAGAGGAGGAGGAGGAGGGGGGGGGGGACGACACAGAGCTCGCCGGCCATACTTCCCTCTTACGCATTTCCCCCCCCTCCTCCTCCCTCGCCAAATCCATGCGTAAAAGCGCACCGCGGCCCGGAGGATGCGGCCAGACACTCCGCAGGCTCAAAAGAGCCCCCTCGCCCCCTCCACACGCGGTGCTCGTCAGAGCGGGGGGGGCGGGGTGGGGTGGGGCGGGGTGGGGTGGGGGGCGCCCGGGACTCTTGGACTCTCCTTGAGCGCCCGGCCCCCCATCCTGCGGCTCGCCGTGCGCTTTTACGCACGGCTCGGCTCCCTGGGATGGGCATCGCCTGCCAAGATCTGCCTAGATCTGCTAGACACAGTCCGTTTCCTGCCACCCCCGGCAAAGATCCCTGCGGCCCGGCTTTTGACAGGACATCCCCCCCCCCCTTCCCCGGCGCCTTTCCCTTCCTGGGCCACCTGCCCGCCACTTTCCCTCCTCCTTCCCCGCCACCCCCTCCGCGAGGGAACCATAAAGTTCCGACCCGCCCCACCCGGGCCGAACGATGGGGAACTGGCATGAAAACTTACCATCAGGCGAGTGAAATTGACCGGGGCGAAGGGACGCCTCGGATGCCGGAAGAAGCCAACGTTGGCGAAGGCGGCGGCGGCGGGGGTGGCGGGGGTGGCGGGGGTGGCGGGGGGGGGGCGCCTATTTAAAGGGGGAGCCAAGCCCGGAGTCCCACCGAGTTCAAATGCATAGATATGTGTGGATGGAAGACCGGATATTTTTTTTTGTGGGGGGGGGGGGAGAGGAAGAGAAGGGGGGTCAAACCAGGGCCATCCCCGCTCCTTGGCAGCGCCTGATCATCTCGCAGGTACCTTCTTCCTGGGGGTTCTCATCTTTAGTTTGGTGCTGGGGGGGGGCGGGGAGGGAGGGGGGAGGCTTCTGTTTTGGTCCTGCGAGAAGCACCCCGCTCTGGAGGCGTCCCCGAGTTTTTTTTTTTAAAGGGGGGGAAGGAAGAAGGTAGTGACGGAGTTCTTTCTCTCCTGGTCCCCCAACCCCGCCACCCCGATCTTCCGTGAGCTCACTTCGGAAGGGTCATTCGCTTCCTAGGTTGGACCCCCCCCGATAAGGGCTGTGAAGTAGATGCTTTCAACTCTGGAGAGGAGGAGGAGGAGGAGGAGGAGGAGGAGGCTGGTGGAACGGGGCAGAGGAAGGATGGCGAGGGGTGGGTGGGTGGGGGGGAGAGAAGAGACGCCTCACTTTTCCTGGGACGCCTGGCCTCTCCAAAAAGTCCGGGGGGCGGGGGAGGAAGGAGAGGGGGAAATCTCTCTTTTGGGGCTCCCGAGCTGGAGGTGGCAAGAAGGTTGCTTATCAAAGGCAGCGACGGGTGGACTTGGCAAAGCCTGGGGGGTGGGTGGGGGGCTTGGTTGGTTGGTTCAGGCGACACCGACCTCCGCCGCCCGCTTCTGGCGTCTTCTGCCGTTTGCGAGGAGCAAAACCAGCCTGATCGCCTCCCCCCCACCCAACTCCCCCCCCCCCGCTCCGGGCTAGCGCGGCTCCCGGCTGCTTGGCTGTCCAACAGCACCCATGACCTCCCCCCCTCCCTCCCTCGCTCGCTTCCTCCCTCCCCCCTCCCGTCCTGAGCCGCCAGATCTCTGCCCCTCGCTCCGCCTCCTTTTGTGGGGTGGGGGGTGCTTTGGAAGGGTCTGGGTGAGAAGGACTTGGGGTGGGGTGGGGAGAGAGATGCAGGCTGGGGGTGACCTCTCCGAGCTTCGCCCAGATTCTCTCCCCCCCGCCCCCCCCAGGTGGATCGCTGGGGGCGATAAATAAGGAAAAGCCGCACCAGCAGGTTGCTGATGGGAGGGGAGGCGAGATAACATCTCCGAATTGTCTGCGCCAGGCGGATGCAGCAAGCGGCTCGCCTGGAGAAAGGCCGCTGCAACATGGAATGTAAATTGAGTTTATCTTCAGGGTGTTTATTTCCTTTTAATCTTTGGCAGGCTTGGCGGAGGCGGCGCCTGGGCCCAAAAATCGCAGCCTCTGCGAAAAGGCAGCAGCGTCTCGGAGCATGTGCAGAGTGACGCCGGCCCAGTTTGCCGTCCCTGTGGCTGGACAGATGAGGAATCCCCTTTGCTCTGGATCAGAGAGCCCAGAAAGCTTTGGAGGAGGGGTGTCTCGAGTTATGCCGGCTCTATGTACCGAATTGGGGGAGAGGGCTCCGGTCACACAAACATTCCCTTGGGGGGTCTCTCTTTTGATTTGTTTCTCTGCCCTGCTCCTGCGGGGGCGAAGGGCTGAGGAGAGATTCCCAGGAGTCACAATAAGGGGCACCATTCAGAAGCAGCAGCCCTAGAGCCATGCTGGCAGGGGCTGATGGGAATCTTAGTCCACGAACATCTGGAGCAGAGGTCTGCAACCTGCGGCTCTCCAGATGTTCGTGAACTACAATGGGCCGCAGTGCCGGCAGGGGGCTGATAATGAAACCACGGATGGAGTTCCGCAACCTGCGGCTCTCTCCAGATGTTCCTCGCGGGAACTCGCTACCGGGCCATGCTGGCAGGGGCTGATGGGAATCTTAGTCCACGAACATCTGGAGCGGAGGTCTGCAACCTGCGGCTCTCCAGATGTTCGTGAACTACAATGGGCCATGCTGGCAGGGGCTGATGGGAATCTTAGTCCACGAACATCTGGAGCGGAGGTCTGCAACCTGCGGCTCTCCAGATGTTCCCGTGGAATCTACAATGGGCCATGCTGGCAGGGCTGATGGGGAATGCATTAGTCGCATGAACATCTGGAGCGGAGGTCTGCAACCTGCGGCTCTCCAGATGTTCGTGAACTACAATGGGCCATGCTGGCAGGGGCTGATGGGAATCTTAGTCCACGAACATCTGGAGCAGAGGTCTGCAACCTGCGGCTCTCCAGATGTTCGTGAACTACAATGGGCCATGCTGGCAGGGGCTGATGGGAATCTTAGCCCATGAACATCTGGAGTGGAGGTCTGCAACCTGCGGCTCTCCAGATGTTCATGAACTACAATGGGCCGTGCTGGCAGGGGCTGATGGGAATCTTAGCCCATTAACATCTGGAGCAGAGGTCTGCAACCTGCGGCTCTCCAGATGTTCATGAACTACAATGGGCCATGCTGGCAGGGGCTGATGGGAATCTTAGCCCATTAACATCTGGAGCGGAGGTCTGCAACCTGCGGCTCTCCAGATGTTCATGAACTACAATGGGCCGTGCTGGCAGGGGCTGATGGGAATCTTAGCCCATGAACATCTGGAGTGGAGGTCTGCAACCTGCGGCTCTCCAGATGTTCATGAACTACAATTCCCATCAGCCCCTGCCAGCATGGCCAATATGGCCGCAGGTTGCAGGCCCCTGATTCTGGAGGGTAAGAGTTGGACACCCCTCCCCGAAGGCAAAGTGATTCAGAGAGAGACACACAAACCAGCAAGAAACCCGTTCGAATCTCTCCACTGCCACAAATTCAGGCCACCCCACTCTGCGGTACGAGGCGGCCGATATTGGACTACCTATCAGAGCTGTGACCACAAGAAAGCCAGGGTGGGGTAGCGGTTAAAGTGGTGCCCTGGGATTGGGGCGATGCCGGTTCAACTCTCCAAACAGCCACGAAGGCTAGCGGGCTGACCTGGGGACAATCGTACGATCTCTGCCCAGCCTACCTCACAAGGTTGTTGTTTTGAAGGCAAAATGAAGGAGAGGGAAATGGCATTTGCTTCTGTGGAGGGAAAAGCAGGGTATTGGTGGAGGAGGAGGAAGAGGAGGAAGAGGAAGAGGAAGAAGAAGAAGAAGAAGAAGAAGAAGAAGCAGAAGCAGAAGCAGAAGCAGAAGCAGAAGAAGAAGAAGAAGAAGAAGAAGAAGAAGAAGAAGAAGAAGAAGAAGAAGAAGAAGAAGAAGAAGAAGAAGAAGAAGAAGAAGAAGAAGAAGAAGAAGAAGGGGAGAAAACTTTGGATTTATATCCCACTTTTCTCAACTGTAAGGGGACTCAAGGCGGCTTACAAACTCCTTTCCTTCCAACAGACACTTTCTGAGGTAGGTAGGGGCTGAGAGAGTTCAGAGAGAACTGGGACTAGCCCAAGGTCATCTAGCAGGCTTAATGTGGGGGAGTGGGGGCAGAGCCATATGGGGGGGAAATGGTGCCCGGGAACAAAACCATTTCTGGGTGCCCCTCCCATGGATCATGGAGCCCCGCCCACTAAATTTGCTAAAAAAAGAGGCCGGTGGGTGAGTAAACGAGCGGGGGGGGGCCTCACTTTCTCGCGGGTGCTACTGGAGGCGCTGGTCCGCGCGCTGGACCTCCATGACTCACTGGTCACGTGCGGGGCTGATTTTGTGCCCTTACACATGACCAGATGGCGTGCGCCCGGGGACATTGGGTCCCCCATGTCACCGGGCGGATACGCCTCTGAGTGGGGGATCGAACCCGGTTCTCCAGATCAGAGTCTGCCAATTTTAACCGATGCTCCGTGCTGCAGAAAGAAGCCCAAGAAGGGTTAAAAACCACCACAAGGCTTATGAGAAGATCTGTAGGCAGGAACAGGAAGGACACGGTCTTGTTTGGGAAGCTGCTGTGGTCTAGGCCAGAGGTCTGCAACCTGTGGCTCTCCAGATGTCCGTGGACCACAATTCCCATCGGCCCCTGCCAGCGTGGCCAATTGCAGTCCGTGAACATCTGGAGAGCCGCAGGTTGCAGACCCCTGGTCTAGGCACTTAACTCACAGCCGGGCCATCAGCGGGAACTAGCTTGCCCTCTCTCATCCCTTGGCCAGCCAGTGGCCACTGTTGGGCTGCTATTGTTCATAAGAACATAAGAAAGAGCCTGCTGGATCAGAACAGAGTCCATCTAGTCCAGCACTCTGCTACTCGAAGTGGCCCACCAGGTGCCTTTACTAGTATTTACAATACTAGAACCAGGGGGCATTCATTGAAAATGCTGAGGGGAAGAATTAGGACTAATAAAAGGAAACACTTCTTCACGCAACGTGTGATTGGTGTTTGGAATATGCTGCCACAGGAGGTGGTGATGGCCACTAACCTGGATAGCTTTAAAAAGGGGCTTGGACAGATTTATGGAGGAGAAGTCGATTTATGGCTACCAATCTTGATCCTCTTTGATCTGAGATTGCAAAGGCCTTAACAGTTCAGGTGCTCGAGAGCAAAAGCCGCAGAAGGCCATTGCTTTCACATCCTGCATGTGAGCTCCCA